>NW_021620929.1:661290-668337 GCF_004785775.1 Grammomys surdaster
GGAGGAGGAGGGTAGAAGGAGGGGGAGGAGGAGGAGGGTAGAAGGAGAGGGAGGAGGAGAGGGAGGAGGAAGAGGAGGAAGAAGAGGAGGAAGAAGAAGAGAAAGAAGATGAGGAGGAAGTTGCAGCAGCAGCAGCACCACCACCTAGGCCATAAACAAAACCAAATGGGAAGAAATATCTGAGAAAAAATAGCAAGACACATGAAGTCTGTAGCTTGGGGGAGCAGAATGTGAATCGGTGGGAACTATAGCCACAGAGAGCTTTCAGGCAAGACTCAAAGGTCAAATAGTCAATAAGGGCAGACACCATGGTGGAGACAACAGAGCTTTTTACACTGCTGGTAAAAATAAAAATTAATACAATGAAGGAGAACAGCGTAAAGGTCTACAAAAAAACCTAAAAATAAATCTACTGTGTGATTTAGCTATTCTGAGTATATAACTACAGGAAATAAAACCAGCAAACCGAGACACACATACACATGTGCCTGTCCGTCCGTGTTTATAATAGTGCTGCTCCCAACAGTTAAAACTGGCAACAACAGACGTGGCTGCCAATGATGAGCGAATAAAGAAAACATTCTCTTCATACATAACGGAGTGTTAGTCAGCTGCGAAGGAGGAGACCACGCCGCTTGCAGCAAAATGGAAGGAACTAGAGGACATGATGCTGACAGAAAAATTAGCGGCACATGTTTACTCTCATGCTCAGAAGCAAAAGGGAGAGATTGTGAGGGGGTGGGGAGGAGGGAGGCAGGGAGGGGGGAGGGAGGGAGGGAGGAGGGAGGGAGGGAGGGAGGGGGACTACTTGAATGGAGAATAATGGTAGACTTTGGGGAGTTTAGGGGAGAGTAGATAAAGAGAAATTGGGTTTGATCAGAACACATGTATGCATGCCTGTAAATATCACACTCAACCGAATCAATATGTATAATTAATACATATTAAGCAAAAATATGGAAAGGTTAGCTTTACTGGTAATGAAAGATAAGCAAAGTTAAAAATAAAATATTATTTCCATCTACATTACTGGTAAATAAACTATCTTCTGTCTGTGTTATTGATACCACTTTTTAAGTCTGTTAGAAGCCAGTGCTGGCAATTTTGGGAGAGCCATATCTTTCAGAGGAAGTAGAGATTAGAAACAGCTTGGGCAAGTCTATAAAAATCAGGAACTTACACACCCTCCTTTGAATGACTGAGGATCCTCACGTCCTAGAAATATACCTGCAACTGTGAAAGGTGTGTGTACGTGCACATGCGTGTGTACATGCACATGTGTGTGTATGTGCACATGCGAGTGTACATGTGCATATGCGTGTACATGTACATGTGAGTGTACGTGCACATGCGAGTGTACATGTACATATGAGTGTACGTGCATATGCGAGTGTACATGTACATATGAGTGTATGTGCATATGCGAGTGTACATGTACATATGAGTGTGTGGGTACATGCGAGTATACATGTACATGTGAGTGTACGTGCACATGCGAGTGTACATGTACATATGAGTGTACATGTACATGTGAGTGTACGTGCATGTGAGTGTACATGCACATGTGAGTGTACATGCACATGTGCACAATGCACATGCGTGTGTACATGCACATGTATGTACATGCACATGCGAGTGTACACACATATGCGAGTGTACATGTACATGTGTGTGTATGTGCACATGCGAGTGTACATGTACATGCATGTGTACATGCACATGCGTATGCTGCAGCCAAGGAGCTCATAAACAATGGGATCTGAGAACCGAGAAGTCCATGTTCAAAGCCCCTGCAGGTTCAGAATCCGGTTAAGACCAGTTTGGGCTCATGCATGGCACCTCCATTTTTCCTCACAGGGTAGAAGCGGTGAGCAAGCTTCCTCAGGATCATTTCATTTACCTTTTTATTTAAACGTTTGAATTTTTGAGAATTTTATATGTGAGTGCTCTGTTTATGTCATTTCCAGCCCTCTTCCTCCCTTTCCAGGTCTTCCATGTTCCCCAGTCTTCCCTGAGTTCTTACCTGCTCCCTCCACTGCAGAGATACAATTTGCTGAGTCTGTTTACCAGTGTGTATGTGAGAGAGTTTTGTGTGTTGTCTATGGTGTGTGTGAGGTGTGGTATGTATGGTGTGTGTGTGGTGCTTTTGTGTTCCATGTGTTGTATGTGTATGCGTGTGGTATGTGTATGCTGTGTGTGAGTTGTTAGTGGTGTATATGTTGTATATGTGATATGTAGTGTGTGTGGTGTTGTATGACGAGTGTGCGTGTGTGGTATATGGGGTGAATATGAGAATGTTTAGTTTGTGTTATATATAGTACATATATGATGTGTATGTGCTGTATGTGTGTGGTGTGTGTGTGTGTGTGTGTGTGTGGTGTGTGTGTGTGTGTGTGTGTGGTGTGGTGTGTGTAGACATAAATACAAGGAATTTTTTGCAAAGATTAGCATATAAGAACAATAGCAGTAATTGAGAAAGATTCTGAACCAGCTCAGTCTGCAGCAATAACAGAACAAGAAAGAGCTCAGTGTGTGGATGTGGAAAGATCTCTGAGGTACATTATCCAGAGAAAAAGAAAACATGACAGAAGACTGTGTAAAGTAGCTGCTTCTGAGAAAATGAAGAGATGGCATATTCATACACACATACATACATACATACATACATACATACATGCTTACATAAGTCCCAAGGCTGCCAGGCAAAGGTCTCTGAGGAGGAAGCTAGGAGGGAACTCCCAGATTGCTTGTGTGGCTCTGCACGGATGGGAAGGCTCTACAGGCCCGAGCTCTCTGGTGTGGGACGCTCCTGATGCCTGTGACTACTGAGCACTTCACATGGGGCTCAGGACTATGAAATGAAAGTGTGAATTACATTCATTGTGATGTTTAACCTTGATGGTCAGCTTGAGGGGATCTTGAGTCACCTTGGAAACAAGCCCCTGGAGAAAGATGGCTGAGTATCAGCACTGCCCCTGGTTTCAGACTGGGAATGCCACATGTCCAGCTGCCCCTAGCTCCTGTCATCAAGGCTCCCTCACCACTGTGGAGAATAGTCCCTCAAGACACGAGAATAAACAAACCCTTCCTCCCATAAGGGCTTCTCCTCGGGCATCTGCCACAGCAGCAAGGGAGGAACCTAATGTGTGCATTGGTTAATCCAAATGTATTTAGCCTCATGTTTCTAGAACTTTCCAACCTGAGCGACACAGACTTGCACAATGGGTATTTTTGAGGCAAAGGATATCTCAAACCTCACCTCTTAAATCTGTATTTTCTGGAGAGCCCTTTCTCTCTAGAGGGAGGGGAGAAAAGGGGACACTTTACCATTTCAGCTTAGGTTTGTTTCTTTATACAGTTGTGTGTGTGTGTGTGTGTCTGTATCTGTGGTCTTCTTACTAAAGGACAAAATCAAGAACAAAACCCCATGGTCTGAGAGGATGACTCCACAGTTGAAATATTTGTCCTACAAGCAAGAGGACCAGAATTTGGGTCCTATCCAGAACACACACACCCCCCCCCCACAACACCCCACACACTCAATCAAACATGCGTGCATACATTCATACCACATTCAATGCACATGAAAAGGAGACATGTTTGTTTGTTTGTTTGTTTGTTTAAAAAAGTTACTGACTATCCTATTCACAGCTCCAAAGGCACCTAGTCCCTGAAGGTATGAAGCTGAATTGGACAGTTCTGTCCTGAGTCCCAGCTGTCCTAGGATCATGGGAAACCTGCATGCAAGGAAGTGACGGCATGAAGGAGATGAGCAGGCAGTTTGAGCCGGTGTTATCAGATGGATAATAATATCCATCAGCGATGAAGGAAAGAAAAGCACTTGGTGTGGAGAGGGAAACAGGCCAGGAGGATGCTGAAGAGTGATTTACTGGGTGAGAGGAGCTTGGAGGCAAGCAGGAGCCTGAAGGAATGCAAGGCATTTATACAGCTATTTTTGGACCCGATGAAGCATCGGGAGTGGTTGTCCTGGAGGATGACGTAATCATGCCTGTCTCTTGCAGTCAGGTAGCAACAGAGAAGAGAAGGAAGGGCAGCTTCTGCTGCCTACGCTGCATCCATCTTTGTTACAGTCCCTGCAGCCTCCAGCCCCCTTCTGGTTGCCAGCATCATTATGCCTTCTGAATTTTTTATTTTTATTTTATGTGTAGGGGTTTTTGCCTATGAGCATGCCTGTGTACCTCATGCATGCCTGTCACCACAGAGGTCAGAAGAGGGCAATGGATCCCTGAGACTGGAGTTACAGATGTTTGTGAGCTACTGTGTGGGTTCTGGGAACTGAACCTGGGAAGAGCATTCAGTGCTCTTAACCATTGAGCCATCTCCCCAGCATCTTCCTTATGAAAACATTATGAAACATGAAAGTGCTGGGGACTGAAGCCGAATCTCAGGCTCCTTCTGGGCAGATGTGCTTGTGAATTGTACCCTCAAGCCTTGGGTGTGGCTTTCTTTCTTTCTTTCTTTCTTTCTTTCTTTCTTTCTTTCTTTCCTTCCTTCCTTCCTTCCTTCCTTCCTTCCTTCCTTCCTTCCTTCTTGACAACATCTTATATAGTTCAGGCTGGACTTGAACTCTGGATTCTCCTGCCCCAATTACTACACAAGAGCTAGATTTTGAGTCAGAGCCAATGTTTACTAACCCCACCCCTACTCAAGACTTCAAATGTCTTTGTGAGCACCGGGATATGAGAGAGAGAGAGAGAGAGAGAGAGAGAGAGAGAGAGAGAGAGAGAGAGAGAATGGCTTATTTGGTGGCAGAATTATGCATGATCCTATGGCATGAGAGCATGGTGGCTCAGCTGTGGCCCCATTGGGATCTTGTGGATGTTGGTTCCTCATTGGAGAGGGTGGAGCTATGTATCATGGGATGTGTCTCTGACCTCTGTCCCACTACATGCTGGTAATGGACACACATCCAGGTATGTTGGCCAAAATTTTTCCAGACATTTCCAAAGGGCCCCTAGGGAACAAAACTGCCCCTGGCCAGAAGCACAGTTTCAACACAAGACTGCCAGACATCCTTGGAGGGTAGTGCATGCAAGTACCAACTTTACATATGGGGAAACTGAGGCCAGGTTTCCCCTACTCAATCTAAAGGTGTGTTTCTATTGGCTTGGAGACTAGAGATGTATTTCTAAGCTTCAGGGAAATGCAATTCCCAATATCCAAATATCCAAAAAAAAAAAAAAAGTAAACTAACTGAATATTTACACTCTCTCCCTCTTTCTCCCTCTCTCTCTCTCTCTCTCTCTCTCTCTCTCTCTCTCTCTCTCTCTCTCTCCCTCTCTCTCCTCCTCATACACAACACAATCATAATTTCTGTATAGTAGTTGGGTTTTATAGCTACAAATGTTACCAGAACAATTTTCTTTATTTTTAAGAATAAAAATCTTTGTTAAAGATTCCAAACCATCTACTCCTCTTCATTTCTAAGATTCTTTGCCCTCTACAGGTTAGGGAGAAGTGATCTAACATCTCTGAGAGGCTTACTCTATGTAGAAATTTATGGCAGGGAACTACACACATAAATAGTACTGCTGTTCTCTCCTGGGTGATGGTATGCCCCATTTTACCAAGAAGGAAAGCAAACCTTCCAAAAGCAAGATGATTTGCCCCTTGGCCCCATAATCAATGAGCTGTAGAACTAACCTTTGAACCCAGGCCTGTTGGTAAAATGGGAAATTAGAATGAATTTAATGATGACCACCCAAGAGAGCGATGAACCCTCTGTAGAGAAAGCCCCTCCTAGTTGCTCATAGCACAGTGCTACAGACTGGCAGCATCGAAGGCAGAAAGCAAGGGCTGTATAGCGGTTGCCATGACAACTAGTTTTCTTATAATTACAGAACACAGTGGTGACATGACAGGCTGTATACAAAGTGTAGTCACTTTGTTAAGCCCTGTCTCCCTCTCATTTTTTCCCAGAGATTAACCACTGTAAATTTATAAAAAGAAATCCCGTTTGGAATAATCAGTCATTATAGCAGGAGCGGCATGGAGACCAGGAACGTCAGAGAGAGTGAACCCTCCCACCTGTGGGACTCAAGCAGGCTGGGCAGTAAGCCTTAAGAAAAATGGCGCAGCTGCCATGGGAAACGTCTGCTTTGCTTCTTTCTCTTTTGGATCAGCACACTTCAGGGTTTGAAGCAGTGTACTCAAAGAACAGAAAGAAACTACAATAAGGCCGATGTAATGATTAGCAAATAACAGAGATATGCAGCAAAAATTCAAGTAATCTAACAACCACTTCAGTGTAGGTTAATTTAGGCTGTTCCCTCAATGGGCAGGGTTTTCTAATCTGGAAGATAATCGTGACATGAGTGCATTTGTATGTATTTGCACACACAGGAACACACTTAGACACAAAGCATTCTGGGCCCCAAAAGCCTGCCTCCATTCCTCGTTGGCTGTGTGACTCTGGGACCTCATTCAGTCTTCTGATCTCCAGCTTTCTTATCTGCACATCAAGAGAATGTACCTTGTTCCTGAGGTACAGTAAATAAAAAGTGAAAAATAATTAGCAAAATCCTGGTGTATTTAGATGTTCATTTGTATGGAGTTTGATATTATGAATCATAAGCAATGGCGTTTCAAATGCAGCTCAGGCTTCTGTATGCAGCCCTCCCTCACTGGCCCAAGGAAGGGTATGAGGAAATTGTCTATGGTCCTCAGGACAACCCTAGCAATCCAGCCAGGCAGCAGGGCTCCAGGGGAGCCCAGTGACATTGTCAAGAACATAAGAAGTGTGGGAACAGGGGAGCGCTTTCACCTTCCATGGAAGGGTCCCCAAGTGAGACTTATAGAACCAAGGACACATTCTAGCCAGGGAGGGTCCAGGGGAGATCTGAGCTGAGTTATATGGAGTAAACATGGGAGAGGAATGGAGGGAAAGGAAAGCAGTGAGCAGCAGGACATGTGAGAAGGCAGCTTTGTGGAGCCATGAGAGAGAGCCCTGGGCAGTGAGCGTGCAGGGAGCCAGGGAACCCTGGGCAGTGAGTGTGAAGGGAGCCCTGGGCAGTGAGTGTGCAGGGA
>NW_021620929.1:668347-671937 GCF_004785775.1 Grammomys surdaster
GGCAGTGAGTGTGAAGGGAGCCCTGGGCAGTGAGTGTGCAGGGAGCCCTGGGCAGTGAGTGTGCAGGAGGCCTGAGGCAGAGGAGCAGAGACCAATCTTTGGAAGAGCCTGGCACACTGAGCTGAGGCCTTCACACAGCTGCCCATAGGAAGGAGGAAGCCACTGTATGTGCCCACTGCGTGTATCCCCACTGCATGTGCCCCCACTGCATGTGCCCCCACTGCATGTGCCCCCACTGCATGTGCCCCCCACTGCATGTGCCCCCACTGCATGTGTCTCACAGAGACCTTAACAGTCACAAGCGTCCTCTGCTGGATTCATTAGTGAGTAACTTTTCCTATTAGCACATTTTTTTACCCAGGTTTGTTGAAGTCAGGGAAACTGAGAAACCAGTAAAAAAGATGGCTAAAGAAGCTGGCTTTAGGGACACTGATTCCCCCAACACCTCATACAAACTCTGGCCTATTCCTCAGAAGACCCTATAGATTTCCTTTCTCTGGGAAATATTTTGTTTAAAAATATCATATTTGATGTTCAACTATTAAGTAACAATAACACACATTCTCTCTTAAGATTTTTTAATTAACAATGTTTACATGTAATACATTGTGATCATATTGTCCATTCAGCAACTCCTTCCAGATTCTACCCAACTCCCTATCATTCTTTGTCTCTGTCTGTCTGTCTGCCTGTCTGCTTTCCTGCCTGCCTGTCTCTGTCTCTGTCCCTCTATCTGTCTATCTATCTATCTATCTATCTATCTATCTATCTATCTATCTATCTCAACCACACTCCAGGCCCCCATAAGTAGTTGGCCAATACAAAATTGACTCCATTTTTGTGTGTCTGTGTGTTTGTATCTGTGTATGTGTGTGTCTCTCTCTGTGTCTGTGTGTCTGTATGTGTCTCTCTCTGTGTGTATGCCTTTGTGTATGTGTCTGCGTGTGTCTGTGTGTGTCTCTCTGTGTGTATATGCGTGTCTCTCTGTGTGTCTGTATGTGTGTCTGTGTGCATGTGTATACATTTTGTTTTGTCTTGGTATTTTTGTCGTATTGTTTTTCTATTTGTTTGTTTATTTGAACATCCCATATTCTCGAAGGTGACTCTAACAAGACACTTAGCCAATCAAACCCAAAGGTGGCGTCTTTATTCCAATTTTCAGTGACGCTCTAGCCACAGGAAACCATGAACTTTAAATACCATGGCAGCCTTTCCCTACCAAGAACTCATGTGCAATTCTTTCCGAGCTGGATAATGACTCTGCCCTGAGCTCAGCAGGCAGTTTTTAATAACATGCCTAAAAATGTAACTGAAAATAAAAAGGCAGCAATAAAAACCAAGACAACAGACAATAAAGTAACATTTTAAAAACCCCAGTTGCTGCTGTCAGCAAGTATTAGAATCCCACCCATGAAAGGAAGCTCCAGTGGTTTGATGAAAAATTGGTAGAAGCAATTGGCTGTGCTATAAAGTGAGATTCTAGCTCCCAAGGAGCGGGGTCAGGAAGATGTGTATAGGACTATGCCATCAGTGAGGGGCTTGGGGGACAGAGAAGGCAGGGACTGAAATGAAGATGTTGACAATAAGGCTTCCAGTGCTGTGATGTTGATAATCCAGGGTTGAGCCTCAGAGATTTGGTTGCTTGGTCATCCGCCTTCTTAGCTGTGTATTAAAAGTATCTTTGAGCACCTAGGCTGGCAGACCTCTGGCAAGGCTCTTTGGGGTGTAAAGATAAAGAAGACATGGTGGGGGTAGTGAAACTGGCCTGAAGGAGGCTAAAAAGGGGGACAAAAGAGCCAGGGAGGGGGCTTAGCAGGAGGGTGCTGCTGAAGGAGCTGAGGAATGGGGGTGCAGAAAGGACAGGCTCTTGGGACATTGTGACTGGTGTGGGGTAGCCAGTTCGTCTGTGTCTCCATGTCTTCTTCCATGCTGATGTTGGAGGGAATGCAGAGATTGGGGTCTGAGGCTTCTGTACAATATAGAGGCAAACAAAAGAATGGCAGGAAGCTGAGGTAGATTGTAGCTGGGGCTTGTCTGTCACTCAGCAGTGGCTTTCCCTGAGCAGTCTTCTCCAACACTGGACTCCAAGAATGCAGGAAGCATCAGTTTTAGGACCTTAGGGGACATCCTAGGTTTATAGACTCTTTGTGGGGCCCAGGGTAAGTCACCTTGCTTACTCCTGTGAGTATGAAGGAGCTTGGTGTAGCCCATCTTCCCAGAGCAGCCTTTCTATATGGGACAGCATACAGAAAGCACCAGACACCACTGGAACCAGGGCAGAAATCTAGAGACTCTAGAGGTCCAAACAGTAGAAAATCAACACTAATGAATATTTGGGTCTGAAATATCTCCTGGAGAGGTTTTATTGTTTTAAATAGTTTGTTGTGGCTATTTGATTTTAAAAAGAGCCTACCTATACTGGTTCTGTAGGAGAGATTGGGCCTTTTACTGCTGGGGTCCCCCACCTTATCTTTAATGCTTTTGCCTGAGAGGGTTAGTTGGTACTGGCCACCACTCTGGCTTCCTCTCACTGGACTAAGCCCTGGGGCTAGTCTACATGTATCTCATGACCTTTCTCCTGGTGCCTGGCCAACCTCTAATTGAAGCCTGCCTAGGCTTTGCTCAGCCAAGTACATGGAGGCCACAACAGAGGGCTAGGTTCACACTGCAATTGACCCAATCCTGTCATGCCTGGCCATGTCCTGGGATCTGGAAACAACAATAGGTCAGGCATTTTTTCTGCAAGTACAGGGGGTCTCTGGGAATGGAAATGCAGACTCAACATGAACTTGTAGAGCTCAGAGGAAGCCCTAGGCCAGCTAAGATGAACAGAAATTCTCCCACCGCAGGTGGCTAGTGGGTTTTTTGTTCTGGTTTTGTTTGTTTTGTCTATTCTACACTGTGATGGGGTCCTGAAAGTACCTTGCTGTCTTAATCTTTTGTGTTTTCTGAGAATAGAAGTTGAGCCAACCCACAAAATATCATGAAGACAAAGACGAGAGAGGAAGAAGAGGAAGAGGAGTCAGATGGGGCAGGGCCATGTGAGGTGTGGCTGGGATTGTGAGATGCAGGGCCACCAGATGGTTTGTTTTGTCCATTTCCTGACTGAACAACTTTGAGATAGTTCCTTACTTTCGCTGAGCATCATTCTGGAGCAGCAGCCATATCTGGGTTGCAAGGTTGTTGGAAGGAAGATGGATAAAGGAATACCTTTTTAAGGATGTTATGATCATTTATGTTGTGACTAATGTGTCAAAAAAAAATAGCCTACCCTGAAAAAGAAAAAGCTTTTTTGTTTGTTTATTTTGTTTTGAGTTGTTTTATGGAAACCCACCAAGTCTAATACAGGTCATTTGTGTGAGCAGGAGTTTGGAACATGATTTCATCAGGAGATCAAAAATAAAGAGGATTTCTACTCTGCTTGGGATCTATCAGTATCTCATAGTTCAGCAGGGAGGTTAGGATCCATGCGGACCCCTCCCCAGTCTGTGACTGACTGCTGATAGAACCAGTATTGTAGGTAGCTATGGCTACTGTGAGATCATGGTTGTATTGTGGGGAGGATGGCAGGGGTGGGGAGGACGGCAGGG
>NW_021620929.1:671947-684384 GCF_004785775.1 Grammomys surdaster
GGGGAGGACGGCAGGAGTGGGGAGAAAGTTCGAGAGGTTAAGGGTGATAGTAAACAGAAGGTACACATATGCACGAAGTCATCAAAGACCAAATTCAATAAAATATCATGAAAAATAGCTTCCACTTGTTACAGACATAGCTCTAGAGGTAGCTATTATGAAGCAGGGGTCATCTGTGAATCCTGACATTGAACTGGCTACAGCCTTCAATGGCTCCTCCGTATTGCCCTGGTCACATTCCCCTACAAAGGGGAAGAGAGGCTCAGAGCCCAACCAAGTGATGAATCAATCCAGCTTCTTAGGTAGGAAGCTAGGAACCACAGGGGAAGGAAAAGGGAATAAATGAGCATATATTAAGCACTCAGAGCACCCCAGAAACTTACGTTCTTAGTTACCTCAAGGTGGTACCCTGGTTTTACCAATAAGGAACTAGAATGTCAGGATAGCAGACTTTCCCCAGCAAGCACTGAAATTCTCAGGTGAGTCCTCAAAGCCCGCATATTGCTCTGAATGTCTCTTGTCCCCATAACACAATGGCTTCTAAATACAACAGTCAGTTTCCATTAATGGACCAGCCTTGGAACAAGCAGGCCTGGCACATGGGCACCTCCCATAGCAGGGCACTCTCTGTGCTTCTAGCACTTCTACAGCATTCGTCCCTCCAAGGTACCAACAGAGCACAGGTGCCCTTCCACGGCTCCACAGCACCAACACTGTTCATGTCACCAATGCCCTTTGTAGTACCAGAGCCTTCCTTAGTGCCAGCGTGGGCCACAGCAACAGCACTATTGATAGCATGAGCATCCTTCTTGGTACCAACACATCCACAGCACCTGCCTCTTCCTCAAGATTGCTACTTCCCTTTACACCAAGGCTTCCTGTATCAACATTATCTTCCAATAGGCTGCCATCTTCAGAATCTCCCACAGCAGGAGAACCTTCCACAGCACCTGTATCTCCATAATATCATCTGCTCCATTACACCGGAAGCCATTACACTCAAGCAGCAAAATGGCCTCCGCACTGGTCATCATCCTATGGCCAGTACCATGTCACCAGGATCTTTCTCTAGAACTCATCATTCCATAGTGCCACTACCTTTTGTTCTGCCAGCACCTTCCATAGCACCAAAAGTCTCCCTGGATCTGGTGCCCTGTGTGTATCTGATGCCTCTGTGTCACCAGCTTCTCCACAGCACCAGAGCTGCTCAGAACACCACAGCCTTTTATCCGTGACATTCTCTGATGCACCATAAACCCTCCGCAGCACCAGCTCCTCCGTGATACCAGTCCACCCATGCACCAGCGCTTTCCACAGCAGCACCACAGCCAGAACACCAGAACATTCCAGAACAGTGGTATTCAACCTGTGGGTCATGGCCCCTTTGGGAATCACATATCAGATAACATGTACATCAGGTAATTACATTGTGATTCATAACAGTAGAAAATTTATAGTTACAAAGTAGCAATGAAGTAATTGTATGATTAGGGGCCACCACAAGATGAGGAGCTGGGTTAAAGGGTAGCAGCCTTAGGAAGATTGAGAACTGCCGTTCTAAAATATCATTACACTCTGTAGCAAAGGCAGTTTAGCAGCATCCCCAGGGCCCAGGATGGATGGATTTGCTCCTGTTAGCCTGCAGACACTCTTCAAGCCTTTTGGAAGAACCTCCTGAGATTTAGAAAAACAGGGTGCCCTGGGGTGGGGTGGGGGTGGGCAGCAACTGTTTGTTCTAAGCTCTCTGAGGCTGTCTGTAAATGCTGTTCTCCCAGCCCTGCTTCTCCAGATGAAGTCTCCACCCGTAGCTCCAGACACTTAGAAGGGTGGCAAGCCACACCTCCACACAGCATGGCTACTAGGCTCAGAACCTCTCCCAGTCAGCATCTTGCCAGCTCGGAAGGTATCCCTCAGGCCCAGGCAGAGGAGCCCAATCCTCCTTCACCAGGCAAAAATAAGTTCTATGATTCTGCTCCCACAGCAGACTGGGTGGGTCCCTGAGCCCCAGTGAGCTTACTCATCAAAGACCTTCAGATCCGTCTTAATTACCACACAGCCTCCTCACCCTCTCCCCCACCACCCTGCAGCCTCCTCACCCTCTCCCCCACCACCCTGCAGCCAGCAGATGCATCCTTTACAAGGCCCAGAGGAAGCTGTCTGAAGAAAGCTGAAAGCCCAGCTAATTAACACTTCAAGCTTTACATAAGCAAATGAGAATTTGCTTCATTTCCATCCCCCCCTTCCCCCTTCTTTTTGTTCTAAAAGGCAGGGCTTGTCCCCACCCACGCCTGACAGTCAAGGCTCACAAAGGGCTGCTAGTGAACCACAAATCACTTCTTCCAGCACTGACTCGACCCTTGAGGGTCAACTGAGCAAAACTGGACTAGGGGCAGTCAACAGGCCTGGACCTGATGGAGCCACCCTGCTCATTATTTTAGCTGAGTCATTTCTACTCTATCTGGCAATAATCAACTCCAGGCAGCATGGCTGGACAGAAAGGCTGGACAGACAGGCCCAGCTCTGACACTGGCTCTGGCTTTGACACTGGGTAACTGGGCCAGCAGACTGAACCATCTCTCTTTAGTTAATAGGGGGGTTATATCACCTCATCTACTGGAGATTCTAAGACCCCCTCTCTCTCTCCCCTCCCCTCCCACCTCTCCTGTGTGTGTGTGTGTGTGTGTGTGTGTATGTGTGTATGCCAAGGCAAGCATGTGGAGGTCAGGGGACAATTCTGTAGAGTTAACTCTCTCCCCTTTATGTGCGTTCTAAGAGTTAACTTAAGTCATCTGCTGAGCCATCTTGCCAGCCTGAAAAAGTAAAGCTTAAGAATTTGTAAAAATAGTCCATTATAGAAATATGGTTTTATTTATGTCATCAAGAGAAGGGTAGAAAGTCTAATGTTGCCTGATACTTTGATTTTTATATATAGCACTACTGTTAGTATTCTTATGCGTGACTCTGCACCTTTTGTTGTGAACGACAGTGCCAAGACAAGTCAACTCTACCCCAGGGCCCGATATGTACATATCAGCCCCATAACCCCCTGCTTGCACGTCAAATCTCTGCGCTCATTCCTGAAGGCGGCTGCACACAGCAGGGGCCAGTCTCGAGTATACTAAATCACATTGCACAGTGGAAGACATGGTAAGATGACAGACAGTAAATGGGCAGTCCCCACCTTCGCTAGAGAGCCAGCATCGCACACTCAGCTACTCAAATATAGATTTAGTGCAGAGAAAGGCTATCATGTGTTGTGTTTTGGTCTAATGCTTGTATTATGCTAATTGGGTCCCAAAAATTGCACGAGAATTTGCATGTAAAAAAGTTGAGGCCCCTGCCCTCCGTTTGATTGGTAAATAAAGTTGCCAGCAGCTAATGGTTGGGCAGGGAGACAGAAGTGGAACTTTTAGGATTCTCAGGCAAGGGATAGAGGGAGGGGGAAGGGATACTTGCCATGCCTGAGACATGCAGGACAGAGACATAGCCAACATGTAAGAGTCCAGGGAAAAGCAGCCCCAGGGACCCCCGACTGGGTCTAAGGCAACAAAGATGGAATATAGATTTTAGTAAATAATAACTCAGAATATCAGAGGGCAGTGTGTTAGCTGCATGGAGGTTTGGGAGTGGCCCAACCATTGAGCTGTTTAAGGCATATTAAAATATAAGGCGTGTTCTCTCTCTCTCTCTCTCTCTCTCTCTCTCTCTCTCTCTCTCTCGTGTGTGTGTGTGTGTGTGTGTGTGTGTGTGTGTGTGTTTCATTCAGGAACCCAGAACACTGGGGTAAGTAGTGGGGAACAGTTGCAGCAGCTGTTGCTGGGACGATTTGAGTAGGGTTAATTGGGTTCAGCAGCAATGAAAGGCAGAAGGAAACCCACTGCAGTCCCCAGATAACCAAGGACAGTGTTTACTTTCAGCTCATTGGGTCTGCTCTTCTGGCTCTCCATTCACTAGTCTTGTCTGGACCACTGTTAATTTTTACTCGGACACCTCAGTAGCCTAACAGTCTCCCATTTAACCTCTTGCCCATCACATCATTACGTGAAAGACGACGCAATTCTTCTAAAGCCCAAATTCAGTTGTATCTCTCCTCTACTTGAAATCCTGCAGAGGCTTCCTACAACTTTCAACATACAACCTAAGAGTCATCCACACAGCCCACAAGGTTTGAAACTATCTGCATCCCACAGACTTCTGACTTCTCTGGTTTTTTGTTAATTTCGCTCCTTTCCTAGAGCGCAGCCTCACTGCCCTTGTTCCTATTGGTGCAGCATTCTTACATCCCGCCCCTTTCCTAGAGCGCAGCCTCACTGCCCTTGTTCCTATTGGTGCAACATTCTTATATCCCGCCCCTTTCCTAGAGCACAGCCTCACTGACCTTGTTCCTATTGGTGCAGCATTCTTACCTGTTCCTAGAAAGCAGCCTCATTGCTTTTGTTGTTATTGGTGCAGCATTCTTACATCCCGCCCCTTTCCTAGAGCGCAGCCTCACTGCCCTTGTTCCTATTGGTGCAACATTCTTACATCCCGCCCCTTTCCTAGAGCACAGCCTCACTGACCTTGTTCCTATTGGTGCAGCATTCTTACCTGTTCCTAGAAAGCAGCCTCATTGCTTTTGTTGTTATTGGTGCAGCATTCTTACAGCCTTGGGCCCTTTGCACCGGCTTTGCTCTCTCGGTCCCCAGCCCCCTCGTGCCTGCTGAATGCTGTCACATGCGCTACTGCTCTGTCTACTCTAAACATCCATCCCTCCCACCCCCGCAAAAAAACCCACCACTGGCTTGTACCTGTCAGCTTCTCTTTCCCTCTGCTTTCTGTGTGTTATGGTCAAAGCTGCTGACTAAAATTTGTGTTTCTTTATATGTTCCTGTCACATTTCCTCAAGATTGTGGTGGAAATGCAGGAAGAAGAGGGCAGAGGAAAAAATGAGAAGCTGTAGGCACTCTTTATCAATCATCAAATCTGTCAGAACCCGAGAGCCTGGGTAGCGCTCTTGTCCTGGGATGAACCTCAGTGTTGAAGTTAGTATGATTTCCAGTATCCCTCCTGAAATAGCCTGTGCCACTTTCCTAATCCACAGAGGCCCTGTGCCACCAGCAAATGTCACCCCTTTCCCCCTTTCATGCCACCCCACCAAGGAACTGACCGTAAATTCAGCGATCTTCGGCACCCGGAACTTCCCTTTGTTCCTCTGTTCCGGCTGGTATTCTGTTCTTGTCTTCACAATCACCTGCAAAATTGGGTGCGTGTTAGAGCAGAGACGGGGCTTCAGCCTCCCTTTCCTCTGGCCACTAGAACTTGTCCATCCCACAGACATCAGGGAAGACGAGCCCCCTTCTAAACACAAAAGAAAGCATTCGAAGGCCCACAGTACTCCCCCCATCCCAGCAGGCATGGCGATGTTGCTGATTATGCCTCTCCAGATGTTTGCAAGTGTTATGGGTATCACTGTCTGTAATGTATGTCTTCCTTTGACAAAGGGGAGCCGTGTATCACGGGCTTGATAGGTCAGGCAACACAATTCCAGTTTTCCACTTTCCAATGTAAACAAATGTGTGTGTCTGTGAACAAATATGTGTGTGAGTGTGTGAGTGTGTGAGTGTGTATGTGTGTGTGTGTACATACTCATTATGAAACTCTGAACCAAACGTTGGCTCAGCAAGCCCTCTACCACTGAGTAACATTCTCTACCTTTCTTTTTTCTTCTTCTTGACTAAATGCATTCTTTTTGACAATTTCACAAATGTATGTAGCATGTTCTGCTGATTCTCACCCCTCCTTCCTTGTTGCATTTCCTCCCACCCCTGTCAGACCTTACTCTTCCCCTCAGGTCCCTTCCCCACCTTCGTGTCTCTTTTGTTTTGCCATCCACTTGTTTTAACCAGGACCGTTTGTGTGGCCATCGGATTCTGGATCCTCTGTTCGATCCACAACTGAAGATGCTGACTGTGCCATCTGTCCCCAGAATCCATCAGTAACCAACAGTTCCACAGGGCTGGGGAAGGCCCCCATGAGGATCTTGTGGATCTGTGATTGGCTGTTTGCAGGCCCAGTGCAGGTGGCCACAGCTGCTGTGAAGTCATGTTTGGAATGACTTTGCCATGCCCTGAATATAACATTCTTCTTTGGATGTAGTATGCTTTACTATATGTATGTATACTGAAGCTTATCTTTAATTTTTTTTATATGCAGTGATCTTTGTGTGAGGTCAGAAGGCAGCTATCAGCAGTCAGCGCTCTCCTTCCACGTGTAAGTCCTGTAGACTAAAGTCTGGCTTTGGTGCCGGGTACCTTTACTTTCTGAGCCATCTCACCAGCTCCATAGTTAATTATTTTGATTAAAAGTTATTATTTTTTTAATTTTACCCAGAGACACTACACATTCATTATATCTTATCCTTCTAATAATGATACAAGATAGGAATTGCTATGTTTTATAAATGTGGAAAGTGTAGTTGGAAAGTCACTAACTTGCCTAAGGCCACAAAGACACCGCTCACTATCAGTGCTGACATTGTCTGGAAGGTTCCGCTGACTCTCAAGTTTGTTGGCAGTTGATCTTCAGTTGCTAAACATTTAGGCCATTTCCATAGTTTGGGTAATAAAAACAAGTTATGATTAATGACCTGCTGGTTAATCCTTTGTGATATGCTTAATTATAATACGATTTGGGGATTTGCACAAAGAAAAGTGAAGGCGTTTGCTCAGCCCATTGAGTCATCTCATGGTGGCATATTTTACCAAGCTACGTGGCTCACCTCACAAGGCCTTTATGGACTTCTGTCCCACCTCATGGGCTGAGTAGAAGAAAAAGAAACCTGAGAGAGTTTGTAATTATTGCTGAGTGTTACAGCCCTGTGAACACCATGGATGCTGACTAAGCTGTAAGGTTTCATCTGAGGAAGCAGAGCCCTGCCATCCATCTACACAGCCCCTTATGCATTCCCTTTCTCAGTCTAAGCAGAATACCCGTTACTGTTACAGGGAACTGTTTCTGGCACCACTGCTCAGGATCAAGGCACTCGGGAGCTCCATGCCACTCCTGATAGCAGCCTGAGTCCAGTAACTTCATAGGCAGGACTTTCCTGTTCTGCCCAGGGGGCATGCTGGTGCTGGTCTATTTTTATGTTCTTTTTACAGACTGCCTGATGGAGGCCCTCCCATGATTGAATAATGTCATAAAATTTTGGAGAAGGGGAAAAGAGCATCCACTGGCCCTGATGGGTGACCCTGACATGCTGTGACAAGGTCGTGCACCTAGGACACAAGGGTAAGCCAAAACTGGTAGCCAAGAAGAAAACGAGGACTTCAGTTCCTCAACCACATGGAACGGAATTCATCCAACAACTCAAATTCGCTTGGACCAGAATCCAGCAATAGATGAGAATTCAGGCCAGCTGCTGCCTGACTTTGACTCTCTGAACAGGACTCAGCAAACTATGCTAACTAAGACTGCCTGACAAAAACTCCGAGGTGATAAGTTTGCATTGGCTCAGGACAGCAGCAGGAAGCTAGTCCACCTGCTCACATGCTTGGACCTACTCTTCAGTTCTTGGCTTAATCCCATTCCTTCTACACCTATAGCTATCAATCTAGGCTCTGGCTTCTTTCCTTCATACACCAGGGAAGGAACCTTTACTTCTGAGTCTTCTTTCTGCCTCTTGGTTCTATAAATGCCCTTCCCAGAGCTTCTGACAAAGCTTAAAACCCTCACCATCATTTGGTGTAAATTAGACAGGACCTATATTCAGGCTGAAATGTTTGAGGTTGCATTTCCAGTATATCTTTCCTTCCTGTACTGACTGGTTTTGTGTGTCAACTTGAAACAAGCTGGGAGTCATCAGAGAGGAAGAGCCTCAGTTAAGGATATGCCTCCATGATTTCCAGGAGTATGACATTTCTCAATTAGTGATTGATGGGGAAGGCCCAGCTCATTGTCGATGGTGCTATCTCCAGGCTGATGGTCCTGGTTCTATCAGAAAGTCAGCTGAACAAGCCATGGGAAGCAAGCCAGTAAGCAGCACCCCTCCATGGCCTCCGCATCAGCTCCTGCCTCCAGGTTCCTGCCCTGTTTGAGTTCCTGTTCTGACTTCCTTTGGTGATCAACAGTGATGTGGAAGTGTAAGCCAAATAAACCCTTTCCTCCCTATGATGATTTATATATGCTTGGCCCAGAGAGTGGCACTATCAGGAGGTGTGGCCTTGTTAGTGTAAGTGTGTCACTGTGGGCACGGGCTTAAGACCCTCATCCTAGCTGCCTGGAAGCCAATATTCTGCTAGCAGCCTTCAGATGAAGATGTAGAACTCCCAGCTCCTCCTGCACCATGCCTGCCAGGATGCTGCCATGCTCATGCCTTGCTGATAATGGACTGAACCTCTGAACATGTAAGACAGCCTCAATTAAATGTTGTCCTTATTGCCTTGGTCATGGTGTCTGTTCACACCATAAAACCCTGACTAAGACACTCCCCAACTTGGTTTTTGATCATGGTGTTTCATTGCAGCGGTAGAAACCCTTGATATTTCCTAAGTCCAAAGCTCCCTGGGGTTCCTTTCAGGAGCTCACCCTTGCCCCACTTAGAATCTTGCAAGATCCTCCCCCTCCCTTAATGACCATGATGGTCCCTAGTTAGATCTAGCCAACTAAGGAACACTACCTTGATGTCAGCATGTCACTCTGTTTGGATAAATGATTTATGAGACAGCACTGACTATGGCCTGTGGGAAGGTTTCCCTGGGTTCCCTCCCTGAGGGTTTTTCTTTGCATGGTGCAGTAGGGACTTAAGTTCTAGCACTGAGGTAGCAATTGCTGATACTTTAAGAACATCCAAGAGGAGAACAAAGGCAGCTCATGAAGAAGTATGCAGCCAAGAGACACCCAGAGAGTGGACACAGGCCCGAGAACATCTCATCCCCTGGACCACACCTTGTCCACAGCGGACCCATGCTGAACTCTGAAGTTATAGGAAAATATGTCCTTTTTAGGCTTCAATCCAATTTGATGTGGGCTTTCTGCTGTTAGAGACTAAAAGTGTTGTGTCTGATACAAATCTGTTCCAAGAAAACCCACAAAAATGAAACAAACGAGTTCTCAGGCTTCAGTGAAGTGACAGAACACTAACGAGGCATATGCAAACCAACAGGTTTCCTGTGTCAGCATCAAGTCAGCTGAAAAAGCACAATCAGCCCACTGGAAGGTGACCAAGAGCATCCAGAGAAGGCTCTTCACAGAGACCCCAAACTAGGAGCAAGCAAATGTCTAACAGGTGATGGCTATCCTGTGATTTGTTAAAACAGGAGCTGCAGGGCAATACCCCAAGTCCATGGTGAGCCTCACAGATACCACAGTAAACACAAACAAGCAGACTCCAGTAGGTCTTTTAGACATTGTGGGACTCCACTGATGTCTTCAAATAAGTGTAGACCAACCATGTAATTAACTCAAACACTATAGAAGATACTAATCTTAAACATGCACTTTTCTCACTTGGAGGTACAGAGTCGGAGCAGTGTTGGGGGTGGAGCCCTCTCATCTGCATCTTGTTCTGCTCCAAATGCTGATGAAATGCTCCAGGCGTCCTGTGTTTTAGCTTTGGGGACAGGCCAAGGGACAGCAGGTGCCTTTGCCTGGTATGTGAGCATCCTTCATCTGTTCCTTTCGTCTTTTACGACACATGATCTCCAAAGCTGCTGCAAAGTATCTCAAGGTGACCACAAGGGATGTCCTTGGAGCCCCGAGTCCATCTCAAACAGCGAGGCCCTTCTGCTTGGAGTAAGTACCCCATGTGCTATCCTCATCCTGAGCGCTAGATGTTCTCCAGCGTGCCATGACTCCGCTTAGGATTCATCAACTTTGCACAGGTCAGGGGAAAGTGAACCCAGAAGTTTGCATTTTAGTCTTTCCCAGGCTAGATCTCTTGGCTGGCTGAACGAAGCCAGTATTTGGAGAATGCTCTGTGACTTGTTAAAACAGGAACCACAGGGCAACACCTCAAGTCCATTGTGAGCAACACAGATACCACAGTAAACACAAGCAATCAGACCCCAGTAGGTTGTTAAGCTAGATGCTACATGGGTTGTATGCATTTCTGTCTTAGGGTGTCTTTATATCAAATGGCTTATTCCGGAAACAGTCCTATTAAGTGCACAGGCCTGCTTGTTGTCCCCTTCTCCTTGAGACGTGGTCTTCCCTCAGCCTGTGGCTGTCTTCTCCTCGTTCGCCTCAGCTTTCACCCTCCATCCTCTCTTCTCACATCTGGCCTCTTCATGCTAGGATGACTCGGCCTTTACAGAGCAACTTCTTGGCCACTCTCAGGCCTTGCATATGCTCAGACCCAAGCCTGCTCAGTCAGCCTCATGCTGAGAGCATCTTTCATTCTTACCACTTGCGGGGTATAGTGTATGCCTCTATTCAGAGCTCACCAAGTCACACTTAGCCTACTGGATGCTTTCTCTAAGGTCCACGCCCACATTTGCCATGGCCACGTTCAACCTGCAGGGCTCTGACTCACCTTTCCCAATTAGCCTGCACTTTTATGTGTGAGCATATTCTATAGCTTTTCCCAATTATCCTGCAATCTCATGCCCATAAAGTCTGGGCCTTTAAAACACTATTTATACTGCACTGGCCAGTTTTTGTGTCCATTTGACACAAGCTAGGGTCATTCAGAAAGAGGAAACTTGAGAAAATGCCCCCATCAGATAGTCCTGGGGGCATTTTCTTGGTTAATGATTGATGTGGGAGAGTACAGTTCACGGGGTGGGGGTGTGGGGGTGTGGGGGGTGTGGGAGGGTAGTACCACCTTATGTGGTCCTAGGGCTAAAAAAAAAAGAGAGACTGAGCAAGCCATGAAGTCAGAAGTCAGCACTCTCTCTATGACTTCTGCATCAGCTCCTGTCTTTAGTCCCTGCCTGACTTTATGGGATAACGGACCATAAGCTGAAAGATGCAATACATCCTCTCCTGCCTAAGCCGAGTTTGGTCATGGTGTTTCATCACAGCAACAGAAACTCCAACTAAGACAATAGCATTGTTTATTTTAATGCAGGACTCTCTCAAAGACCCATTTCTTTCCTTCCATTTCCAAATCCATTCCAGCAGTCCATCGGTTCTAGCTGCCATCTGTCCAGAACATCCTCAGATCAGCACATTTATCTAGTTATACTCCCTGGCACCTCCTCCACCTCTCCCTTAATTGGTTTGGCTCTAGACATGTTCTTCTGACCATTCCTACTTCCTGGATCCAAAGAAAAGATCTTTCTAAATGGAGGGGGGAGGCTGACACTTGGCAGAACCACAGAGAGGCATTTTTGGGTGGCCAGAGACAGTGTCACAGGGAAGTGTTGTAGATGAAGTTGGAGGGGCAGGCGCTGGCTGAAAAGGTCGGTCTAAGCACCACTGAGAGACGTGGGAAGAGCACAAGGATGGTAAACAACGGAGCAGGCTTCTAGGTGTTCACTGGGAGGAAGTGGAAGTGGGGGGAGACCTTGAAAACTCCACTCATGAAGTTACCAGAGTTAGGCTACTATGGGTGTGTGTGTGTGTGTGTGTGTGTGTGTGTGCGCGCGCGCACAATAGAGAAAGAGAGAGATTAGTTTTGCAGAGAAAGGCACTATTGTGGATAATCTCCCACTTGTTCCCCTTTAAGAAAACTTAGCAAGACAGAGAGCCCTGAAGGAAGCCTTGGCTTGATTTGAGAGAGAAATGGGGGTGAAGATGGGGGTGGAGAGGAATGACAATTAAAATCTTTCCTAGCCGTTTTGTTGTTAAAAATAGGGTTTGCAGACATTTAATAAATGAGGCTCCAGGTTTTCAAATACTGTGGGTGTGGGCAAAATCACTTTGGCTTGGTTTGTTTGTTTTTGTTTTTTTATTTCTCCTATTTACACACTGGTCCCCATTGTCCTTTCAAGCTGCTGATCTGAGGAGTATAATTTAATATAATTGACATTGGGAAATGGGATAAATTATTAATTTCCAAAGGATGCCCTGTCCTCTCACCTGCTTCTGTCCCTGCCACCCCCACTTCACTGGCAAGACCAGATCCTACATGGCGCTTCAGATGACTCAAAGTGCAGATCATAAAACTTTAAAATACTATCTCCCTGGGTTATCAATAATGAAGAGGTTCCCACATGGCGAGTCCCCAGGATTGGCAGGAACAAGAAACAGAAGTGCAGAAGTGCTGACAAGGAGCAAGAGTGCATTTTTATGAGTTGGGCTTGTATAAGCCAAAAATAGACCTTACCTATAGCCAAGGCTCATCCCTGCCAGGGTGAGAGGCTGCAGGCACAGCAGGTGGGGACTCCACTGGGAAGGACTGCTTTAATTTCCCTTCCTTCCTTCCTTCCTTCCTTCCTTCCTTCCTTCCTTCCTTCCTTCCTTCCTTCTTTCTTTCCCTTCTTCCTTCTTTCCCTTCTTCCCTCTTTCCCTCCCTC
>NW_021620929.1:684484-691618 GCF_004785775.1 Grammomys surdaster
TCTTTCCCTTCTTCCTTCTTTCCCTTCTTCCCTCTTTCCCTCCCTCCTTCCTTCCTTTCTATTTTTCTTTTTGTGTTTGTTTGTTTTTCAAGGCAGGTTTCTCTGTGTAGTTCTGGCTGGCCTTGAACTCAGAGATCCACCTGCGTCTGCCTCTCAAGTGCTGGTACTAAAGGTGTGCGCCACCACCGCCACCCCCCCCCCCCCGCTGCTGCTTTAATCTTCATTTTTCTTTCCAGTCCTTGAATCTCCCTCACAAAGTCATTGCTAGCCTATCTTCCAGATGAGGAATTTTAGTTCAAATCTGTGAGTTGAGAACAATGAGCAAACAGCTGCAATAAGCTCTTCCTGTCAATCACCACGTTTTTTAAAGGTAGCACTACTAGGTGCTTGGCCCTGTGCCAAAGTCTGTGGTCTTGAACCTCAGCCTTCTCATGAACTCCAGTGTGGGTGAGCATCTGGCCCGGAAAAGATTGAGACCACAACCCTCACTTGTCGCTATGAGGTTGTGCTGAATCCAGTCAGGTGCCACCTCACACATTCTGGTCCCCATGACACTGGAGACAAAGGAAGGGAGGCCGAAGAGGTCACGAGGCCAGATAGGAGCGGCGTCCTCAATCAGATCTTCCCGTTTGCCTTCTCTGTTCTTTAATTCACACTTCCTCCGGGATTAGATCTTTCCCCTGTGATCCTGAAAACTGGACCAGGAGCCTGTGCCCAGAGATCTAGTGGCAGTCTATACCGAGCCATCAATTTCACAGTGGGAGATTGGCGTAGAAAGAAGGGAGACATTTGGCTCACAGCACACAGCAGGATGAGTCAAAACCAGACCGCGAATATGAAGCTACCACTCTGTTCTGGGCTCTTTCCAGGGCTCTTTTCTTTGCCAGGCCTTTGCTTTCTTAGAGACAAAATATAAATCAGCGTGGCCAGCATCACCTCAACACACTGTCCCAGCTCGCAGCTCACAGCTCTCTACAGGGACACACCCGAGAGGAAGAGAGCGAGCCACAGCAGCCTTCCCACGCTGTTTCACCTTTGGTGAAACGGTGTGTGTGTGTGTGGGGGGGGTGACTTTTTAAAACAAAGGTATGATGTGTGTTCATGGTTACGAAACTGAAAACGACAAAGGTCTTCAAATGGCCCCATCAACACCACTCTCTTAGTAACCCAAAGCACACACAGACTGTTCTCCAAGACTGAAAAGATTTTAATCTTATTGCTAAATAATATTCTATTGTGTATAATTTATTATATAATGTATATACATATCAAAACCACATTTTGGGGGATTGGAGAGACCACTTAAGAGCACCTACTGCTCTTATAGAGGACCAGAGTTTGGTCCCCAACACTCATATCAGGTGGTCTCTGTAACTCCAGTTCCAGGGGATCCAATGTCTTCTTCTAGCCTTGGAGAACATGGCATTCCTGTGTACCCACACATATAATTTAAAATCACATTTTTGCTCCCCCCCCCACACATGGACAGTTTTCAAGTACCAAATAATACATAAAACATAAATAAGAGAGACTAGAACTTATGGACATTGTTTTTGTACGTGAGACTGCATGCCACCATCTTAGACTATGTTCTCAAGGAGTAAGCTACAGTCCCCTCTCCCCCTGAGCCCCACCCTCACACTGGTTGCTTAGAGTTTTCCATATTACAGCAGTGTTCACTTAACTAGCCTTTTCTCAACAGTCCAAATCAGTCCCTGTTTTTTTTTTTTTTTTGGTAATAGTTAGAGGATGTTGTATAACTGAAAAAAAATGTTCATAGGACGTATTCCTAACAATATATAGAAGTCAGGTGATAGGTCCAATTTAATGTTATAAACAATGTCAACTAGCTGCAGAAGGACTCTGCATATGTAAAGTACGTTAGGCAGCCAACAAGAATATATTAAGAGCAGGAGGAAAGGATCTAACAGGAGAAAGGGCAGGGTCGTTGGGGAATATATGTGATGTAAAATCAGAAGAGAGGAGCTAGAGAGGTGGCACGGGGGTTCAGAACACCGGCTGCTCTTCAAGAGGACACTGGTTAGATTCCCAGCACCCACATGCTGGCTCACAACTGTCAGTAACTCCAGTTCCAGAGGGATTCAACACACCCTCTTCTGGTCACTGTGGGTACCAGGCACAGAAGTACATGCAGACAAAGCATGCACGCACAGAAAATAAAATTTGTTTTTAAAAAAGCAGAATTTGGGGAGGACAGAGGGACATGTACAGGAAAGCATCACAGTGAGAGCCATCATTATCCACTGTCTTAAAAAGTATGGAAGAAAACCACTAAATTTGACATTCACAAAAGCATGCTATTATGTTTTTACAAAAATTACCAACATAAGCATTTTAAATATTTTTTTGTTTAAAGTTATGTTTTTAAATTACCGAGAATTTTTACTACATTTATTGATCACTTTGTACCTATTTTCGGAAACTGCCTGAGCCTCACCCAGTGTGGGGAAGCTCAGAAGTCCCTGGAGAGCCTCTCTGCAGAGGAATGGTTGGGGAGGCTGTCCTGGGGAGCCAGCGGAGCTGCTCCCCAGAGACAGGCTGACATTACCCATGCCCTGTGTCTCCAGGAGGAAAGGGAGTAGGAAGGCTGTCTCTGGATGGGGCAATTCACCTCCTCTGCCCAGAATCCTTTCTGGTCTGCATTGTGTGAGTCCTGTCTCTCCCAGCCCCCACTCTTGAAGCTCATAACTCCCACGTGTTTGTCTTTTACAGTCTTCTTCCACAACACATCATGTTAGATGACATATAAGTGTCCAGATAAAGGAAGGAAACTGGATTCATGATCACGTTTTTCCCCCTTGACAATAAGTAATCTGTTAGGTGAACGTTACGGCCACCTTACAGCTCCAACAACATAGACTCCAGAGATGCTGAATAACCCATACAAAGCCTCACAGCCGGTAAGCAGCATGGCAAAGATTCGAACCCAGGTCTCTAGGATTAAAGAGCACATGTGCTGTACCGTAGATTTCAGGTCAGATGCCGGTAGTTGATCTCAGAATCTCTCCATTCCTCTCCTCTTAAATGTGGTTGAGGCTCCATCTCCAAGACTCACGAAGAGTTAGTAATTAGTGGAAAGTGAAAGAGCATGGCTGGAGCCTGGAGCTGGCTTGGTAAGCTTTGACTGTGATTGTGATGGTGACTGACTGGGGCTTTGCTGAGGTGGGGGTGTCTGTCTGTGGCCTGCTTTCTACAGCCCTGACATGCACTTGCTGGCATCTCCAGGATACCTACGTGCAGAGTTCAGCTGCCGTTTTCTTTGGGTGAGTATTGAGACAGCCTGTCTATTCTCTGAACCCACTTCTGCATTTGCAAAGTGGGGATCATGGGTAGAAAGCCTCACAGAATTTTCCAGAGCACCTATTTCTTTGTGGTGAGGAGGCCCCAGAAGTAGAGTTGGATGTCCCAACTGTCTTAGTTATTTTTCTATCACTGTGAAGAGACACCATGACCAAGGCCACACATAGAAGAGAGAATTTATTGGGGCTTCAGATTCAGAGGACGAGTCCATGATTATGTTGCAGAGCATGACAGCAGGTAGGCAGGCATGGTGCTGGAGCAGTAGCTAAGAGCTTTTATCTTCATCCACAAGCAGGAGATAGAAAGTGAACTGACTGGGAATGGCATGGACTTTTGAAACCTCAAAGCCCTGTGACACGATCCCTCCAACAAGGTCACACCTCCAAATCCTTCCCAAACAGTCCCACCAACTAGGGGTCAAGTATTCAAATATATGAGCCTACAGGAGCCATTCTCATTCAAACACCACACCAACTTTTTGGGTGATCCTACTCGTAACCCAGAAGATACTTGCCTGTTTGGTTTTGAGTCTATGTCCCCACACATCCATTTTTAAACACGGAAGAGGGACTCCTATTAAAAGCTTCCTTCTTCTTACTGTGTGGTAGGACTAAGGCTGTTCACGAAGAGCCGGTGACCTCAGGCAAGTGGGCCAATGGAAACGAGACAGAGTGAATTCTCCTCAGACCACCTTGGCATCAGGTCTTGGTGAGAATCCACCTAGTTACTATTTCCATGGTGCCAGTCTCAAGAGCACCATTGCTTCATACCACTGCTGTGGCTTCTAGTCAGGCTCCCGCCTCTGCTCTTTCTCTCTCTTACTGTACCTGCGGGGGACCTGGCCACCTCTATTGGAGTTAACTGTTTCAATGTTCCCTAGAAGAACAGATAGAAGCGAAGAGAAAACTTCTCAGGAACCGGCATGGGGTGAGCCTGTCCATTGTCCATAGGGTGGGCCATCGCCTCCAGCATAAACTTTATAGAATGACACTCCAGATCCCATTGTTCCCCTGAATTAAACCCGTCCCTCTTACACAGCCCTACCTAATGTTCACCTCCTCATCCTCATCTCCTAAGCCTCTCCATCTCCTCGAATCTCCCACAAACCCGTTCTATGTCCTCTCATGGCTGTGTATGCATACTTAATTGAGCACAGGATTTTCTGGGTGGGTGGAAAGATGAGTGGGTGGCTTCCAGTGTGACTGTTACAACTATATTTGATGGTGGTCAGGGAAGGTGTTCAAGCACCTCCTGCTGGGACGTAGCTTAAGAAGATGAATACTGTCCTGTCAAATCAGCACAGCTAATGTGTTGAGGGAGGACTAGAGCCAGTATCCTGGAAAGCATGGGAAATTGCAGGAAAAAGTTGGGGTGTCGGGTTGACTAGACTTCCAAGACTCCTTGTCTGTGATATTTAGATACACCACTCCATGGACCTGAGCCTTAGTTTTCTGTTGGCTCTGTTGGGCATTTGGGGCAGAATAATTCTTTTGGAAGGTGGATGGTAGGAATCAGGTGCACTACAGTGCATAGAGCAGCATCTCTGGCCTGTCACTAGACACCAATAGAATCACCCTTCTGGCTATGATTAACAAAGATGTTTTCGAACATTGCCAAATGTCCACATAGGAGTCAGAGTAACTTCTGTAAGGAGTTGCTTGCTGTTCATGGAGGGGTAACACATGGTTTTGGGAGAACAAAGTTAATTCCTCAGAGAGCCAAGTAAGTCTCTTGCTTTCTATCTCACTAAGCAATTGATCTGTCTTCCTCGTGCTCCCAGCATGATGTCCCTGCCATGTTCTGGACCCAGTCATGGCCGGGACTGTGCTTTCTGGACTGCCAGTATCTAAAACTGAGCTAGCTACAGCTCTTTACAAAGTTTCTGATTAACAACAAAAATCAGACTAAGCAAGACTCCAGCCGGGATGAAAGAGAGGCTCATGAAGCCCCGCCCACGGGTGAGGAGGATTGGCAGTTGATGGTTGCTGGGCAAGGAAGTCGGTTTCCTTTGTGGGCGTGGCCACTAGTAGGTTTCCTGTGTCCAAGATGGATGATCCCTATACTTGGACAACGTTAACTGGACTCTGTGGGTTATTTTTAAAAAGAAGAAAAAGAGGGCTGAAGTTGGGAGGAAGACATTTTGGAAGGGGTCTTGGGGAGTTGGAAAGGGTATATATGATCAAAAATACATTTCATATATACATGGAATTCTCAGTGAATGATTTTAAAATATGTAGAAAAAAGAAAAACAGACTAAGATATTCGTCCTTTCCATGATGGTCAAAATGTTTTCTTTTCTTTTTTCTTTTCTTTGTGTGTGTGCGTGTGTGTGTGTGTGTGTGTGTGTGTGTATGTGTGTGTGTGTGTGTGTGTGCCATAGAAGCCAGAGAAGAGTGTCAGATCTCTTTGAAGCTGAAGTTACAGGTGGTTGTGAGCTGCCTGATATGGGTACTGGAACCCGAGCTTGAGTCCTCTGCAAAAGCAGAAACCACTCTTAAGCACCACGCCATTTTGTTAGCCCCGCCCCAAAGGGGTTTCCAATGCTTACACTCCACAATACTAATGTGTTCCTCAACAGATCCAAAGATGGTTTTCCATGTTACCTAGCAAGCACACTTCATGTCTTGGAGTTTCCAAAGGGAAAACCATGATTTCACATAGGACACGAGTGATTTTCCTGTTACTATCTTAGCTTCAAACCCTGTCCCACTGAGACATAATCAAAGGGCTCACATCACCTCCTCTCTCGTAGGCCCCTAGTAAGTTCCAATGCTATCCCCACTTTATATACAAGGAGGTCAAGTTTGAGGAGACTAAGGAATTTATCAGGGAGCCTGGCATGGTGGCACACAACTTTAATCCTAGCTCTTGGGAAGCAGGAACGGGTGGACCTCTGTGATCCACCAGCCAGCCTGGTCTACATAATGAGTTCCAGGATAGCCAGGGGTATAGAGAGAGACTATGTCTCAAAAGCAAAGCAAAACAAAAACAAAAGGAAAGAAAGAAAGGAAGAAAAAGGAAGAAAGGAAGGAACTTATCAAAGCACTTAGCTAAGGGCACTCCAGTAAAGGGTTTGAACCCTGCTAAAAACATTTCTTCTCAGTCCATGTTCTGCTGCCAGGGGGAACATTGTGTTTGTTCTTGTAAAGACCATAAAATCTGCACAGAGATAACTCAGTGGTCGAGAGCACTTGCCTAGCGTGTATGATGGACTAGGCCTAACCTCTTGCCCTGAAAAGTTTAAACAAATAGTAATAAAATCTAAGTGTATCAGCACAGAAAACTAAGATAATTCAGACTCAGAGAAGAAGACTGGAACCTAAGAGAGAACTGATCCATATTTTGAGGTCCTGAATGAGTTAGAAACAGAGATCAAACCTGTGGAGTCTCAGACAAGTTCATTCCTTGTTCCTGAGGTATGGAAGGTTCTGGAAGGACACTGCCCAAGTTCAACATCAAGGGTGCTTCATCAACTTTGTTTTGAGAAGTTACATTACCAGTCTATGTCTCAATTTCTTTAAACACCTGGTCAAAGTAACTACTCCTTTACCAGGTTCTGTTCATTAGTGAGAGACTGAAATAAAAAAATTGTATGTATGTGTATGTGTGTGTGCTCCAGCACGCATATGTATGTACACATGTGGTGTGTGTATATCTGCTCTAGATGTGTGTGTGTGCACATGTGTGCTTGTGTGTGTGTTTGTGTGCATGAATGGGTGTGTGTATGCATGTGCACATGTGGTGTATGTAATGTGGTGTGTGTGTGCAATGTGTGGTGTGTGTGCAATGATGTGTGTGTGCAATGTGTGGTGC
>NW_021620929.1:691628-707260 GCF_004785775.1 Grammomys surdaster
CAATGTGTGGTGTGTGTGCAATGATGTGTGTGTGCAATGTGTGGTGCATGTGCAATGGTGTGTGTGCAATGTGTGGTGTGTGTGCAATGGTGTGTGTGTCCAACGTGTGGTGTGTGTGCAATGGTGTGTGTGTGTGCAGTACTTGATATTTTAAAAGGCACTTGAACAGATTAATTACTTTTATTTTTGGCTTTGAGCCATTTGACATCTTCTGATTTTGTTCCGACAACCAGATATATGAGCTTCCTTGCTCCACAGAAGGGGAAACAGCACCCACCCAGGTGAACCACAGGGAGTGTGCAGCACGACCCTGCAGGGCCTCACTCCATCCTTAGGCATACACTATGAGACAGCTGACTATGCTGGCTTTGGGGTGACTTCCTGGTACATCTGGGCTGTTTGCTCAGCGAGAGAAGAAAACTCTCAGAAAGAATTAGGAGAGTAAAGAGAGAGAAGGCACACTGCTCTCTAGATAGCCTGTGACTATGTGGAAGGACTTTGAGGAGGTGGCCTCCATTGTCTCTTTTCATTGCATGTCTCTCAGGCATGCACATGCGGCTACTAACTTGTAGAACCACAAGACAACGTTTTCTCCTTCACAAAGTGCACTGACACCTGGATTTAGGTCCAAACATTTTCACTTCATCTTTCCATGCCTTTGGACCACCCAAACGTTGGCCCATAATGTGGATTTCCAATCCCAGACTCCCAGGTGTATTATGGGTCTAAAACAGAGTTATTCACACATGGCCACACATGGGGATCATGTGGGGAGACTGCATCCATGCTGATGACTGGATCTCATCCCACAGATTCTGACAGAATGGCTCTGGGGGTGGGGGTGACCTCAGTAACAAGAGTTTCTAAATCGCCCGATGTTTCCAATATGAAGTTCAAAACAATCAAGCAAACAAACAGACATCGGGAGTGTGTTTGATGTGCCTGTGGCGAGTTCCCAATACCATCTCTTCACGTTTCCTTAGCAGCGATTGTGTGCTCAGAGCTCATTTTAAAAGGCTTTCTTAGTTTCTTAGGATAGCTCAGCAACTCTATTTCTACCACCCACCCTGACACATTCTTCTGTCAAAAACCTCTCTGCTTTCAAAACAAATGACTCAGTCCCAGCCAATCAGCCAGCTCCTTCTCTCGATTTAGTTCCTCTTCATTGATTGGGTAGAACCAAGCGGTTAAGACACACAATGCCCTCCTGAAGATGCCAATGAAAAAAATCGAGCGAATGGATGATCCATTGTTCAGTCTCCAGCCTGGGAGCAGGATCTCTTCCCTGCAAACCTCTCGAGATAATGTGCAATAGCTCGCTGCCTCAAGCCTCCGCTCCCACAGGCAGACCTTACACACTCTCTCCTACCTATGTCTGTAGGATGACACCCCTCTGCCACCGCCATTCTTCATATCAGGAGATGTGGCATCAGCTGGAGGCTGCTTCCCTGCCCTGTCTCCCCAGACATCCTCCTGCAGCCACGGTATCCACAGGAGCTTCCCACACTGGACGCATTCTCTTTCACCTTTGCCTTAAATACCTTTTTTCTTCCACTCCAAACCGGTACAGCTTTTACTCACCTTCAAAACTCCGATTTGGGTATTCTCCTCTGCGGCTCATCTATCCTGCCTTCCCTCTCCTATCCCCGGCCCCTCCCCAGTCATTGTGATGCTTGGGTCCAGATCACGATGCACTGGGTTCCTCTGAAGAAGGTTTTTTTTTTTAACTTTATCTTTTTATAACCAACTCCTAGCAAAGGGGCAAGAGGTCGCAGGTGAAAACCGAGAGCTGTTGGATTGAGCCCACATCTCTGCCTTCCTATCTATACCAAACAATTTTCAAAACACCTCAAGAAAATTAAGACAAGCTTTCCCCTTCATCACTGCATAGAAGCTTACGTGTATTCATCTGCCATGATAAAATCTTAACGAGAGAACATTCGTTTTCTTGCCTGTAGATGTAGATTATGAGCAAATACCATAAATCTGCAATGACACTGGAAATGTCTCATCTCTGGATACAGTATTTTCCAAGGAAAGGAGCCTGTTCCGCAGCTGGAAGAATGAAAGTGGCTGTGGGGGGCTGTCAAAATCTTTTGCTGCTTGGGTTCCTGGGTTAGGGTAGCCTGGGGGACAGGGGAAGGAAGATCACCCATTACCTTCTCGGGAGCAGACAGCTGTAAATGATTAACCTCCAAGGGCGTGATGAGAGGGACGGTCTGGAACCCGTCCTCCACGGAGGGCGGCTTGGCCCCCTTCTCTCCGGGGTTGCTGTTCAGCTTCACCATGCTTCTGCTTTTTTTCCAGACCTAAGGCAAGCAGCGGTGTTCTGGTTACAGCGGGAATGCAAGGGGCTGAGGGCGGTCTGAGACAGCGCAACTCTGGCAGTGTTCAACCTGGTGATAGCCATCCATCTCCCACTAGATTTCCTGACGCGATTCCCATTGTCCGGGAAACTTCATTAATCATCAGAACGTGCTAACTGCCCATGAGTTCACCAACCCTCAAATTGGGGAGCAGAAAAAGACAAAACAAAACAACCAAAAACCTCAAACCTTCATTTAAAAAAAAAAAAAGATGAGCTTAAAAAAATGCCAAGACACCATGGCTAACATATCCCTAGAGCCCCACTGGCAAGCTTGTTCTTAGCACAAAAGAAAACTCCATTATTCTGGGCCCCTGCAGTAAGATACATTTCACCCCACCACCCACATCGTTATTTTGCCTTTTCTTTACCAATCTCTAAAACACAATTAAATACATTCAATATCTCTTAAGACCTCTCTCTCTCTCTCTCTCTCTCTCTCTCTCTCTCTCTCTCTCTCTCTCTCTCTCTTTACATAATATGTAGATTGTACATGAGATCCAGTTTTTACATCAGAAAGAGGCTGGCTTGAACCCGATCTCCTGATCTCCTTATTCAGCCGTGAAATTCCTCCGTTTCCTCAATAGCCAGGGCTTTGCTTTTTTTTTTTTTCCATGGAAAGTTAGCAGCCCCCATATTGCAAGACTGCCAACTAAATAAACAAATCGCATTTATTTCCCTTCAGTTCCTTTGAAGTCAAGGATTGCTTTCACCGCACCCTCAAAACCCCTGCACAACTGAATTTCTCCTGTCAATCCCGCTGGTGGGACGTAATTAGACAAACGGAGTTGTTGTGGGGATGACAGGGTGGTAAGGGCTGGGAGGGTGCTGGGGAGTGGTTTATAACAAAAACAAATGCCTACTTACTGTGCGGCACTGGTGGGGGTCAGAGCAGAGTCAAGCCAATATGTAGAGGAGGAGGACAAACAGGAGTCCTCCCTCCTCAGCCAGAGAGCGTGGTGCTGAAAAAGCAGCCCTCGCGTGCCTGGATCCGGAGCTTCTGAGACCGAGGCGCCAGCGCGCAGAGACGATCTGGCAGCTGCCAGCCTGCTCGCCTGCTCGCGCCTCCCACCGGGGACGGTTCCCACACCACCTGTCATCTGGCACCACCTGCTGTTTCTCATGCATGGCCACAACCCCTGCATAGGACAAACGGTTTCAAAAAAAGTGGAAGGGATTTTGGTTATTCTAAAAACAGTAATGTGGCTTATAAAAAAATTACAATTATGTAAAATGCAATTCTTGAGTCTTTGGGGGAACTGGAAAAATCAGGCACTTTTCTTTTTTTTTTTCCCATGGGAAAAAGCTTCCCTAACAATACTATAAAACAGAATGGCTCACAACACCAGCTCTGGGGTTAAAAGAGAAAGTAAACTGGTAGTTATTTTCCATTTCCTGTGCAGTAACACCTTCCCGGTCACTTTCAAGCTACCATCCTTTTTTGTAAACTGTGGTTTCTAACAGTGACTGGGAACTGGGGTGGCGTGCAGTGGAGACACGCCTGCACAAAATGCAGACAATGAAAAGCACTCCACAGACTTGGCCTATCTGGCTCACGATTGCCCCAGGATTGTCCAGTTCAGCTAAGGTCACAGAACTGGAAAAGGCCGGAACTGGGATTTGAATCCTCTTGTCCCCAAAATCTGTATCTAGCACAAGACGTTAAATGGCACCCAGTCTGATGTCCAGAGTGAGAAGGAGTGAGAGAGGCAGTGTCAGCCCCACCAAACTGGCCGTGTGGATCTGGCACGTTTGGAGCCACTCTCTGAGCCTCTGCTGCCTTGCCTTTGATGGAGGATAACACTTCCATTGCAAAATGGCAGGGGATATGGGAAGAGAATATACCCATGGGAATACCTTTGACTTGTGAATGATGCTCTGAATGCCTATTTCAACCATAGGGATGGTTGGAGCCCATTGCCAGTGATTTCTCCCAGTTGTGGCTCAAATCACTGTTCACCAGCAGCTGCAGCACTGTCCGTGTGTTTCATGACCCATCTGTCCTGGTAGTGAGCACCCTTCCCACTTTGATTTCAAAAATATCTGTTCTGTGTGAGGAAGAAAAAAATCACCCTAGCTAGCATCCACATGTTAAAAGGCACAGAAACGTGTGTGTCCTCTGTACTGTGTAGGAATGAAATGTGTGTAAGGGTTTCTGAGATCTGAAGGCTGTCAACTATCAGCATCACACAGGGCAGGGTTAAAAGGTGTATCTGTGTAAGAGGGAAGTATTCTAAGAAATATTGGTTTTCCTCCCCCTCCTTTCCAAAGACTTAAATGACTACCAGGTTCAAGCATGGCATGAGACCAGCACAGTATAGTCAACAACCACGTGTTCAGCTGAGAACATCTATATCTGATCCTAACGCTAATACAACAAAAGACAAAGAAATCCCCTTTGATAGTTCATGGCCGATTGAGAAGGAAAAGCCACACTTTTCAAGCCAGAAGTCCCTAGAGTTTAGTAAGCTCCAGAAAGGGGCTTGTCTGGAGGCAAGGAGAAATCCAGGCTTGGTGACCTGTGAGGTTAAAAGACAAACTGGATGGAAGGCCTTGGCTGGAGTGACATCTGGGATTCTTACCTTGTTGGAGAACAAGGTTGAGGGGTTCCAAATAAAATAGAATCATTTGGTATTAAAAAAAAACCATTCAAGAGTTAAAACAAATACTATAACACCGTTTGATGAGGTTTTCATTGTATGCAACTTATAAGACATCTATAGAGCAGCCTGGGGAGCAAAGAAACTGAGGTAGTGTCCATCGTGGTCCTATAGACCGCTTTACATGGTAAAGCTTTGGGTCCAAGTAATCTGTGAACATTTAAGTACATCTATTGCAATCTTAGGATAGCCAAAAGATACAAAGAAGATACAAAGATGTGGTGTGTGTGTGTGTGTGTGTGTGTGTGTGTGTGTAATAAAGATGCAATAGACATCATCTGCCATGCAGTGGGTGAGAGAACCAGCCTCGTGGGCTTGAGAGCAGGAGAGCTCACCCTGGTGGTGTGGGTGCAGGAGAACTGGCAGGCTGACCAGCTCAGCTACCACACAGGCCCAGGTTCAAGGCTTTGAGTTTGCCCACCCCAACATCTAACCCATCTATAAACTGCTGGAGTGCATGAAAGGGCCCGTCTGGCAGATCCAAAGCTGCAGGATCTCCATGACACAGTAGGATATCCCAGATCTGATGATGGTGTAGCAGAAGCCAGAGGTTCTGAACCAGATCCATTCTCATTGCAATGAACATTTGCAAGTAAAGATATGTGGACAAAAGGGACACTATAGCTTCTGTGATGATGGTTTTCTTTTTTCTTTGTGAGGGAGGTTGCAAGGGCAGAGGGCAGATATGAAGGGATGGGGGGATGAATGGGACTGGGGTGCATGATGGGAAACTCTCACACATAAAATATCAGTACATTCCTACCTCTATCCTGAGCCTCAAAGTCTTCTATTGACTACTCAGAGGTAGAAAGAGACAGAAAACCACAGAGGCTGGCAACATGCTTGCTGAGAAGATCCACCAGGTTGTCTGTCGGACAGGACTGGTCTCTGCTGAGGAACCCTCTGCATTTCTGTAAGAGGCTGGAGTCCTCTCTGCAGCCTGCAATGGTGGTAAGCTGTGCTGTTACACACTCTAGAGGACAGCACAGTGACATCCTGGCATGTCCAGCTGTTTAAGATCTACAAAGCCCAGCGTGGTCTACAGAGCAAGCGCCGGGACAGCCAAGGCTACATAGAAAAACCCTGTCTCAAAAGAACAAAACAACAACAACACCCAACAAAAACAAAAGAACCTATAAAGGAAAACAGTCCGATAAAAGATCATTTGAAAATGTAAAAGAGAAATTAAAAAGGATTTTAGGAAGACAGACACACTGTGATGATACCAGGTAGTGTGTGACAGTTCATTTCCACCATCAACCTGGTTGGATTGAGCAGCATGCAAGGCATTTGTGCACACCTCTGGGTGTATCTATGGGGGAGGGATCCTTTAGAGAGAATTAGCTGAGTGAGGAGGACCCTCCTTGGACACAGGGAGCACTTTATCATGAGCTGGAGTCTCTGAATGAGTAAAAGTTGCAAAGGAGAAAGCCAGCTCTGTGGAACCAACCCCTCCTTCCTGTTCGTTCCTGCAGCTTTCTGCTATGTGACAGGCTGATCCCACAGACAGGCCTTCCTACCCCAGTGGGCTGCAACTCCAGATCCAAGAGCCAAGTTAAACCCTTCCTTTTTTAAGTCATTTTCTTGTCAAGCATTTAGATACAGCCATGAGGAAAAGAAGAAATCTGTGACAAAACAGAAGCCGAAAGTGGCTGCATTAGTGTCAGACACAGCAGACCCCAGGGAAAGAAAATGACCATCGAGAACAGGAGACTTTGAGATCAGCTAGTACTGACTCACAGAGAAGGCACAACTATCTTAAATCTGCATGACTGAAAAATAAAGCATCTATATATACGACCCCTCACCTTAAGAGAAAGGAGTTCCACCCCAGACTCTGAGACAACTGCAGTGGTCAGTTCAGATGGAATGAATGAATGAATGAGTGAATGAGTGAATGTGGCAAACAGAAAATCAGCAATGATTCAGTACAGGATTCACTTCAAAACCACTAGTGTATTGGGCTGGAGAAGGCAGAAAGCTGTCTTGTGTATCTGTTAACAATACCCCTGCATTTACCTATTAGATGCCAGTAGTATCTTTCTCTAAGTTATGTTGACCAAAAATATTGCGTCTGGGCATTAGCAAACAGGATGTGGGGGAGGTGGAAGGCAGAAAAACTGCCAATTACAGGAAAACTGAGAGACCACCTTCGAGCCCCTAGTCAGTTCAGTCTAGCACAGCAGTATCTGTCAGTCCAGGAATATTCTGATTTCCCAGTGGCTAAGAAGGAGACCCTCAGCTCCATCTTGATCAGTCAACCAGAGGCATCATGTAAAAAGTGAACCGCCCCAAGCAACCACACATGCATTTTTAACTCAGTCTGTCTGGCCAGTGAGACCACGATATCAAACCAGATAAAAACTGTCTAATATAAGACCATCAGTGGCCAATACATTCCAAAATGTAGGTGCCAAATCTTCAACAAAATATTAGAAAAATCAATTTAGTCACAGGAAAAACTAGCAATATATCATGAATAAGTAAGTGGGCTCTATAATGGACGTACAGTTGACTGAGAAAAGTAATTTGATAAAACTTAACACCCAGGAGCTGGAGAGAAGTCTCAGCAGCTAAGAGTACCCACTTCTGCAGTGGACCCTGGGTCAGGTTCTATCAGATGACCTTCAGTCCTTTAACAGCACCTGCAGGGACATGGTCGACATGAATTCTCACAGGTACACGCACATACACATACACAAAGAAAATTTAAAACTCCATCCACAATAAAAAGAACTCTCAGGAAAGTTGGTATAGACAGAAAGCAAGGAGACAGAATAATGTGCAAGAATTAATTGTATTTCAGTGTGCTCTCAATAAACAACCAGAAGCTATGTGTTTAAAAAAATATTAGCACTATCTTTCCAAAATGGTGAAATTCTTAAATTAGTCTGACAAAATCCACACAAGATCTAGATGGCAGGATTACAAAATGCTGGTGAAAGTGTTCAAATGGCCAGACACTGGAAGACACAGCGATTCTGTGAGCCAGACACTGGAAGACACAGCGATTCTGTGAGCAGACACTGGAAGACACAGCTATTCTGTGAGACAGACACTGGAAGACACAGCGATTCTGTGAGTAGACACTGGAAGACACAGCTATTCTGTGAGACAGACACTGGAAGACACAGCGATTCTGTGAGCCAGACAATGGAAGACACAGCTATTCTGTGAGCCAGACACTGGAAGACACAGTGATTCTGTGAGCAGACACTGGAAGACACAGCGATTCTGTGAGCCAGACACTGGAAGACACAGCGATTCTGTGAGCCAGACACTGGAAGACACAGCGATTCTGTGAGCAGACACTGGAAGACACAGCGATTCTGTGAGCAGACACTGGAAGACACAGCGATTCTGTGAGCAGACACTGGAGGACACAGCGATTCTGTGAGCCAGACACTGGCTGCAGCAGCAACAACGGTAATTATCTAGGACCTGATTGGTAGGTGAACTTTATTGTAATCTTCAGCAGGAATTTTTATGGTTCAACAAGGTCACTCTAATGCGTAGGGAGAATACAGGGACTAGAATAACTAACATGACCTTTTAAAAGAATCCTCACACCCAGTTTAGGATAGGCTACCAAGATCTGTGTTTTAGTCAGCATTGTGGTGGCAAAAGTGTCAATGGAAGACAAGAGCCAGCAAAAGAAGGCCTGCATATATGGCCAGCGGACTTCTGCCTAAGGTCCAAGTGTAATTCAACAGAAGGAAAGATGATCTTTAAACAATGATGTTGCAACAGCGAAACTTGACCTGTGCCTTGTGTCTTATGCAAAATAGATCATAGGTCACTAAAACCATCAAAATATAACATTTAAAGAAAAACACCAGAGGAATCCTATGTCCCCTAGAGAGGGGCAAAGAATTCACAAATCTGAACAGTTTGATAAATTGGGGTTCATTAATTTTTAAAAATTTTGGTTTGCCAAAGACACTATTAAAAAGGGAGGGTGGTGGCACCCGCCTTTAATCCTAGCATTTAAGAAGCAGGGGTAGGTGGATCTATGAATTGGAGGCCAGTGTGGCCTACAGAGTGGGTTCCAAGACAGGAAGGGCTACACAGAGAAACCCAGTCTTTAAAAAGCAAATAAATAAATAAATAAATAAATAAATAAATCAGGGCTCAGTTCCCAGCACTCACATGGCAGCTAGCAACTGCCTGTAACTCCAATTTCAGGGAATCTGATGTTCTCTTTTGGCTTCTGCAGGCACCAGGAATGCACACAGGGCACATACATGTACTTGTACACATGGAATTTAAAAATAAACAAAATAAAGGAAGAAAAGGCAGACTCTGGGCTTTGAAGAGGTTAGCAAGGAATTTACAGGATTAAGGACTCACATCCAGCATACAGAAAGGATTTCTAGAAGTCACTAAAACTGAGAAAACAAAACAAAAACTAAACAGATGCTTCTCCAGAGAGGACGAACAGAGAGCAGATACACATATTAAGGACAATTCAAAACCATAGTGTGTCATTATCGTGCCCGAAGGGGACATAATTGTGTCCAGGAGCCTTATTTGAACGAATCAACTAGATACCTACTGAGGAGATCACTTTTTAAATTAGTGAAATAGGACAAGATTAAATAGCAGAAGCAAACTTGAAGGCAAGGAGGACTGGCTTTACAAAGAAATTCACCTACTTCTTAATTTTTCCCATGGAAGCAATAATGCAGAGAACAAAATGCATCCGTGGGAATGGGCGTGGAACACTGAGTGGACCTGGAGCACCTTCGAGGTCTCAGACAGCTCACGGCCCTGTTTTAGGAAATGGATAGACCCTCAAAGGTCTCCATGGCAAAGGCTTGGCCCAAGGTGTGCTGTGTGATGTAATAGAAGTTTGGGGAAGAGGGAGCAAGTGAGAGACCGCCAGGTCTTCGGGGACCTGACATTAGAGGGATTTAAAGACTCCAATTGCTACCTCCCTTTCTTAGCTTCCCAGCAGATGAGGTGCCAAACGCTCTTACCGTGACATGTGATTTCACTCCAAACCCAAACACTGATCACTGGGCTTACTGCCTACGGCCTGGATGTCCAAAACTGTAGCTATTAACAGGTGTCTTATGTGGCGATTGAAAGAAGGTGAACACAGTTGTGGGCTTTCTATTTCCTTTCAAATAGTTTTATTTTAAGCAAGATTGCTGGCTATCAGCAGAAGTATTATCAAGATAAACTTTCTTTTTCTTTATCACCATTTCATTTTGATATACTCATAACCATAAATGTAAATGAGTGAAGATCTCTCTCTCTCTCTCTCTCTCTCTCTCTCTCTCTCTCTCTGTGTGTGTGTGTGTGTGTGTGTGTGTGATCACATGAGTGCAGGTATATGCACCCTTGCCCATGCCTGTGGAGCTCACGAGTCAACATCAGATGCCTTCCTCATCTGTTCACCTCTTATTTTATGAGGCAAGTTTTCTCACTAAACCTGGATGAGATAAGTTCTCTCTCTTATTTTGTGGGCTTGTGAGTTGGGTAGACTAACTGGCCACCAAGCCCCTGGGCTCTTCCTACTGTAAGGGGTCCCCAGACCTTAGCACAACTGACAATGCTATGGTAGAGAAGTCATTCTGACCTAAGAAACAACCATGTAGACACCAACACCTGCCAAAGCAAGAACAAAGACCTATTTCACCATCAATACCAGTTCCGGGAAGTCTGTAAGTGTACTAGCCTTGCTTCATCGGCTTCTCTGCTTATTGTGACCAATCTTGCTAATCGAAGTGTGTTAAACCAGGAGGTGGGTTTTGTGCATAAGAAGAGAAGAATATATGATATTTGGGTGAGTTCCTCATGCAGCAGCTGACAAGTAAGAGAAAAGATTTTCTGTTTGGTTGAGCATTCATGTGTTTCTGAAGACTCCAGAAAATTCCCAGAGACACTGGGATCCTCAGATCTGCTGAGCCAATAGTGTGGGGAACTAGCAATTCCTAGTGGGGTACACCTTGAAATGTCCCAGGGCCCCCAGTGTGGAGAGCCGCACAGTGGTGCGCCTTTAAGATGGCACTGGTCTCTGCCTTCCGCCACCTGCTGGCGAGGACTCTTAGGAGTAAACAACTCCTTATATGGCTGTGGCAGTTGATCTGGCTGCTTTCCGTGTGTGTGGACCCATCTGCTGTTGCCACGTGGCAGACAGGGGTTGGCTAGTCCTAGAGTACTTAAGCCTGGGAGAGCTTTCCCCCGGGTCATCAGTTAGAAGATTGTTCAAAGGTCCTGAATAAACTGCTTGGAGAAGAGCTCGTGCGTTGCGTCTTCCTTGTTGGTCGAGGGTGGACGCGACACCCCAGGAACTTCTGTCTGTTCCTGTTGACCACATCAGAGGCTTCTGATGCCTCCACACAGACAGAAAGCCGTCTGGATCCCTCCTCTTTGGAGATGAGGCTGTTTATGGTGCCTTCTACAAAGGTTCTTTTCAGAAAGGCTGTATACAGCCCTAATTCCAGTGAATGGGATCTGTAAGATGTCTGTGTGAAGGCCATCCCTGGCAGTCCTTATTGTCATCTGTGTGTCTCTGTGGGTTTTGTGGGTTAGAGATACAGATATAGAATAGGGACAGAAGTCTCATGACACCCTTGAAATACATGTTAAAACACTTCAAGGAGGAGTTGAGGGCATGGACAGATATGGTGTCTGTTTCTTGCCTAGAAAACTCTGGACTTTCTGTGAAACTGATTGACTGTTTTCTTCAGGAGTTAGGTGGCCCATTGACGGTCCCCTGGACTCATAGATGGCTTAGATGGTTTAGAACGTAATGACAGAAGACCTCAGGCACCCCAGCCAGTTTCCCTATATTGACCAGTGGCTTTGTTTGGTGCAAAACCCACTGCTGGCTTAAGACCTGTGCCCTTTCACTGGGGACCTGAATCCTCTTGGTTTGGCCAGATTTCCCTGAGCATTACAAACCTCTGTTTGTTCTCTCTGCCATCCAGCAGGAAGTCCATATGTCACAGTGCAGCCATGCCCAGGGAAAAGGAAATAGATCCCCTAGCCTTGCTGCAGGGATGGGAAAAGTGGTTTCTTCTATCTCAGCCCCTGAGACCCAAGCTACCTTCTGGGTGGACTACTGTAAAATATTGCACCCAGAGACTACTGGGAAGAGAGACCACAGAGGAGTATTCTCCAGGGGTTATGGGTCCACTGAAGAAGAAACAGGACTTCAGTGTACTCGATACTATGTCTGTCCTGCTGACAGCCCTTTACCCTACCAAGAACTAGGTGAGTAGCATTGTGCTCAGTGGGGTTGTGAAACTGAGTCATTCTGGAGGCACATGCACTCTTTCATAATCATAAAAATCCTATCACACTCTACCTGTTATTTCAATGCACTCCCACATATAAGCGTTAGGGCCTGACAGAGAACTGAAGGTCACTGTTGGCAGAACCTGGGAAGTTGGGTTGTATGTGAATTGTAGGTAGCAAATTTACTATCAAAAGAAAAACTTCGTTAAGGGCCATCGGGCTCATCAGCACAAACTGACTATCTTGGTACTCCCAGAATATGACACCCCCACCTCCTCAAGGGGGAAGCCCATAGTCTCCAATTTCCCCAGGAATTCCTTTGGTCACTGCAGTTAAAAGTCAGAGAAGCAGCAGTAGCCAGTCCCTCAGTGTTCAGGCTGCTTGGAAGGAGTATATTAGTTCCTTAACCATTCTCGACCAGACATACATTTAAAAAAACCTTCTGGCTATGCCTGGTCCCCTAGGCTCCCATATTATGTTGGGATTGGAATTAGTCAAACAGTAAGATTCACTTTCAACCATGAAAACTGTAGGACCAGTCTAGGCTCACATTGAGGAAACCTCCACAGAAAAGGTACCTGCTTCATATCACCAAGCTATCCCCTAGGTAGTTCCCCCTATGCAGAATCCTGTAGCTATACACAGCAGGTTAATTCTAGGAGTGGCAGCTGAGTGTATTTCCAGGCCCCAGAGACTACCTGGATCATTTGCACTAATGGCTTAACCAAATGTGTATCTTCTGAGTTGTTTGCTCTGGAGGAGAACCCACTCCTCTGCGTCCTCATTCATGTTATACCACAGGTGTTCATGTGTAGCGGAGAAGGGAGGACACACCCAAATCTGGATTCTAGGCTTGCTTGTGCAGCGAGCTGTCCCTGTTCCTGTTTTGTTGGTGGTGGGGGTAAGCATCACTGACCCAGCTGCAGTTGGTACGTCATCCCTAATTATGGGGGCTAAAAACTTCAAGGACCTCAGTGCCAGAGTAGGCACAGAACTAGGCCACAGGGAAATTCCATTTCCTGTCTGGAAGCCCAAGTAGACTCCTTAGAAGAAGCTGCTCTTTGGAATTGAAGCGGTTTGGTCCTCTTCTTCATGAGACAAGGGGATCTCTGTATGACAAGGGGATCTCTGTATGATACTGGGAGAAACTTGTTGTTTCTATGCCAACCATTCAGGGCTAAGTAGAGAAAGTTTAACCGTGGTCAGAATTAATTGTAAGGGGAGAGAAAGGAGATGTCAAGAATCTGATAGCTTGTAGCCATCCTTTTCCTGGTCCTCCTGGTTAAGTACTCTACTTATGGCTATTGCTGGGCCATTGATCCTTTTGCTCCTAGACCTCACTGTAAGATTATTCTTACTCAACTGCTTAAGTAACTATGTAGGACAGAGAGTAAATCATGCTAAGTTGTTAGTATGGAGGGATGATGTAATCCCCTGCCCTATAATGAGTCCACAAGCTGTCTCATGGCCATAGAACCAGTAGGGAATGTCACGGGCCCCAGACCTTTGCACAACTGATGCTATGTTAAAGCAACTACTCTGACCTACGAACCCAGCAGATAGACACCAGCCCCGGCCAAAACAGGAGCAAAGACCCACTCCATCATTGCTCCCAGTTCTGGGGAAGTCCCTAAATATACTAGCTTTGCTTTCGTGACCTCTGTATCTCTGCTTACTGTGACTCTTCTTGCTAATTGAAGTGTGTCAACCCAGGAAGTGGGTTTTATCAATAAAAAGGCGAGGATGGCAAGGCTTGGGGTTGCGTGATTTGGGCGAATTCTCTGAAGTCACTGGCTGGCGAGAACAAAGAGTTTCTATGTCAAATTGTGTCCTCTGGCGGTACCTTGCAACACTGTCTTCGCCTCCCAGGGTAGGACTCCAGGCTAGCACAGCCCCACTCAAGTTTTTACATGAGTAGTGGGGTCCCAAGCTCATGTCCTCATGCTTTCCTGGAAAGTACTTTGTCCACTGAGCCATCCTCCTGGCTTATGAGTAAGGATTTCAAATGGGCCTTTAGTTGAACTTCCTCTAGCCTCATTATGATGTCATTTCACAATATACATGCTAGACTTGATCAAATTATGCTTTTTGTAATTTTATGCTAACAACTAAACTCAGAACAAACCATTATGCATAATTATGATGAACATTCTAAAATATTTTCAGAGGGACAAAAATACACAGCAGAAGCAGGGAATTGGCAGGACCTGACCCAGGGCAGGGTGCCCAGGCACAAGGGACTCATTGACATACAGCAAAGGTGCTACAACTGGGGGAGCAGGCTGGAGCTGACCTGGGTGGGACACATCATTGGGGGCTTCTTAGCTCACTCTTTCAGAAATTCAGACTCTGATATGAAGGCTCCATGGATTTGGGGCCCTGTGGAATGTAATTCTTTGTGGCAAGAACACATTTTAGAGACAGTGTTCACATCACAAGTGAGGAAATAGAGAGAAAGAAAGGTATTGAAGAACAAACACTTCCCTTTGGGGCAACATCTCCAGTGGTGTAAGAACCTTCTAGGCACATCTCCTAAGGGTCCATAGCATCTACCCTCCACACTATAGGAAGAACCTTTCCATATGGACCTCCTGGTGACACATGTTCAGCCTATGTGAGCCTGGCTTCTAGTGATGACCTCAATGCTTCCCAGCAGACAGAATCCAGAAAAGGCAAATGGGTGTTTGCAGAGGAAGAGCAAAGAAAAGCAGAGGGAATTGAATTATCTGTGTAACAGATTGCTTTTGGGAAAAACTATTCATGCTCATGGGAAGTACACTAATGTATTCCCTATGACCTCATGACCAAAAATATTCTTAAAGGTCAAACCACCTCAATACCTTTGCATTGCCATACATTTCCAACATGAGTTTCACTGGGGACAGGCCACATCCAGGCAAGACAACAGCATAGTGGGGAAGAGACTTGTTAGGTAGGGAAAGAAATGGACCACAGCAGCATCATGACGGTAGATAGAGGCAGACTAGTTAGGGGAGATTGGAAAGAAAGAGCTGACAGATGATGTTTAGAAAAAAAAGTGAGGGAGGAGGTGTCAGGATCCGCTTGGATCCTATTGCGGGGTGCAGCGATTTCTTGGATAATGGAAGGCAAGACAAGGAGCAGGCATGGGGTAGATACTCCCCTAAGAGCATTTGGGATGTCAGCACCAAGTACAGCAGCCAGGTCCCAGCAAGCAGCACAAATGTGCTTCCTGCTGCTTTTGAGGTTAGCAATGCAAAATTACACCAGCATGGGGGATGAGGGGGGTACTAGTCAGTTCTCTTTTTGCAGGTTCTTGACTTCTTGTCATATCATATATATATATATATATATATATATATATATATATATATATATAT
>NW_021620929.1:707360-713869 GCF_004785775.1 Grammomys surdaster
TATATATATATATATATATATATATATTTTTTAAGAAGAAGAAGGGCTGGAGAGATGGATGGCTCAGGGGTTAAGATCACTGGCTGCTCTTCCAGAGGTCTTGAGTTCAATTTCCAGCACACATGTGGTGGCTCACAACTGTCTATAAAGGCATCTGATGCCCTCTTCTGGCATGCAGGTGTACGAGAGAGAGAGAGAGAGAGAGAGAGAGAGAGAGAGAGAGAGAGAGAGAGGAGGAGGAGGAAGAGGAGGAGGAGGAGGAGAAGAAGAAGAAGAAAAGAAAAAGAAAAGAAAAGAAGAAGAGAGAGAAGGAGGAAGAGGAAGAGGAGGAGGAGGTGGTGGTGGTGGTGGTGGAGAGGCTGGGGAACTAACTCTCAGGTCCCTTTGTTATAAGAGCAAGAATCACAAAGGCCCAATTTCATGATGTAATCACCTCTTCAAAGATCTACCTCCAAATGCCATTCCAATGAGAATTTGATTCTGACATATGAACTTGGCTAATTACACAGACATGAGGTCCATAGTATAGACTGTGAGTTCAGTTTTGGACGTGTTGAGATTCAGATGCCTTTAAGCCATTCAAGTAATGCTAGCAAGCAGTCAACTACATCATATATGAATCTAGATTCCAAAGAAAACCTGTCACCAAGATACAAAGAACACTCTGTATCTGGGCTATTTCCCAAGTCAGTGGGTGTTATGTGAATGCTAGGAAGAGTAATAGACTTGTATTCACCCTACAGAGAGAACCAATATCAGAGAAAAGAAATGATTCCACCCAGTCTAGCTTGGTGAGCCAGTGAGTTTAATTAGGGTTACTCCCAGGAACTTACCAGTGGCTACATGGCAACTGTTGACTGACTAACTGTATGTATGTATGTATGTGTGTATGTATGTACATATGTATGTTTGTCTGTCTCCTCAGGGAGAAATCTAGGTCCAGCAGTGATGGACATTAACGGGCCCAGTTTTGTGTCTAGGGTAGGTAACGGGAGCTGATGAGAGTTTAGGAGGACAGTGACCGGATCACACCTGAGTGCAGTGTTCCACAGAGGGGATATGCACGTGGCCAACAACTGAGCCTGTGATCGATGCGTTTGCCCAGTCAGACTTCCTTCAGGACTGAAGTCCATGTTTCCCAACTTCTTACTGCTGGTTCCTAGGTTCTAACCCTTTTTGATAATGGGCCTTAGATGAGAGCCACCTTGCCCAAGGTTTTGAACCTAGAGAAAGGCATCCACCTGCATCTCAACTTGGGCTAAAGGCACAAGGTTATCCCAGCTTCACGCTTACTGTGGGATGGGCTAAGGGCTGTCTTGAGACTGCTCTGTGCCTTTCCTTTTCCTGCCTCTTCCTGTGTTATATTTCCTGTGTTTACAGCTTCTTAAATTCGACATTTTATGAAACCTTTCCATTTAATTGAACTTTATAAGACACACCAGGAAGGCTTTTAATTAGAAGACACACCAGTGTATCGTCTAACAAGAAAATGGGCTCTCGGCTTGTTGCACTCATAAATTTCTAGGCAAAATTCAAAAAATGTTCTCAAAAAGCCTTTATTCTGACCAACTTATATCTTTCTGAGTGGACTTCTAGAGTTTACTTGGAAGGTTCTTTGTAAGTCATCCTGCTTGGATTAAGTTACGTCAGTGTCTCCCTGAGGGCTCACCGCCCCCCCACCTTGCTTTGAGAAGTTACCTTCTTCATCTTTTACCCCGGCAGCTGGAAGGGAACTTCTGACCAGACTTGCTGCCTACCTGGCTATTGTTCTCTTTCCCTTTACCTCAGAGGTAGCAATGTCCCCTCCTACCTTTTAAGAAAAAAGAGAATCCCTTGCTTTTCACAGCTCCCTGACTTCTGTGATTTGAAATTTAAATACAGGGCACCCAGTGAGTTGTGAGAAGAGCCCCTTTTATTGCCTCCAGGAGTTTCTCAGAGCAGATTTGTGAAGAGCTCAGATTCTTATCAGACTTTTTATATTTGGAATGAGGTTCTTAAGCCAACAGTGTGCAAAGTGCTCTTAGTGTCCCTTCCATGGGGGGTTTACCTGTACCTGGAAACAAAACACCAAAGCCTAGGATATAGGAAACACTGATCCCAGAAGCATGCAGATCTTTTGAAATGTACATATATAAAATAATTAGTTTCAGGTAAATTATTATGGGCAGCCATCTTGGAAAAAACCCCACATTAGATTTGTTGGGGTCCAGGAGTTGCCCCACAAGCCACACAAACACTGGTCTTAGACAGGATTTATTGAATGCACACTTTAATACTGATCAATAAGGCCAGAGCTCAGAATTCAGGGGCTTAGCCAAGACCCCAAATATTTCTCAGGGCCAGCTTATAACGGGGAAAAAAACTTCACAAAGACTACAGTGAGCTTATACATAGGTATGAGTAGCAAGCAGTGCTGCCCAGTGGTCGGCTCTGACTCAGGCCAGTTTAGACTGAACAGTTTATATTAACCTTTAATTTGATGGGTCCTACATAAAGCTTTGTGGAATTTTTTAAGATTAACAAACCTCAGAACATACAGAACATAATAGGATAGTGCTCTGACAGGAGTGGGTGAGGAACTGGATCTAAAGCCAAGAAACACGCATTAGGTAAAAGGAGAGTGGGGTTTGATTTCCGAGGAGAAGCTGGCCAGTGCGAGAAACGGGCAGGGAAGTGGGGGAACTCAGGGAGTGCTGAGGGTTGGTGTGCACAGGGAGGAGCTGTCCTCCACCCTCTGGGCTAGGGATGGAAGTCAGTCCGGGAGCTGTTGGCATATTAAGCCAAGTGAAGGCATAATTAAAAAATTATATGTATACTCCATAGTTTTGGAAAGTCATTTATATAGAAATAATGAGAATAAAGAATTATGGGAATCAGGGAGACTGTGACAAGTAGCAGACAACATGTGTTCACAGGAGTTACTTTAGGAATGACATTCTATTCAAAAGACTCTTATGAAGCAGCCAAGAAACAAAGGCAGGGCTGGAGGCTGGCTCAGCAGAGAAGAGCACTGGATGTTTTTCCAGAGGGCCTGAGTTCAGTTCCCAGACCTCTGGCTGGGTAGCACACAACTGTCTGTAATTCCACCTCCAAGGAATTCAGTGTCCTCTGCTGGTGTCTGAGGGACACACACACACACACACACACACACACACACACACGGCAGAAAACATATGTACGAAAATGTAGTGGGTTGGCCTGATGCTGTTTGTATTCTGATGTTAATACTGCTTCCTCAAGAGAGGTTGCCTCCAACAAGCAGACCATCAGACCATCATTAGGTGATGTCCTGTGACCCTTCTCCCCATTTTAACTGGTCAATAAAAGGCTAGAACCTGTGATTGGGCAGTGGAGTGGAAAGGTAGGACTGGAAGCCTGAGAGTAAGGGGGGAGGCTGAGTAGGAGGAGAAGAAGAACATGAGGGAGAGAGACAGAGGGCAGAGGAAGCCACAATGGACCAGAGCCACATGGCTGGGAGAAACTGTAAGTAGCAAGGGGTCTTATAGTTGGGGAATAAGTTAATATAGTGTTAGAGCTGCCCAATCTAGGCATGTAGCTCATAATTATAACATCTGGATTGTGTGATTTTTATATGGTCTTATTAGGGTTGGAAATTCCAGTAATAGTAAAAATAAAAATAATTTAAAAAAAATTAAAACAAAGTCTGAGTATAAACATGGAAATACAGGCTTGAAATGAAACTTCAGATAAAGAAGAGTTAAAATCAAAACACACTAAATAGGACCACTTGGTCATTTTTTATCCATAAAAACCAAGGCTTTGAGAAGGCAGGGCACTGGAAGAGCACATGCCAACACCATAGTCTCTGTGCAGGGACTTCCAGAGCATCCGTGAGAGCTGGAGGACATGCCTCCTGCATCCTGACAGGTCAGGCAGGAACACAGGTTTAAATAATGTAAGTAACAGACACGATTCAATATTTATATATAAGTCGATAGCAGGTGTGACTTTGCCTCGTATTCAGAGAACACCAATAGGAATAGTTCATATGTGAAGTTATAAAAAATTAATGTATTCCACAATGCAGAAAATATACAGACAGTTCTACTTGCAAATTATGTACATTGTAGTGACGATAAAATCTAATAATTTAGTAATTAACATTTTATAAAACATAGAAACATATAAAACACTTCAAAAATGAAAAGGTAACAATATTCAGAGGCCAAGTGAGATATTAATTCTTTCCGTTATAAAAGAAACAAAAATGAAGGAGGTATTTGTTCCAAGAGATTAAAAAGAGAACAGCAATCACAACAAACCTGAGGAAATCAGGAAGATGAAAATGTATTTTAAATTAATAAAATTAATACATTATAATCCTAAAACCAAACCGACCGGTGGGAGTCGATCATTTAAGAGTGACTGTAGTAAATGGATATTAATGAGGAAAACGAGCCTCTACCCGAGGTATAAAATCCCAGATGGGAGGAGATGTGAAAGCATGCTAGCGCTCCATTGCTCAGACAAAATATGTGGGGAAATCACTGTAAAGCAGGAAGATTTCTTTTTTTAGCTGGTGATTTCAGACTCTGGTCATTCGGAACCACATTCTTCTGGGCCAGTTGTGGGGCAGACCATTGTAGCAGGACATGTTGGTCCAACTCCACTCACCAAACTTAGTGGAAGATCTGGTTATTGAAATAGTAGCCTAGAGGAGGAAGAGGTAGACTGTGACCCCAGGACTCGGGAAGCTGAGGCTAGAACATTGCAAGTCTGAGGCCAGCCTGGGCTACATAGGTAGACTATAATCCCAGCACTTGGGAAGCTGAGGCAAGAACACTTCAAGTCTGAGGCCAGCCTGGGCTACATAGTGTGGTCATTTAGTGCTGACAAGAGGAAATGTTTTTGTACTTTGAGGTGTTGTTGGGAGCACTTTCTATGTTTCAGCTCACCTGGTCCTTACAATGATTTATTGCGGTATTAATCATGTGTTCAATTTACAAAAAGGAGATTTAGGTTCAAAGAGATTAAACAACTTATCAAAGCTCATAAACAGTGTGGTAAAGATCTGACCCCAGGTAGTCAGTAAAGTGCTCATAGACAAAAAATGACACGGAGTGAGGACGGGTGGTGGAGGGGTGGAAGTGATCAGAATATATTATGTTCATGTATGAAATTAAATAAGGTAATAAAAAGCAAAAAAAAAAGCATCTTTATTATCCTAAAGAATCAGAGACTTGATCTCTTTAGTGCTGAGGAAGGATTCTGATGATCTCAAGAAGAGCCTAGTGCCTACTTCTGACAAAGGGAATGGTGTTTATGGGACAGTGGCAACCCTCATCCAAGACACATGGTTGAAACAGAAAATAAATCACGTGGAAGGAAGAAAGAGAGCACTTACAAAACTTGGAAAAGAGCCCTGAGCACTTGCAGGGGACCCACAAGGCAGCTCACAACCATCCACTCTTCTGGTCTCCTCAGGAACCGGGCATGCGGAGTACACAAGGTTAGATGCAGCCAAGGCCTCCACACTCATTAAAAAACAACAAAAACTAAAAGGAATGGATGATCGAGTTTCATTCATTCATTCAATCATTCCAGCTTTAACAAGCAGCAGAACTTGGCAGCTTTGGTCACGTGGTCTGGATAGTGCCAAGGACACAGGAGAAGTAAAGGCGTTTTGGAATCTTTTTCCGCTGCTAAGGGAAGCTGCTCAGGCCAGGCTTTTGGCAGGAGAGTCACTGCATCAAGGCCTAGAGAGGGAAACTGCGACGGTGAAGCCTGGTGGTCTGGGAGATCTTGAGATGCTGGAGATGCCAGAGTCATGAGATACCTGCCAAGAACTGGAGTCAGGAATGGAACCAGCCCAAGCAAGAAGTATGTGGTAGTCAACAAAGCTGAAAGGAGTCGGAGATCTGAAGAATGCTTTGTCACAAGACATGGAAGTAGCATTTGGAGTTTGCCCGGCTGTGTTTCTGTCCTGCTTTGGTTCAGTATTTCCTCATTATGTTCTCCTTTTTCTCCCTTTTGGGATGGTGATTTATATCCTGTGCCATTGTATGTTGGAAGTCTGTGACCTGCTTTTTGACTTTTATTTTACAGGGCGTTACAGTGAAGAGATTGTCTTGAGTCTCAGAAGAGACTTTGGACTTGTAAACAGTCTTAAGACTGAAAGACAGTGGGGACTTGAATTTGGACTGAATGCATTTTTCATTATGATATGGTTACAAGTGTATGGGAGTCAGGGAGTGGTGTTTGAATGAGAATGGCCCCCATAAGCTCACACATTTGCATGCTTATTAGCTCCCAGGTAATGAACTATTTGGGAAGGATTAGGAGGTGTGGCCTTGTTGGAGTAGGTGTGGCCTTACTGGAGAAGAAGTGTTGCTAGATGTAGGCTTTGAGATTTCAAAAGTCCACACCAGGCCCAGTCCCTCTTCCTCTTCCTCTTCCTCTTCCTCCCTCTCCTCCCTCTCCCTCTCCCTCTCCCTCTCCCTCTCCCTCTCCCTCTCCCTCTCCCTCTCCCTCTCCCTCTCCCTCTCCCG
>NW_021620929.1:714269-722843 GCF_004785775.1 Grammomys surdaster
TCCCTCTCCCTCTCTCTCCCTCTCCCCCTCCCCCTCCCCCTCTCCCCCTCCCCCTCCTCCTCTCCCCCTCTCCCTCTCCCTCTCCCTCTCCCTTCTCCCTCTTCTCCCTCTCCCTCTCCTTCTGCCTTTCCCTCTCCCTCTCTCTGTCCCTCTCCCTCTCCTTCTGCCTCTCCCTCTCCTTCTGCCTCTCCCTCTCCCTCTCTCTCTCCGTCTGCTTCTCCCTCTCCCTCCGCCTCTCCCTGCTGCCTGTGGATCAGGATGTAAAACACAGCTTCTGCCTACCTGCCTGCCTGTTGCCATACTTCCTGACTGGAGGACTTAGCCCTCTGAAACTATAAGCCAGCCCCAATGAAATGGTTTCTTTTGTAACAGCTGCATTGGTCATTGTATCTTCACAACAATAGAACAGTAACTAAGACAACTAGTCTATTTTTGTCACATATGCCATGGCCAAAGTTTTTAGTTTTCATGTTCTGAGCAGGGACTGGAAAAGGTCTATCTACTTCTCTTCACTAGAAACATGGTGCCTTCTGGCACAAGTCAAGATTAGATCACTTGTGCAGTCTCTGAAAGTTCAGAGGAATATGCATCATTATCATCATCATCATCATCATCATCATCCCTTCTAGAGCCTGAGTTTCCTAACTGGGGCCTAGACTTGGCACAGCAGAGCCAGCTCCTCATTGGTATATACTGTTGAATTGTGGATCTCCAACCACTATACCACCAGAGATGACTGGTATTGAGAATTGAGGGAAAGGAAGAAAGGTGGAGATAGAAAGTCTTAGACATTCTCTGGTTCAGTTGTGCAAGGCTTTTCAGCAAAGGAAGTCTTTGAGGCCCAGCTCCCTAAAGTGTGCCTGTCTCAATATCTCTGTGATAACTCAGTCACTGAGAGGAACAACCTGTTAGAAAAATGGCCTCAGACACATGGAGTAGTTGCTTCACAGTGTAGCCATTGGTCATTATGCCCCTTTGAGAGGAAAGATAAAAAGCTATTTCCACAGCTCCAATAGATACATGGCCAAGTGAGAAAGTCCTGTCACCTCAGTAGCACTCCTGCCTCATCTCCTCCTGGAGTAACAGGCTGCTCCAGTGCAGTCTCTGCACTCCCAGCCCCCACCATCCAATCTCAAAAGTGTTAGTCCACTGTTGTATAAGCTAGCACATAGACACTGAGATGAGTCCAGACTTCCCCAAAACACTGATCTTTTTTTCAGGTTACATCAGACATGAAAATATCATGATCTTTAATTAGTTCCTATGCTGAAAAAATTCTGTTATTTTTCCTCATGACTAGAGACACACATTAAACCGTTTGGGTGGCTCAAAATAAGTGGTTGGGTAATTATTTGGGAGTTGTTTCTTCTTTCTTCTGTAATTGCCAAAACTTTTTCATTGAAGCCATAGGATCTTTCCTCTCCCTATACTGCACACATTTGTTTGTGGAGAACACAAACAAATATTGAAAATATAATCATAGGTCATATTACACCATTTTGGTCATTAACCATACATCAGGGATACCATGCAATCTACCACAATGCATTGCTCATCTGTTTGTGGTGGTGCTGGGCAAGTCTGCTGTACCACCAGTCACACAAAAGGGACTTGTGTGGGACAGTGCTGGGGATATGCACAGTGGCAGTGTTCAGGTTGCTTGCCCAGAGTCCTGCATTTGATTCTCAGCAGCACACAAAGGCCCATGATACTCAGTGATAACGTTACTGCTTTATCTCATCAACACAGTCTGCTTTCTAATGTACACTAATGCATGCCTTAATTTCTAGGAAAGCTTTTAGTGTAAAGCAGAACACTCATTACACAGGCAGCAGGCTCGCTCTCATGCCTTGTGTTTATGGTCACCCTGCTGCAGTGGGGCCATGCTCAGCGATGACTCAGGCCACTTAGCTTTGTGTGTGCTCACTCTCTGATACTCACAAGATGGCAGAATCATCTGTGGTACATGTCTCAGAATGCGCTGCCACAAGAACAAACTATTAGGCTAAAATAAAACTTTGACTAAAGTAAAGAAAAAGAGAAATCAGGAATAGAATTGCTGGGTGATGTTCCACTGGCTCAGACCAGTGGGAAGACTGAAAAGGATGAGATGAAGAGAAGAAGGAAATGTGACAATCTTCTGTCCACAGCTCCAGTAGACATGCCTGATTTGGAAATGTGCAGCCTCAGGTTCTCACGAAGAGGGCATGGTTCCTGATAGGAATCTCAAACAGTGAACAAGTAATGGTATCATAAATGCTGTTCAATATTTGAGAAGAAAACTCACACTATAATTCTCTTATGTTCAACAAAACAGATGTATTATATTTCACCAGAAATTATTAAACAATAAATAAAACAATTAGAACATTCATCTCCATGGAAATCTTTAGAGTGGCATGGTTCTAGAACAGTGGACATATTTTCTCCAGTATGACGCTCACACAGTGAAATAAATACAAAGGGGCTATGCTTCCATAAAGAGTTGGCAGCTCACACAAACACGAATATAGTTAAAATCTCTGTCCACACTCTCCATAAAATTTATGCAGTTAGGTTTATAAACATCTTTCATTTGGCAGTAGGTTTAACTTGTGTAAACTAACATTTGGAACTTTATTGAGGGATATAGCCATGTGAAACTTTACTTAGCATTGTCCAAAGAAGTTGGATAAGCCTGTGTACAGGGAAACTGTGTTTCTCATATGCAAGGCCTAGACCATTTGCCTAGGTGACATGTGTCCTTCTAAAGAACAGACAACCACGAAACAAGGTTGTTGAGTGTCATGAAGGGATGAAGTTGTAGCTTGGAAAGAAACAAACCCACAAATTATTGTACTGACATTACCACCATCATGAGAATGTTGCATATCCCCATTTTCTAACTGCTTTGTGAGGCCCTCTCACTGATGCCCTGTATCACGTTCTTGTCCAAAATACACTTCCAGGTTCTCGTCCAGTTGAGATATCTGCAGCCGGGGAGTCGGTGAGAATTGTCTCTTCCTGTGTGGACATGGTGTGGACTGAAGCAAAGTACTCCCGGGAGCATACAGAAAAGTGGCTTCTCAGGCCCCAGGAAGGTACTCTACTCCCTGAACTCTGTCACCAATTCTTTTTCAAGTTGGTCGAGAAAAGCTGAGACTAAGTATGTTGGAGGGAACCCAGATTGTGCACGCCTAACTCCCAAGGGCAAAAAGACATTGGGGAATTCTTCAGGCTCTCCCCTAAAACGTCTGAAAAAGAGATCACAATTCCTGAAGAAGCAGTGCCTTAGAAAAACCAAACAGAAAGGTGTGTCCTCCGCAGCCTGATGGCAGATGAGGAAAATGGATAGAGCTTACTCATCTGAATAATGTTTTCAGTTTACTTCCATATTCTAGGATGTAAATTTGGGCAGATGAGTTTGTCCAATTGGCTTGTTGATAGGCATTTAACTGGAAAAAAAAAGAGGCTAAAATATAGCCATTCAAAAGACACTAGCTATAAAAGTGGAGACTTTATAATTTGTAAATTCTAATTGCATACTTGAATTTATGCCATATGTTGCTTCTTTTACCTGTTAAACCTCTTGCTAAAATCAACATTACATGATGCTCTAAGTAGTATACTGTCTTTAAGATTTGCTTAGATTTTTATACACTGATTATGGAAACAGTGCTATATTGTTATGGCATGCTCACTTTAAAAAGTTGACTTAGTCTTTCTTACATTAAAAAGTTTAATATTAAAAAATAAAAAATAAAATATACTTTCCTTACACTGCTCTTGTCTAAAAAAATCTAATGTCTTTCCTCAGACCTGCCTTCTCTCTATTACTCCTCAAGTCTCAGAAAACCAAATGAAATCTTCCTAGACATGAAATGGGGCCAGGTGGCTAGGAAACCGGGGGTACAAAAAGAAAGGGGAATAGAATATGTATTATGTATTATATGTATTAATATATATAGATTATGAATAGAATATGTATTAATATGTTTAGTGTAAAACATATACTATGACAATATCAGAGGTTATATGTAGGCTAGAAACAGGAGCTAAGGCTATAAAAATATGAGTTTTGGAAAGAGGATAGGAGCCATATTTACTCGTAGGGCAGCAGAAGGGACAGCTTAAAAACAAACAGAAGATGCAGCGAGAGAGACGGAGGAGAAGTATGACACAGACTGCAGCATATGACAGGGACAGTGAGGCTGTAATACGTGTGACAGCATGTTCCAAGAGAAAGAAAGCGAAGCAGAGCAGAGACATATATAAAAGATGAAAAATCACACACTCATATATGTATATCATACTCATATATGTGACACACTACACACACACACGCACACGCACACGCACACGCACACGCACACGGATCATAGAGACAGTAATTTCTAAGGAATGATAGAGATGGGGGCCTAAGTAAAGATTTAAATTAAAAACATATTTAATGAGGTGTGCTGTGTGCCAAATACTGGGTTGAGGAAGGAAGTTGGTAGTGGTGACAATGAGGGCACAGTGAAGGTTAGAGATAGCAGGACACACAGGGAGGGAAAAGGTCTCTTCAGGGATCTCAGTGGACTCTCACCAGAAAATACAGGAAGATTCACGCTCATCTTGTAGTAACTTGAATCTAGGAACAACATAAGAGAAGTTCAAGTTGATCTATAATACTTACTTTTGTCAACAAATACATATTAAGAAATAAAAATTATATTACATTTCTGCAATATATTAGCTTTATTAAAGAGTTATATAATCTGGTTCAAAACATAAGGTAAAATAACAAATTTCAAAGATACCCTTTATTTATGTTATTTTGGAAAGCCTAGCATATTAAGTTAGCAAATCCTTTTTAGCAGATTATTTTGGATCCGTAGAAGCCTGGGGTTCAGAGTACTCTGGCATGTTCAAGGTTACACAGTGAATAGACAGACAGACAGACTCTCTGCTCACTACTGTTCACTCTTTTCATTTTTTTCCCCTCCCCTGCCTAAACACCCCTTTCTTTAAGAAGCTTTGACTATGTTCCTTCTCCCAACACACACCTCATTCTTACTGGACAAGCAGAGTGACTGCTGTATCGTGAGGCTGGACAGGTGTCTGCATGCTGCTACGGTGAGCAATGTGTTCCTAGTGAAGCTTTCTGTGGCTGCCTGGAGTACTCTAGCCCTTTATCCAGTGCTGTACTGCTTACAAAACACTCCTGCTGTCTTATTACAACACTCTTCTCAAAATTAAGTGCTTAAGTGTAATGACTCAAAACTTATTAAGTACTGAGACTTCACAGAAGTACTCACAGTGACAAGACATATTCTATAGTTGGACACAAACGTGAAGGAATAGAGACAACCGTTTTTATTCATCAATTCATTATCATGTTAATTTGTGCCACTTAATATTCTGAAAGCCACAAATTTCTTTTTTATAACTTTCAAAATCACATTTATTTATTTTGTGTGTGTGTACACGTGCATGTGCATCCTTGCACACATGTGAGGAGGGCGGCAAATGGAAGTCAGAGTCCTGCTTGTGCTGGTTTTCCACCTTTTACCATGAGGTTCCTGGGGACTGACCTCAGACCATCGGGCTTCTTGGAAGCTTCTTTGCCTGCTGAGCCAGACTGCCAGTCTGAAAGTCTCGACTTTCCACAATATCAGTTAATTAACCCTGGTGCAGCTTCAGGACAACATTCAGTTTGTGAGGTGTTTTCTGGGGATGCAGACTGTGAAAGGAGGTACACTGGAATGCGGCCCCCGTGGAGAGGAAATGACAAGAAGCTGAATGGAATGTGTAGTTTTATATTACAGCTAACATGTTCATTATCACTATGGGAGTTTTGTAACTTGTGTTTAAAGACTGACATTCAAATATGCATTTAATGGACATACGTGTTCTTTGCTCAGAAACGTCCAGCCAGTGCTTGCCTTCTGCACCCTAACAGCCACACATACATGTAGGGTCTACCCTGCATCCCCTGCCTGCGCACGGCTTTATGCTTCAACTGTTTTATACTTTAATACTGGCAGTTAGGAAATCTAATGCAATCCAAGGTTAGCTACAATGCTTATAATATATAATCTTTAATAAAATGTAAAATGTGTTGACTTACTTCACTAGATAAATTTTGGCACTTCAGTCTGTGTCTGTAGTTTTCGTTTTCTGCAATCATCCTGGAAATGACTTGGTGTACTTTGTTCCACACGGAGGCCTTAGAAAGATAAACACATTAAGGAATGCTGGCTACCAAAGTGCACTGCCTTTCCATGGAGAGAACGGACAGCGACGCCCTGGACTGCATGGGAGCCAGCATCAGTGTGAGCAACGCACTGAGGAACTGTCACAGCAGTGACCCCGTGCTCACGGACTTGTCTCAAACTTCTCTTTCAGTTTTCTTACCTTCTTTTCTTACAGTGTTTATATTAGCTATCCTGGATGATGCTGCCTTCCAGAAAAGAAAAAGACAGTCTGCAATGTCTTACTAAGTGGGTCCATTGCATTCAGTTTCAAAGGTACTAAAAATACTGAATTTCTATTCCTCTGCTTATGTTGAGCAGAGATTTATTTACAATGTATTTTATATTGTATATTAATATATATTAATTACATTATTTTAACATATATATATAAATATATATATATGAATGATGTTATAATGTATTTAAATATAGGTAAGAATTAACTGTTTCTCCTTAGAGATTATGAATATACTAGAATAAAAAAACCTATAAAATTAAATAGTTACATCTAGACTCAAAATCTTTTTTTTTCTACTGGGCACTTTGACATTTGACAAGCATTTAAATGCTATGTAGAAACATCTTCACATATTGAAGAATGAGATGAAAGGTGTGGATGTAAATCGCTTACCCCAGTGTGTGGCACATGATAGAGGTAAGCATTGGCCACAGTTCCTTTCTCCTCAGAAGGAAGCAGTTCTTAGAGCAGTGAACAACTGCTGCTTCCTTCAGACATATCTGGTACAGGGCAGGTTGCTCTGTTTTAGACCATGTATGAGCTATACCAAAAAAGCATGAATTTATGTGTCATGCTCAACAAATAAAATCATGAAAGTATAACAGCAATCACAGATTCTCTCAGCCACTGCTTGGAATGTGCTAAAATGCCTTTGTTACCATGACATTTGGCAACCAGCGGTGAGAAGGGTTCAGCCTCAAAGTTCATCTTTGTCATCTTTCTGGCTAAAAAGCCACATACATTCTTTGCCTTAGAAAGAGCAGTATGACATCAGTGTAGACGGATTCTTTCCTATGAAGTCTGTGATTCTCTCTCTACTCAGCAGTTAGCTACATTCTGTGGAATATAGGTTATGCTTTGAAATACCTCCTGGCAGGTTATATGTGATTAAACTGTATTTTATACCTTCAAATACCAGGACTATTCTTCATAGTTATTAAATATTTCTAAGCTCAGTTCCATTTCTTCCAAGATATTTCTATTTCTTCATTTCACAAAATTAAATTATTCAGAAGATAGAATTGCTTTCACTGTCTTGAACACTTTCACATACTGTATTTATAGAGGAAAGTCTAACATTTAAACATGGTTAGTTTTCTTTACACAACACACCTTTTTCCTCTCCTTCATTAGTTTGGAGGCTTCCTTCAGTGGTATGGGGAAATCAAACTCTTTAGCTGCATTTTTCTGGTTCAAACCTATTTTTTTTAAAAGTAAAGATATTGAAGTTAGTACATATTTTTAAAAGTATTATCCTGAAAACAGTGGCCATAGTTGTGTCTTCTGAGCTCTTTGGGGGAATGTTAATTCATACACAGAATTGTATTTCTGATCACTAGGTAATGCTACTTTACCACTCAGCTAGCAGTATGTTGAAAACAACAGTAAGCATTTGCGCCCCCAGAGCCCTTTCTACCTGCTTTCCCCTGTCTTTAGCACGCCCACCTTAACTCTCCTCACTTCATTCCTGACATATTACACTCTATATCTGGGTTTCCTTTGCACATGCAACAGTTAGCTTTCCAGAGAATATTCTCAGATTTTACAAACCATGCTGGGTTGTCACAGAAATTCACAGTTTTCTTGAGAAGTGTGTTTTCCTCTCTGGCAATCCAGTTTCTATTTTGAAGATACTAGGTAAATCATACATTATATTTGTTGAATTAACTAAAATGTGTTCTCAAATGGCATTTGCTAATTTGCCAGGCACATGCCATTGATTCTGGGTGAGGAGGTACAGACACGGGATAAAGGAACTTAATCATTAAGTCACATTGTGAGAAACTCACTCCCTTGCCAACTCTTCCAATCTTCCAACCACAGAGGAAGTCTGAGTTTGTCCACGTGTCACTTAGAGATCTTCAAGATGTGTTGCTTTTCCTTCAGGACATAGATACTTTCTAGCAAGAAATCTATTTACTACAACTGAGCAAAGTTTTGCCATTACTAGCTTGTAATTAATTCCCCTTTTAGAAAACTGCACACAACAGTGTTCTAACGAGACACGGCTAAGAGGGGAAGCACACCTGTTTAAGTGGACATTCTAAGCAGACTAGCACACACATGAGACGAACGCTCGAGTGAGAAGCTCTGCTCCCGGCAGACTAGCACACACAT
>NW_021620929.1:722853-733952 GCF_004785775.1 Grammomys surdaster
GAACGCTCGAGTGAGAAGCTCTGCTCCCGGCAGACTAGCACACACATGAGAAGAACGCTCGAGTGAGAAGCTCTGCTCCCGGCAGACTAGCACACACATGAGAAGAAAGCTCGAGCGAGAAGCTCTGCTCCCGGCAGACTAGCACACACATGAGAAGAACGCTCGAGTGAGAAGCTCTGCTCCCGGTTACCTGCCCCTTTGAGTGCACACAGCCTCAGAGTGGTGCGCTCCTCTTCTCACTGGTTCCTACTTACAGCCTTACTTAGGCTGTACCTACATTCCCTAAGGTAAGATGGGAGCCATGGAGTCTATCTAAAAATACAGCAAGAAGTATAATGCATGTACACAAAAATAATTCTGCCTGTACTGTGACTGGGCACCAACATCCGGGCTCTCTAGGGATTGAGTCCCAACTTATGCTTCAGACCTTCTCCTGGTTCTTGCCACCCATGCTCTGACCCTATCGAGCTGTACCTGCAGCTCTTCCTGGTCACTGCAATCATCTGTCCTCAACAATTTGCTTGTACATTTTCCCACCTGTAATCTGATCCTATTTCAGCCTCATGGGGAAAATCTCAAATAGGTTTCTCTACCATAAAGCCTTCTCGACTCTGCTATCCCTAAGTCAGTTCACCATTTCCCCAGTATCCAGTCACACAACTCCACAGTAGTATTCTTCACCTTTAATTACGTATAACATACAGGTCTATCTCCTAAGCATAGTGAGGGGGAAACCAGCCTGACCTATTACCCTTGCTGGAAATGTTAGATTTGCCTGATGCTTGTCTCTTGGCTTTCTACACACCAGAACATCTTAGGACGGCTTACCAGCCTTTCATAAGGCATCTGTCTCTTGTAACAACAGCCCACCAATTAAACACCTTTAGGGGTTATAGAAATGAAAATAACACTATTATTTAGTAAAAAACTTGTTTTTCATTCATTCAGTAAATGTTTAGTACACCTTGCTAGCCATTCTTGTTCCTTTAAGCCATCTGGGTTCAATGTATCAACATTTACTGAGTACTTAGTCTATGCCAAACACCACATTAGGCGCTCTGCAGTTGCTGCTTCATTTGCCCTTCACAACACCCCCTGAGGCAGAAACCAGCATCCCTCCTTGAGAGGTGATAAAGCTAAGAATCAGACTGGATAACTAAAATGGCAACCATATATTTCTGGTAATTAACTGAACCATGATTGTCCTTCGGACTTCCAAGCCAGTGGTCTTGATAATCTCTCCCATCTCAGCAGACATTTCTTTCTTTGTTCTTTTGATTTTCCATCCTGCCTCTTTCTGTCCCTGAACTTGTTATCAATGCCCTTCTCAGGTCTCTCTATAGCACTCACAAGTACTGACTCGCATACCCATTACTCACATGGACGTCCTTTGAGTATAAACTAGTCTCCTGATCCATCTTGTCATTAGCATTTGACCTAATGTTTATTCCATGGTATATGTTAGATGTTGTTAAATGGATGAATAAACCATTTTAATTAGCCATAGACATTTAATAAATACCTATTTAATATCAAATATATCCAGGACTGAGTACTCTTTGGTTTAGCTTAGGTGCATGTCAGTCTCAGGGCACCCTTCCCTTGACTGTATTCCTGGTTTTACAAGCTCAGCAAGGAGGTCATGGGAGTTAATAGCTTTGCTATTCACACAGTGGCCCGTACAGATATGACAGACTTAGCCTTAACTCTTCCTCCTCTCTTCCAATAAGTTATCAGTTCTGCCCATTTGCCTCCACAGCTTTAATTCTGGCCTTTCCATTTCTACTAGACTACAGCTACTGCCTTGAAGCTGTTTTCCAGCCTCTTATCAGCTACAAAGCTAAATTAAATCCATCTGTATCTGAAAATACTAAATAAATAAATAAGAAGGCAGATCAGAACATGAAGTGTAGGGACATTTTAAGTATGTCATTTAAAGGACCAAATCCCTCACAGTATACCAAGCAAGCAGTTGGAATCAGACAGACTCAGATAAAAGAGGATCCAGACTTCTGGAGGAAAGTCTTTCTGGCATGGTTTCTGGAATAGGGGAATGAGGAAAGGTCATGAATTGAGTTACAAAGGAAGCACCAGTAACATGCAAGACAGTAGAGACATTAGGAATATCATTTTCTGACTGCAATGGAACAAAACTAGAAAGTATAACAAAACCAAAGAATATGATGTTCCCAGTATTTAAAACCTTTAAAATATGTTAAGTAGTATCAGTGTAATATGAATAGACACAATGAAATTATAGAACATGTTAAAATTGACAGTGGAGAATTACATATTGAGATGTGTGGGAGGTTCTAAAAGCATTTTAAAAATTCATCATACTAAATACTTCCTGATTTTAAAAAGTAAATGAAATGCCTGATTTCCAATCTACATATTCAACACAACCCTGATAAAAATTCCAATGATATTCTCCACAGAAGTAGAAAATAATATTAAAACTCATTTGAAAGCACAACGTATTCAGAAGAGTCAAGGCAATCCTGAACAAGTCACATGGTAGTCACAGTAACAGAAGCCCGAAGCCACATGGACTGAAGGCATGTAAAACTGTGGAACAGAATAGGAAGTCCAGATAGAAACCAACACAGCTAGCCATTGAGTTTTGACAAAGAGAAAAAACAGCACTGGAGAAAAGAAACCCCCATCTACAAATGGTTCTGGAGAATCTGGATAACCACATGTACTAGAAAAAAACTACTCCAAATTGCTGGTGGGGATGGGGAGACCTTAATGTAGGTTCTGAAACTGGAAAAAGTATAGAACATACTTTAAGATATAGGTATTGGCAAGTTCCCAGTTGCCAAGAAAACAAGGTCAACAATTAACAAATGGGATTTCGTGGAAAAAAAATCTGTGTAACAAAGGGAACAGTTGGGTAAAGAGAGAGCCCACAGACTATAGAAAATCAGGGCCACACATCTGAAATATTAATAAGTAGAATATACAAAGAACTAAAAAACTAACCAGTAACCTCCTCCTCCCCAAAAAAATAACTGATGAAAGGAATAGAGAATTCAGAAAGGAGGAAATAGAAATCATCAGTAACCATGAAAAACTGCTTAACCTCAGTAGTCACCTAGAAAGTCCAATTAAAATCACATCGACATCACATATTCAGACCCTAGTCTGAATGTCAGTCATTAAGAAAGTAACAGGGGTTGGCAAGATGGTCCAGAAGTAAAGACCCCTTGTTGCCAAACCTAACAAACTAAGTTTGATCCCTGAGACCCACAGTCTGAAGGACTGAGAGAACTGACTCCAAGTTGTTCCCTAACCCACACACATACCTGACACATACATGCAATAAACAGACAGACAGACAGACAGACAGACAGACAGACAGACAGATATAGATGATTGACAGATAGATGATAGATAAATGGTAGTTAGACGGTGATAAAGGATGATAAATAGATGATAGGTAGATAGACAGAAATAAAGATAGATAGATAGATAGATAGACAGATAGATAGACAGACAGATGCAACATAAACTCTGGTACAGATGTAGACAAAGGGAATCCTGATCTTTATCTGGCTGATGGGAATGTAACCTAGTTCAAATCTTATGGAAATCAGTATGCAGGTTCCTCAAAAAATTAAAAAATAGATCTATCATGTAGCCCAGCTATACATCTCCTAAGTAGTTATCCAGAAAACCCAAGTTAACATATCATGGAGACACTTGTACATCAATGTTTATGCAGCAGTATTCACACAACTAAGTTATGGAACGATCCTTGGTGTCCACAGAGAAATATTTTTTTAATCTGTAAAGAAGAATGAAATTATGTTGTCTTAAGGGAAATGGGTTCAACTGGACACAATCATGTCAAGCAAGTCTCAGAAACACGAATGTTACATGCTGTCTCATTTGTCATTCCTAGATTTTAAACAGTCACATAAGATCATGTGTGTGTAGATTAAATGAAGAAGTAAGATCATCTAAGAGAATAAACGAAGGGTCAAAAGGAGAATAGAAGGGACCTGGATGAGGGGTGGGAAGTAGGATGTTCAATATACAATAAATATCTGTAAGAGAAATTGAACTGCATTTTAAAATTATTAAAAAATAAAATAAATGCCTAAATTTTAGTATAAAAAAGAAAAAGTACACCAAAAGAAAGCACAGTAAAGAGAATACAGCTAAGAAGTTGGTATTAATGGGGAAGAAACTAGAATAAAAGCTTAAGTAATACATCAAAACCTTTCTTTAAAAATAAACAAAATACTAATGTCATCAATACAAAGGGAGAAAGTACATGCCTACACACACAAAACAGAGAAACAAATTATTAAGGGAAGACAAACTATGAAAGGATTGGTGAACTTTTAAAATTAAAACATCACTTTGCAGACTTCAGTGGAAACACATTTGGAGATCGAGACGAAGTGTACTTGCTAAGGAAGTGCACGAAGCCAGAACTGACCTCTCAGAAAGTGTAAACAGACTAGTTTCTACAGCACAGAGAACATCATTAAGAAATTATCCCACAAAAGACTTGATCCAGATGGTTTATCAAACCTTCCAAGCCACACAGTTTCAATGTTCCATAAATTATTCTTGAACACAGAAAAGGAAGGAAAAACTCTCAATTACTTTTATGAAATAAGTCTAACTTCAAAATCTAAATCAAGTAAAGAAACACAAAGAAAAAGTACAGGTCACTATATCTCATGAATATCAATAAAAAATTCTAAGCAACTGTTACTACAGCTGCCACTATATTAAAAAACAATACAACACGAGCAAGAGAAAATTATTTCAACACTGTAATGTTGATTCAGTATTTGGAAACCTATTTATATCACACTATACATTAGTAACTCTAAGAAAAAAATTATCTCCATAAATCATAGTAAGCCTTTGACAAAATTTAAAGCCTATTCATAATAAATAAAAAATACTGAAGAAAATAAAAAGAGATACTTTTTCATACTCTAAATATACAGTCTTAGTCCTAAAACTAGTACTTCATTTCATGGTGAAACAACAGAGGCATTTCTCCTAAGAAGAAGAACAAGGTAAGGTATCCATTATCTCTACACCATCCGCCCCGCACTAGAGGCATTAGTCAGTGTAACTGGACAAAAAGACTATGGTAGACATAAGAATGAATAGAAGGGAAATAAGATTATCCCTGGTTGCAAATGGGATATGCCAGCTGGGGATGGTGGTACATACCTCTAATCTCAGCACTTGGGAGGTAGAGGCAGGCAGATTTCTGTGAGTTCAAGGTCAGCCTTGTATGCACTTTGAGTTCCAGGCCAGCTAGAGATACACAGTGAGATTCTGTCTTAAAAACAAAAACAAAAACAAAAAACCCCACAAATAACATATACCTGGAAAATATGTGAAAATTGTGAGAATCAGTGATGGAGGTAACTACATTAGTTAGTCACTTAGTGAATTGGTCAGTAAGTCAATAGGATCTAAAATTAACATGAAAAAAGAATAGGCGCGAGGAAGAGAAGCCCACAGATAGATTCCAGCTAGACATGTCCAAAATAAATAGATCTGTGGAGACACTGCAGACTAGTGCTTGTGGAGGGCTAAGGTCAGTGGTTTAGTAGAGGCAATGGTGAGGTGCCATGATGCCTGTGAAGGGTTACAGAGTTTCTCTGTGATGTTACAGTTATGCAAAAATGGATGCTAAGGATGGTTCCACAACTCTGTGGACTTGTAAGCACCATTAATTTGTGTACCATAACTGGGTGAACTGGATACACTGTTAATGAAATCTCATTAAAATAAGCTGCATTGAAAAGTATAAGGTAGAAGGCTGGGTCCTCAAAAGATGAGCATTTTGAGATGACTGCAATATCCTAACCTTGGCTGTGAAGTATGAAGTATGCAATTTTGCGAGCCTCTCCAAAACACACATAAACTAGTTCTTGCTAAAGATTTTAAGTGGTAGGCATCACATATATTTCTAGTGCATTACGTAGTAAGGAACTCCACTTACAATAGGAAAGATTAAATACCAGGGAATAAAGCTGCCGAGATTTATGCAAAATCTATGGTGAACAGTTTGTTTTAAGACAGTGTTTCTGTGCTGTCCTGGCTGTCCTGGAACTTGCTCTGTAGACCAGGCTAGCCTCAAACTCATGGATCTGTCTGACACTGCCTCCTTAGTGTTGGGATTAAAGCATGGGCCACCACATGAATACATTTTTAAAAAAAAAAAAAATTAAAAGATTCAAAGGTATATTGAACAAATAGAACATCTTCAGATCTTCTGTGTTTTAATAGGATGCTTCAACATCTTTTAAGATATGACATATATATGGTAATAAGCAATTTATTTTCTATTTTATTGTATGTGTGTTTTGCTTGTGCACCTCTTAGATGCCTAATGCCCGAGGAGGCCAGAACAGGGCATCAGATCTCCTGGAAATGGAATTACAATCAGTAATAAGCGTGTGCTGAGGATCAAACCTACCTCATTTGGAAGAATAACCAGTGCTCTTACCCCACTGAGCCATCTCTCTAGCTCTTTTAAATTAGCAATTTCAATAAATGTCAGTGAAAATAACCAACAAGTGCGCCAAACTCCCATTTCTCTGAGGGACTGAAGTAGCTACATCCAAGAACTTCTCTCAGGTCTCTGGGTTGTCTTAAATGTCCTGCAGTCCTTTTGGAGGCCACCCCACTAAGTGAGTTAAAGGGATTCTCCTAAGCTTATGGCTCCAACACAGACTGGCAGGAGAGAGGAGCCTGGCTCCCTACTGACTGGAGTGCTGACAGGGAAGGCTGAGAGGAAAATGACACCAAGGCTGACAAGAAGGCTGACAGAAAGACTGGCAGACTGAGACAAAGACCAACAGGAAGACTGACACAAAGGTTGACACGAAGGCTGACACCAGGCCTGGCTGACGGGAGCCGCGCGCACAAGATGGCGCCGGAGCTGCCCAGTCAGCAGCAGGCTGACTGGATGATCCCTCCCGCTGCCGCGCCACCTGCTCGCGCCGCTTGCTCCTGGCCCCTGGGCGCTCTCGACCTCCGCTGGAAAGAGGCTGAATCCGGGGTGTCGGTGACCCCGGCCTGGGAGCCGGTGGGCCGCTCTCCTCCCGGGAGCCCGGGCTCCTCCGCTGCTTGCTTTAGGGAGCCGTGAGCCCCGAGCCCTGGGCCTCGACGGCCGAAACCGCGGAGGCCCCTCAACTGCCACACGCCATGGCGGTGCGAGGCGAAGCGGGTCACATAGATCAAGCGAGGTCCATCTGGCCTTTGCCGGCTGCAGGTGGGCGCCATCTCAGCCTCCTGTCAGGCGACCCGCCGGACTCGGGCCCGCCTGAGCACAGGACTCCGGTGTGTGTGACTGTGTGTGTGTGAGTGGGTGTGCAGGGGTGGGGTGAGGGTGGGGGAGACGTGCCGCATGCGGGTGGGGAGGGGAGAACAGTTGGGGGCCTGACCAATGTGAGGCGTGGACGGGGCTGTCCTAGAGGCCCCAACTTCAGTGAAGACAGACCTTGGGGTCCGGGTGGGTGAGCTGGAGTCCAGAACACCCGGAGCCTGGGTTCTGGGTGGGAAGTTGAGGTGTGGATGGATCACTGCGTAGCTGGGCTTGAAGGAAGGGATTAAGGACACAGGAGTCAGGCAGCTTGCAGAAGACAGGAGCCTGGTGGGGACTTTGTTAGAAGTCACAGAAAACCCCAGCGAAAGGGAAACAGGAAGGCCTTTGGTTGTGAGGATGGCCATTCATCTAGAAAGAGGTTGAATTTCAGGCCACATCATTTGGGACTGGGATGTAAGAAATATCAAATATGGTTCTTTTCTATCAAATTCTGTAAAATGTGTGTTTAGGACAAGGAATTAAAATATTTTTATCTCCTCTCTTCCGTCTTGTAAGACTTTTATGCAAAATGTTTTAACCCTCTCCATCCAGTAAAACTTTGGTTACGTAAAGGCCTCTGCTTTATTCTAAGAATGTGATGACCTGGGGTAGTGATCTTCTTGTCCTTGGAGCACTGACCTCTTCCTCCATCCCTCTGTTTTTAATTTTTGTTTTGTTGAGTCATGGTTTCTCTATGTTGTAACTTTATTTTTTTAACCTTATTTTTAATGATGATTCTTAAATACTTTAGCCTCCTTTCTAGCCCACCACCCACCAGGTAGTAGAAAAGAAAGGATATGGGGAAGTGGACCTGTTTAGACATGGTTCTTTGGAGCACACCCTATCTGAGTTCATAGGTAATCAGCAGCAGCTCAATCCACTCCCAAACACTTTGTGGATACACTAGCAGTTCAGTTTGGTAGAGTTTGGTTAACAGCAGTGGTGGCACTATCTAGAAGAGACAGCCAGGCCTCAGCCTAGACTTGAGTCATCAGGAGGGTCTCTCGAGTCCTTTCTATACACCCTCCAAACATCGCGTGTCCTCCACAGGCCTTGCCTTAGCATGTGTGTTTGTTTCAGCTGACTTCACTCTGCCAGTCAGCCAGATCCAAGGAAGCAGCAAGAAACCTTGGCACACCACCAGAAGTTTTTGGTGTGTTTCTCTCTATGGAGTCCTGACAAATGTAGCTCAACTACACAGTATAAGGCAGGCCAATATATGTGTGTGTTGTTAGCAAAGAGTCCTTCATCACGTGTCCTTTCATGTGCTTGCTTTAGTAGAACATCCTTTCATTTGTGTCTGCTTCAGTGGAACATTCCTTCACCACTCTGCCTTGGTCTTTCACCTGTGTCTGCTTCGACGAAACATTCCTTCATGTGTTTACCCCAGCAAAGCACCATTCAACACAACTGACTTTTCAAAGATCTTTTAGTTTCCACTTCACTGTATAGTCCTGGAACTCACTCTGTAGACCAGACTGGCCTAGAACTCAGAGATCCACCTGCCTCTGCCTTCTGAGTGCTGGCTTATAAACCAATTCTTTTCAGACTAGCTAATTGAATAAGATTGTGATGTCAGACCCCCAGCTATCTTAGGGTTTTGTGCTGTGATAAAAATAAAAAAAAATTGGCTTACATTTCCAGATCACAATTCATCATTGGAGGAAATCAGGACAGAAACTCAAGGACAGTTGGACCCTGGAGGCACAGAGGGTGCTGTTTACTGCCTTGCTTTCCCCTGGCTTGCTCAGCCTGTCTTCTTATAGAATCCAGGACTACCAGCCCAGGGCTGGACCTTCTCCCATTGACCACTAATTGAGAAAATGCCATACAGCTGGATCTCATGGGGGCACTTCTCAACTGATGCTCCTTTCTCTGTGATGACTTTAGCTTGTGTGGAGTTGACACACAGAATCAGCCAGTACACCAGCCAATGGGGAAGAGACGTAGCTACCACTTGACTTAGAACAAAAACCAAATGTACTTCCTACCTCAGTGTGTTTGCTCTTCCTAGTGCACCTTCTTGATCAAGAGTGAAGTTTTCCTTGTCCAGACACTTCAGTTGGAGTGGTTATCTCTTTCTTGCTACCCTAAACATATCTCTAACAAGGAGCAAACAATGAAGGGGAAACTGCCCCTGAGGAATTGAGCTAAATCAAGGAGAAGATGAGAGAGTGAAAACAGGTCAGCCTCATGGTTGGTTGTGTGGAGAATTTCAATGTGAGGACCTGACCCTGGATCAGTCTGTTAGTAAGATAAAGTTGGAAGGCTTGGGGAAGAAGATGAGAACCCTTGCTTTCAAAGGCAGCCCTAGTCCCGGAGACAGACCCTATGAAGAGAACATAGACCTTACAGTTGAAGTTGGACCTGCTCTAGCTGCTGGCCAACTAGGCTTTCTCCAGCAAACCATTTTCCTTCCCTGAGCTTCTGCCATGCAGCTATTTCCTACAAACTAAACCTTCCCTTCATGGAGGTAGACTCTGTAAGGCTCAGGAAGTAATAAAAGAAACCTCCAAGTCTCTAGAAGTAAAAAACAAAACAAAACAAAAAAAACCTTAAGCTCCTGAAAGTCCAAGACTCCTACAGCATTTCCGCAATGTTACATAAGCAGTTAGCAATTCTGGGGAGAGGAGGCTGTCCACCAGCAGCTTGCCAGCAAATTGGACAGGGAGTTTGAAAGACGACGCTTTCTTGAGTCAATGCTCATTCAGGGGTGTACTTTCCTATCATTCATCCATTTCTAAGCCATTGATATTCATTCACATAAGTAACTTTTCATCCATATATCTGTAAGCAAGCACATTGGTTCATTAAGCTAGACTTGAATCCCTTTCCCCCCGTGTAGGTGCCTATCTGGAATGAACCAATGTTTCTTTACATCTCTTAGTAAAAGTTATGTAACACTACCCTTTTCCTTGGATGTAAGACTAGATCACAATCGGGCATACTGAGTATACGACACGTAAGAAGAGGCAGTTCCTTTAGAATGGAATGCTATTTTCCATTATTGAGCTTATATCCTGTGAGGTGCATCCTATAATTTATTCACAGTTAAAATGTACAGACACTTTACTTTGCTGCTTTATGGCAAGAAAACTAGGATTGCAAACTATGAAGGGGAATCCCCCAAATAATAAAAAGTATGCTTTCCAAGTCACCCTGTGTTATTGTATTCTAAATATATGCAGAACGGTGTATAGGACACAAATAGAAAGCTGGATGTGTTTTCAAACACTTGGCAGACCCTTGTAATTAGTACCTATTCAGACTAATCAATGGAACAGTGAGAAAGTATGTCATTTCTTCTCCCTCTCATCTCCCAATTGCAAGCGTTGTTGGTTATGGTCGTCCTTTATGTTTGAGTGTTTCCTTCAAACTGTGTCTGTGAAATAGCCATTGCATGATTTCGTCATTCATCCATTCCACTAGTGATGGATATCTTTCTGATTCTGGACTACTATTAAACATGTATAGAAAAAAATACAGTGCGGAAATACTTAGAATAGTCATATGTTCAGCTTTAATAGCTACCAATGAGCAGGTATCCAAAAGTGGTTGTATCAACAAGCTCTCCGACCTACAAATTATAGCTTTGCTTCTTAAGGTTCCTACAACGGGGAAATGTCATCATCTGACAGATGTTCATATTGGATTTACCCAGAGACACATACTTAACAGGGTGTGTGTGTGTGTGTGTGTGTGAGAGAGAGAGAGAGAGAGAGAGAGAGAGAGAGAGAGAGAGAGG
>NW_021620929.1:734052-744182 GCF_004785775.1 Grammomys surdaster
GCGCTGGGCATGGCACATTGCTCTCGCTGCCGCCCGCCGCCCCCCCACCGTCCGCTCACCCGGGCGGCAACGCGCGGGAGGGGGGGTCTAGAAACAGATGGAAAGAGAGTGTATAGTAGCAAACTAGATATCCAGAAAAGGTCAATACTCAAGTTCCTATCTAAAGGTCATCTGGTAGAATTCCCCTCCCCCTTCCTCTTATTAGTAAGATGGTCAACCGACTGAATGCAGCCTGACCTCATTAGAGAGAGTAATATGCTATACCTAATCAATCAGGTTAAATATTTATCTCATAAAAACTTGATATACTCTAAAGAATATCTAATATCTAATGTATAATATATAATATACGTATAAGAATATTTAATAAAACCTGTACATTGAGGCATATATATGTCATTTGTGATCATTGTGATTATTTATATACATGTGTGTATATATGTATACATATTAAAGCTGGCCTTGAACTCATAGAGATCTGTCTGCCTCTGCTTCCCAAGTGCTAGGATTAAAGGCAGGCACCACCATTCCCCAGCAACATTGAGGCCTATTTTAGATAGCCTGTAACATTAACTAACAATGTGGTTTTACATCATTGTAATGTGCATTCCCTCTACAGTAAAGCTGAGCTCATCAAGCATTTGGATAATATTCCTTGCATCTAAATCTCCTGTCTGTCGTGTCTCTGACGGTTCTTGTTCGTATTCATTAAGAATTTATTATGGAATTATTAGTACATTATCCATAGCTCAACTTTTAAATATTTTTTCCTAGAAACTTGATTAAAGAAAATGTTTAATTTTAAGATAGCCCAAATTATTTATCTTTTTCTATAGAATTTCGTGCTTGATTTCATAAACACTGACTCAGTCTAAGAAATTCTGTTATCTTCTAGAAGCTTTGTTTATTGTTATCTTCAATTTCAAATCATCAGTATATCTGAGATTAATAGTATAGACAAATCAAGATTAATTTTTTTCATATGAATATTCTATTAATTATGATGTTAATCACAAATGACAGTAAATGCTCTTTTCACTTCAAAGGAAACCTCAGTCTTTCACTACTAAGTAATATTTACTTCAGGTTTTCTTTGCTAGGTTTTTGTTTATCTGATTGTGGTGATTTGAGTGAGAATGGCCCTCTCTAGGCTCGTATGTTTGAAGGCTGGATTCCCAGCTGTTAGGGAAGGATTAGGAGGCGTGGCCTTGCTGGAGGAGGTGTGCCACTAGGGATGGGACTTAGAGGTTTCCAAAGCCCATGTCGCTCCAGTTGGGCTCCTCCCACTACCTGGTGCCTATGGATCAGATGTAAGCTCTCAACCACTTTCTCAGTACTATGCTGGCTTGCTAAGCTGCCATGTGCTTCACCATGATGGTCATGCACTCTCCCTCCAAAGCTGTAAGCAAGCTCCCAGTTAAATGATTTATAAGTTGCCTTAGCCATGGTGTCTTTGTCACAGCAATAACGAAGACACAGATCCTTGATCAGAATAAGATCTGGTTTTAGATCAGTGCCATCGGAGAGTGCAGAGGAGGTGGGGGGAGGGATGGGAAAGCTGCCTTCCAGATATGACATGATCTTTACGCTTATAACGCACAATGTTTGTGATTATTTGCACAAGATTGGGCCCATTGACACTCTGTCATAGGTGGGCGAGGGGCTCCTGAGGCCTCACCCCTCCATGAAGAGCTATTGGCAGTTAATGAAGGAAGGAAAGGAGAGGAAGCCATCTGTGCTTTGATAAATAACCTCCTGAGGCAAGGATTTTCTCTCTGGGAAGGGAGTGGGGGTGGAGGAGGGAGGGAGTGACTAGTTAACTCCTTCTAAGGTCTCAATGACAAACCAAAGCTGGATTTCACCAACTTTCATCTTGGAGAACTGATGAGTATTGCTTACAGATCATGGGTCAGGGATTAAAGGATCCTAAAACAGCTATCCTGGAAGGTCTGCACCCTGCATGGAAGATGGCTTCCCCGTGGCTGCATAGATGGAATCCATTTTCCCCAGTCTTCCTCAGCTTATATAACTCTAGCCCCATCCTAGATCTCAAGGCTAAGTGCCATCAAGGAGGAACTGCACACACCTGACTGAGGACACACAGATGGCTGGCCTCCTCCTCCTCCTGTGAGGAGATGCCATCATGGGCATCATTTGTCAGCAAGCCCAGACATCATGATCTGCAGACAGAGCTGGTCTTAGAAAGGGACGATTGTTCTGCTCCAAGGGCAGTGCTGTACAGCACCCCCAGCCGTATGCATATGAGCAATCCTAATTAAACTCAGTGGACCACAAGTTAGTAATGACAACAGCAGCAGCAACAACAAAAGACATGAAAATGGAAGGGGGTGGAGAGTTAGAAAGAAAGAGTTCAGCAGAAGGAAGACAGAGAAGAGAAGGAGATGGAGGGTGAATTATCATCGAATACATTATATACATAGAAGAAATCATCAAAAAATTAATGCTACTGATCCAGGCATCAGATAAACCATTAACCGAAGAGTCCTGAAAACATCACTGGACAGACTGTAATTCAAAACTCGAAGACGTAGACTACTTGTGCCTCAAAAAGTAAAAATAACGCGGAGAAGGCAGCTCAGTGGCAAAGCGTTGTTGAATCTCTAAAGTAGAAAAACTAGAAAAGACCAATTCTTAGATTTATTGATTGATTTAGTGATTTATGTAAAGGATTACTTCTACTGCCTCTTGCCAAGCATGACATCACATGCCACCTGGAATAGAATGACCCAGAGAAACAGCGGAGACAACAGCTTGTACCTGCCCACTGTCACGCATGCTTCTGTAAAATCTTGCTTGAGAGAATGCAAACTGGACCCTGGATCAAGGCTTTTCAGGACCTATGCTGGCTTTGGTACACTGGTGACACCTGCTCTCTTTCACAGTCACTGGTATTGGAATACTCCAGAGAGATTCCCAAAACATCCCCATGGCCACCAAAATGAAGGTGGGAGTTGAAGTATCTTTAAAAAAAATCTTTCTGCTATCTGCTTTATAACTTTGGTTAAACAAAACAAACAACTATTACTTCGCAGTAGCATGTTCTATATGTCCTAATAGAAATAACTTAAAAACTATATAAAATGTGTAAGGCTTTTGATCATCATAATTGTCATCTTTAAATGTTGGTTGCCATGGAAATAACTGGACCATCTTGCTGGTTGTTAACATACCTCAGGATTCAATGCTTGCCTGTATTGTCTTTTGTCGTCCACAGTCCTGATTCTTTAAAGCCCTGCAGTCAGAGTGGAGGAGACCTCACGATGCTCTTGAACGCAGCTTCCTGACAGCTACGAAGGGCATGACAACCAAACCACCGGATGATTAATCAGCAATCACAGGGAACCAGACACAGGGATGACATTAGCAGAGTCAAAATGGAGTCACTCGTGTCAGCCCTGCTGAGGATGAATAAGGCTAAGCAGCCATGGAGAAAGGGATTTTCCACATAACTGTCTGATGCTACAAGCAGAGGCCTTCCAGGACTCAGGGCTTCAACAGAGACCCTCAATTTGGGGAAAAGCAAAAAAGGTACTATTGTCAACTACTTATGTCTTTTAGTACTTTATTTGGGTGGTGGTATTCATAGAGCCATTTTAAAAAGGGACCCCATAAAATGTTATTTAGTTGATTTTATTTTGACTTTGGCTCCTTTGTGTAATTTTTGTAGCACTTCTCCTTTTATTTTTTATTTTTTTTTTTTAAGATTTATTTATTTTTATGAATGTGAGTACACAGTTGCTGTGATCAGACACACCAGAAGAGGGCATCAGATCCCATTACAGATGGTTGTGAGCCACCATGTGGTTGCTGGGATTTGAACTCAGGACCTCTGGAAGTGCAGTCGGTGCTCTTAACCACTGAGCCATCTCTCCAGCCCGCACTTCTCCTTTTAAACACAAACATTTGTCTTCATCTCTTTCTTTGCCTCATATGCTTCAGCCACTGTTGTAGGCCTCAGATAACCCTTTGTCATGGTTGTGTGTGTGTGTGTGCGCGTGTGTGGTGTGTAGTGTGGGGTGTGTATATGTGTGTAGTGTGTGTGGTGTGTGTGTGGGTGTGTGGTGTGGTGTGTGTGTGTGGGATGTGTGTGTGTGTGTGTCTATCAGCTGCATTTATACACGTTCTATGATGTATATACAATGATCAATGCCAAGAAATTCTCTTTGAATCCTCATGTAAGTGAAAACTTAAATTAGCTTGGGCAGCTTTGTGTCTCAAAAGTAAAAATAAGGCACATGGGGTGTTCAATGGCAAGCAGGGAACCACTTTGATAGTACTTTGGCTAAAATTACTAGCCCTTGTTTTGGGTCTCCCAGTGAGGAACTGAGAGCAGGAGAGAGGTTCCTGTCTCCTCCTCCATTTCACATCTCTCTCCTTTGCTGTTTGACTCCTGGGTAGCTCCACACAGAGTCCTATTACCACGTGCAGATTGTCTGGACTTACACAGTATGGCCAGTTCCCAGTGCTAGCGCTCCATCACCTGTATCTAACAGGAAAGCCATGGACCACAAGGTGATAAACTGTATCTGCCTCTATTCCCAACAGACTCACATTCAACTTCTGATCACAAAAAATGACCTGGAATGTTTTTGTCTCGTTTCAAAAGTTAATGTTGTGTTATAGGAAAAGAGAAAGACCCTGAACTTTAGTGTCAGAGCTGAAAAAAAATCTGCAGCAGAGGGGCAGGAAAGAAGAGATTTAATTTAGTGATGATCTGTGGTGCTTGCTTGTTTACTAGCCTCACAGTGATGGAAGCTTCACAAGTTCTTCAAAGGGACTGAGAAACTGCTGTAAAGACACACAATGTTCAATCGTCAGTGTGACTGAAGCTGAAAATACGCTGTGAGAGGGGTGTGTCTGTCCTCAGGGGATGCTTCATTTTGAATATACTTGGTGCAGTCCTCTTATGGAAAGTTCTGGTTCCCTTGCTGAAGCTTGAGAAGGACAGAAGTGGGTTTGATCCAACTCAAAATCCCACAAAACCTTTCTCGACTCGGGTATACACACCAGGACTTCCAGGAAGAAATCGTTCTCAATGCTGTTTTCCCAATTGGAACAGCATATTGTTCCCAAGTGGAACAGCATGAATTTTGACTGTTGCTGCAGTATACTTTAGATTTTTCCAGTGGCCTGAGGAATCATTCAACTGGACCAAACCCTGGGAATTCTAAGTGAGTTTGACTTAGCAGCTATGGAAGACAGTGTTCACTGCAGAGGCTGTCATTCAGGGGAGAAGAATTTGAGACGTGATGCCATGGCTGCCCTCTGCTCTGTTCTTGTGGGTATTACTGCATAGACTGAAACTGGGTAGAACCAACAATAATTTTCTCTTAGGTTAGTTTTAAGAACAACTTAAGTCTGACCTCCTAAGATGACCTGATTGGGAAGTTGTGAAGGTCTCTAAGCCAGGAAAACCCTGTGAGCACAGGAAGTGTTTTAACAGCCTTTATTGCCAGAGCCCTGTGATCCACGAGCTGGATTGAACTGGATCGAACTGGTTTGAGCCAGATCAAACCAGATTGAACCAGATCGAACTGGTTTGGAATAAACTTATTTGAATGAGATTGAACCCTGGAGACTGAACTGGATTGGACAGGATCGAACAGGAACGAATGGTTTGAACAGGATTGAACCAGTTTGAGCCAGATCAAGCCAGTGGATTGAACTGATTTGAACCAGTTTGAACTGGATTGAACCAGATTGAACCAATTGCAATTTTGCTTTTTACCAGTGTTGCAAAAGTAGCAGCTGCAACAACACAGTTGATTGAGGAGAAAAAGAAGAAAATTCAAGAAGAGAAGACGTACAGAATTTATTATTATTATGAAGGAGTTAGGTATTTCACATGGGAGATTTTCTGTTTGTGTATTCTATGCCACTATTGTTGTGAAATCGAAGTGCACATAGGGAAAATAAGCTTTTACTACTAGAAACTTTATAATGCTGTAAAAACGATTCAATTCAGTTTATGCACAGTAGGTTTCTGCAAGCATCACCTGGAAGTCCCCACTAACAAGGGCTTTTGTCCTCTTTAGATGTTGGCCTCAGCTGACCCTCCACAACTCTGTTAAATTGTCACCAGATTTTACAATGTCACCTCCACTTCTACAGCATATTCTTTACAAATCTTAATTTTTTTAAAAATTTCATGCAAGTATCTTTTCCAGTGATAAGGTTTTTCTTCTACAAGTTGAGTCTTCACCTACATACATGCACACACAGTCTGTGTTAAAAACAAAAAAAAAAAGCCCCAGAGCAGGGGCCTTCCATTCAAGTTCCTGCTTGAAGCCTCTGCTGCTTTCCCTCTAGGTTAGGACAAAGGAAGTACTACCTCTGAGAGGCACTGGTCACCAGTAGGAATAGTGGGAAATTTTGTGCTATGGCATCACCAAACTCAGGGACCTGCCCCCCTCTACTAAGTAGGCTAGGAAGGACCCCAACCACAATGGGAATACAGCAGAAAAACAGAAGAGCACCTCAACAGCAAAAGTTAAACACAGACACAGGTGCTACTATTCCATCACACTGAAAAGCACTTATGGAAGACTGGATGGCCCTGAATGCCAGAGAGAAGCCTGGGGGTGGGGTGGGGTGGGGGTGGGGAGGAAGGTATGGAATGCAGCAACCCACACTGAGGACCTGGAATCCTACAGAGAGCTGACTCTCACAGGACCCCAGTGGAGAGGGCTGTCTGGACTAATCTGTGGAGGTTTACACTGTGGCTGCGGCTGTCCTCCCATCTGCAAAGTCAGCTGATGAAGACAACAAACAGAGAGGGAACATTAATCTCAACAAAGAAGAAAAGTCAACTGGTGACAAGACACTTGTCTTAAATGTGAAGAGACACTGTGAGCCCGGCAACTCTTATAAGGGACAAAACATTTCATCGGGGCTGGCTTACAGTGTCAGAGGTTCAGTTCATTAGCCTCATAGCAGGAAGCATGGAAGCATGCAGGCAGACATGGTGCTGGAGGAGCCCAGAGTTCTACATCTTGATCTGAAGGCAGCCAGGAGGAGACTCTCTTCCACACTGAGTAGACCTTGAGCATAGGAGAGCTCAAAGTCCGCCCCTACAATGACATATTTCTTCCCACAAGGCCACACCTACTCCAACAAAGCCACACCTCCTCATAGTGCAGCTCCCCTTGAGCCAAGCATTTAAACACATGGGTCTATGGAGTTCAAACCTATTCAAACCACCACAAATTTTCGCTCTTCCATATTTTCATTTTTGCAATTTCTGTTTTTTGTAATTTTATTTGTTTTTTCCCTTACCTTGTATCCCACATGAATGGGGTTTTACATCTGGATTTTTTCCTTCTGTGCTTAAGCTATATTCTATAATAGTTTTCATATGTGCCTGCTCATTCATACATGAGCCCCTCTTTTAACCTTTCCTAAACCCATCCTCTCCTCACTCCTTCCCCTCACAGACTCCTCCCCTTTCCCCTCCAGTTGGTCCCTCCCCCATTTTTGCCTCTACTTTCATATGCAGGCATGCTCTGAGGTAGCTATATAAAAGTCTAGGAGTCACACATGACTTGTGACATGCATGTGAAGCATCCACTTGTCATTTTGAGACTGACTTACTTCACTTATTGTGATTGTCTTCATTTTCCTGCAAATGACATAACTTTGTTTTTTTGCTTTTTATTTTTATATTTCATTAGACATTTTTCATTGTATATGCACGCCATATTTCTTTGTCCATTCCTCTGTTGCTGGACACCAAAGTTCCTCCATCACTTTGATGTTGTAAATGATGCTACAGTAAACACCAATGTGCCAGTATGTATGCGGTATGTTGACTTGGAGCAGTAGAGCTGGGCTATATGCTAGATCTGTTTTTAATGTTTCAAGGAAACTTCATACTTATTTCCAAGAGGTTGGAACAGTTTACATTCCTGACAGCAGTGTATACAGATTCCCCTTTGTCCACATCCTTTCTAGCATTTGTTTTCTTAATGACCGCCATTTTGACTGGGATAAGATAAAAGCTCAGAGTAGCTTTGACTGGCATTTCTGTGATGGCCAGTGAGGCTGGGCAATTTTGTATGTTTATTGGCCATTTGCTTTTCACCTCTTGAGAATTATCTGTTCATTTATCTATTGGTTAATTTGATTTTTTTTTTCTTGCTTGGTTTCTTTGCTTTTTCCAAGTCTCCAAGTTTGGGATCTCAGGATTTTTGTTTTCCAGTTCGGAGTTGATTTTTGTGCAGGGTGAGAGATGGGGATCTAGTCTCGTTCTTCCACATGTAGGCGTCCCATTCCCCAGAACCATTTGCAGGCGAGGCTGTCTGCTCTCCAGTGCTGTTTTTATCATCTTTGTCAAAAATCAGCTGACTGTAGACTTGTGGGTCTATATTTCGGTCTTTTATCCAAGGATCTACATGTCTGGTTGTGGTCCAGTATTGTGGCTGTTTTTGTTACTGTGGTTCCGTGGTATAACTTGAAATGGCTATTGTGACACCTCTTGCATATTATTATTATTATTATTATTACTACTACTACTCTGTACTATGTTGATTAACCCAAACCTTTTGGTGTTCAGATGAATTTTAAGATTGCTTTTTTAAAGAAGTCTGTGAAGAATGGTGTTGGGATTTTGATGGGGTAAGGATTGCATTGAATCTGTAGTTTGCTTTTAGTAAGGTAGAGATTTTCACAATGTAATTTTTCCAACTCATAACCATGGGTGGCCTTTCCATCTTTTAGTGATGGCCTTCCTTAATTTCTCAATACTTTATAAAGAGTTCATTGGATAGTTCTTTAACTTTCTCACTTTGTTTGTTGTTCTGAGACAATTTTCCCCCTGGTGTATTTCTCAGGATGTCTTTATTGGTATATAAGATGACTATAGATTTTCTGTATGTTAGCTTTATATTTTGACACTTAGTTGAAAGTAGTTATCAGTTCCAAGAGTGATTTCTGGAAAGGGCTACACGGTCTCTTGTGTGTAGAATCATGTGATCTGCAGATGAAGAGACTTTATTTCTTTCCTATTTTTCCAACATAATATTTTTATTGACTGACCAAGCCCACTCAGTCAGTTAACAGGTTTTCCAGCACAGGAGTGATGATTAAAAGAAAAGAGATTAGACAAAATTGCAGCATGACCCCAACCAGTTCTGTCAGATTCCTGCCTAAAGCCCATTACCTTGTCCTTGGCCAATGTCAGATTCCTGCCAAGCAGCCCCAAAAGTTCTCCACAATTGACTATTTGGGTTTTTCATACAATACACCCTGATCAGTCTCACTCTGCATTCCTCCCAGGTCTACTCTCCCACCCTGTGCCCTCCTCCCAAAAAAAAGAAGAAAAAAATTATATTAAGTCTAACTTGTGTTGCCCAAATACTTACTGGTGCATGGTCAAACTCAGTGGCCAGCCCTTAAAGATAACTGAGTCCTTCTCCACCTGCACCCCTGACAGAAGTCATCCCCTGTGAAGAGCTGCCCTTCAGCATCCTTACTATAGTTTTTAAGGACTCTGCTACAGCTTCCTGTGTGGACTGTTTCTCTCCTTTTGGTAGGGGAGGTTGTCACAGAAGTCTTCAACGTCTCTCGTTCCCAGTTATGATACCTACCACTCACGGATGCTACTGCAAAAGAAGCTTCCTTGCTCATAACAACCATCAGCAGCTTCCATCACGGACTTCCACATGGTTTCCCTCTGGGAGCACCAACCACAGACACCCACACGGCCTCCAGCAGCAGCAGCAGCAGCACAGGAAACAGACCTCAGTGTGGTCCTCTGGGGCAGCATGGACCACAAATTTGGCTTCCAGTGGCAGCACAGATCACGGGTGTTAGATTTTCGTGCGTAGCTGAGAACGGACCACAGCAGACCAGACGGTTGGGGGGGGGTTATTTACGGTGGAGGACGGAGGAGAGAAACGGGAAGAATGGCGGAGAGAAGAAGAGGCCGGCCATGACCACGTGGAGAGAGGGGGAAGGGAAGGGAGAGGAGAGAGGGGGCAGAGAACCTGCAGGCAGGGAGATCAAGGGAACAAGAGAGAGAAAAGGGGGCAAGCAGCACCTTTTATAGTGGACAGGCCTACCTGGCTGTTGCCAGGTAACTGTGGGGAGGAGCTTACCTGACTGTTGCCAGG
>NW_021620929.1:744192-745762 GCF_004785775.1 Grammomys surdaster
GGTGACTGTGGGGAGGAGCTTACCTGACTGTTGCCAGGTGACTGTGGAGGTGGAGTTTAACAGATTACTAACAACAGGCATCAGTATGATCTCTTGTGGCCCTGATCACAGACATCAACATGGCCTCTGATGGCAGCACAGAGGTTTTTCAAGGAGGTTTAATTCAGAAAATGAACTGGTTTTCATCTGGAATACCTTGTGGATGTCCAGAGCCAGTGTGATTGTTGGACCAGGGAGTGGATTGGGGGCAAGAGTTTGCATGAGCTCCAGGCTTCCTCTCCCACCTCTGTATAGCACATTCATTCATAAGGTGACATTGCAAACTTCTGTGTGTCACACAGAATATACATATGTGTGTGTGTGTGTGTGTGTGTGTGTGTGTGTGTGTGTGTAGCTTTACATGCAAACACTTATTGCAAAGAGTCGTTGGTCTTGTTCAAGGTTTCTGGTTAAAGCATTAAATACTGGACTATTGCTGAGACTCATCTTGGATATTCTGTTGCTGCCCAGAGCCAGGGTTGTCTTGTAGCTGATCAGTGAGGGTGTGGTGTGTGGTACAAGATCATGCAAGCGCCAGGCTGCTGCACACCTTGGGCCCTCAGTGCCCCCAGCATGACCATCAGGCTTGTGCTTGTAGCCCACAGGCTCTCCTCCTCTGCTCTCCCCTCATCAAGCCTTCTAGCCAGCAGTTTACTTCCCTGAGCAGCTAGGACAAGCTCCTTTGTCCCCTGCTGGCTGCACTTCCTGCCAACAGATTTCTAGTTTGCCTCTCTTATCAACACATGGCTTCCCACCATTTTTTTTTTCAGTTTCATGAGACTCCTTTTTAAAAGCATCTTCCCATAAGACATGTCTTGTTGTTGTTGTTGTTCTGGAGATACTGAGGGCTCTGCAGACTCATCCTCTACTTCCAAGTCTCCCCTCAGAACCTCCATGGATTTCTCAGGCTCCTAGGAGTGGTCCCATGGTCCTGCTGGCACCAGCACTGTGCATGCCTCCATCCCTCCCTCCTTCCCTTTCTTCTTTTTTCCTCCTTTCTAAAGAAGATTTATTTTATTATCTTACTTATGTTCATGTATGCTCGTATTTCTGTGAATGAATACCATTTGCAAGCAAGTGCCAGAGGAAGCCAGAAGGATCCCTTAAGCTGGAGTTCCCCATTTGCATACATTTTACTTCTTTATCTTGTCTTACTGCTTTAGTTAAGACTTCAGGAATGTAAATGACATTTAATAAGAGTGGAGAGAGTGGACATTTCTCTCCTCTTCCTGATTTTAGAATTACATCACCTGCAAATAGAGATACATGGCTTCTTGTCCTATTTATGCTTTCATTTCTTCACCTTGTCTTATTGTTCTAAGATTTCAAGCATTCTATCAAATAGGAGTAAGAAGAGTGGACACCCTGTCTTTAGGTTAGTGGGGGCATGCTTTGAGGTTTTCTCCACTTAGGGCAAACTTATCAAGACATTCATACATTTTTTCTGATTTGGTAGTTTTTTCATATTTTTTTCTCTCTCTCTTTCTCTCTCTCTCTCTCTCTCTCTCTCTCTCTCTCTCTCTCTCTCTCT
>NW_021620929.1:745772-749878 GCF_004785775.1 Grammomys surdaster
CTCTCTCTCTCTCTCTCTCTCTCTCTCTCTCTCTCTCTCTCTCTCTCCCCTGACCAAAGTTTCCCTCCCTCCTCTCCTCCCAGTCCCTCCCCACCTCCTTCCTCCCACCCAACCTCGGTTCTCTTCAGGAAAGAACACAGCATATCAAAGTTGCACGAAGACTAGGCACCTCCCCTCCGATCAAGGCTGGATGAAGCAACCAAGTAGGTGATGTCTGTAATTTATAATCTAAAGAATTTAGAACTATAATCTCCCTCCTGGCACCATCCTAATCATACCCCATAGGGTTTGGTATCCAGTCTCTATGATTTTATTTAATTCTAGGAATTCTTAAGTTCTCATCTTGATTTATTCAGTGTCCCAGTCACTGCTTGTGTGTTCCCCATGTGTTCATGGATTTTCTGTAGGGCCTCTTATTGACTTCCAGCAACTGATTTTTATTGTTCCATTGTGGTCAGAAAGAATGTAGGAAGTTACCTCAACTTTCTGTACTTCTTAGACTTCCCTCAAACCCTCATAAATGACCTACTGAGTTCCATAGATGGCCAAGAAGATCCTATAGTCTTTAGTGCTTGGGTGGCATGTTCTGTTGGTGTCTGTTAAGACCATTTTCTCTACGGTATTCCTTAGTGCTACTGTTTGTTTGTTTATATTATCTAGATGACCTGTCCCTTGGTGTGATTGGGGCATTGAAGTCACTACTTCTGTGTTGGCATTAATCTGTGGCTTCAGTGTTCAGTAGTATTAGTTTTTATGACATTGGGTGCATGTGAACTTGGGGTGTTTAAGATTGTAACATCTCTTGATGTTCATTTGATCAGAATGAAGAACTTTTCTTTATCTCTGATTAGTTTTGTCTTGAAGTCTATTCTTCATCAGATATTTGAATAGCAGAGCTTGCTCGAGTCCTGGTCCCGTTTGCTTGGAATACTTTTCTCCATCCTTTCACACTAATTGGAGATGGGCACCAAATATTGTTTTTTTAACAAAATCTCAATCGTTTGATTTTACCAATGAAGATCCAGGAAGCAGATGCTGGGGTGAAAGCCTGCTAGCTCAGAGAAGCAGAGAAAGAACCCAGCTGACCTTCCTCCACAGCCGACATCCCAAAAGGAAAAGGGAGCTCTTCTCCACATCATCTCTCCCTCCCTTCTACTTCCTGTGTGTCTCTCTATCCATCCTCCTGACTTCCTCTTACTCTCTATGGTTTTTTCCTATGTTCACTCCCTGTCAACTGATTGCTTGCTCCACCTCTTGAGCTATGGTTGGTTTTATTTAATCCTATTTACAATAAATAAAAAAAAACTCTTGGACTAAAGGTATGTGCTGAGGCTGAGCCACATCATAACTAAAAACAGGTTTTTCCAGTAAACAACACTATTTTAGGGTTCACAGTATGATCAAATATTGTGCAATAATGCTTTCTGTTTTCTCATCCAATTGGCTAGCCTGTGCCTTTTAATTAGAGAATCGAGGGCATTAGTATTCAGATTTATCACAAAGTATATATTAATTCCTATCATTTTGTCAATTTTATGGTGTTTGTTTTGTTGACCTCAATTTGTACAGCAGATATCCTAGCATTAAATTTTTTCATTGAAGAGTCTCAGATGTATGTCCGTCCCTTCATTCTGAGATATTCCTTCCCGCCTTCTCTGTAGGGATGGTTTAGTGATGACAAATTTTTTAGCCTGTTTGTATCATGGGGAGTTTCTCTTTCTCCTTCAGTTATGACAGTTTTTTTGGGTAAGTAGTCTGGGTTGACATCTGTGGGTTTTCAAGGCTTACATCACATTGCTTCAAGCTCTTGGCTTTTAAAGAGTCCACTGAGAAATCTGTTGGTATTCTGCTGAGTGTACCTTGATGGGTGGCAGGCTTCCTTCCTTACAGCTTTCAATATCCTTGCTTGGCTCCGTGAGTTTCGAGTTCTGACCATAATACACCATGTGGAGCTTATTTTCTGGTCCAGCCTGGGCGATGTCCCGTGTGCCTCTTATAGACATCCATCCCTAAGGTCGAAATCTTCCTCTATGACCTGCAGTTCTCTCTCCCCTGCCCATGATTTATAGACTCTGTCTTTTCGAGCTGCCACAATTCTGCATATTCCTTCCACGTGCTTCTTACATCTTTACCATTTTTTTATGCCTTCAAGCCTGGCTAGTCTGTGTCTACACGAGCCATTCTTTAGGAAAGGCTTTCTACTGAAGTTTTTATTTGAATTTTGCATTCCCAGTTTCATTTCTGTTTTTTTTTCCCCTTCAGTATTTCTGTCTCTTATTGACTGTTACTTTTCTGCAGAGCACCAAATTAGCGCAGCTGGGAGAGCGTTGCGCTAAGTTCTCTCTCATGTCTTCACTTCAGTCAGCTGTTTGTGGGGTTTGGCGTGGGGGTTCAGTCAGCTCATTTGTGCCCTCTCTACATTCATTGAGGGATCTATTTGTGTTTTCTTTGAATTCGCTGAACATATTTACAAATGTCCTTTTGGACTTGTGCCCTGTATTTTGTCTTAGTTGCCCTCCTATGGGACTGCTGAGTCTTGGGGAGCAAAGCTTGTTGTCTTGGTTTTTTGAAATTGCTTGTATTCTGAGGTATCTGGTTGCTATTACATTTTAATATCATGTTTTGACCCAAACATAGACTGAATGTGCACAATCTTGTGCAGTGGCTGGGGCTCGTGAATAGAAGGTTGAAGGGGCTTTAGGTAGTCCAGGGCAGGAAGGAGCAGGGAGAAGAGACACGTGGTCCCAGGTGGGCGAATGAGGCTTTGGGAATTCCTAAGCAGAGACAGTCCGGGAGGCTGAATGTGGGAGCCTGGGTCTCTAGGCCTTATGAGGCAGCTGGAGGGTCTCTGTCAGGCTGAGAGCAGGCCTTTGTGGAGAAAGCATGGCTCACTCATAAGGATCTCCAGCAGCCAGCGAGCAGTGTTGGAGTCCCAAGCTGATAGTAGCCAGTAGAAGAGGCATGGGGTTCTGAATGGGTGGCGGGAGGGACTGGGATGGGGGAGCTTGAGAGAGCTGAGCTGGGAGGAGCTGGAGGACAGGAGAAGGGGTTGATGTGGGAGTTCACTTATGGGAGGGTGTCTCTGGATCTCCCTCCTGGTGCAGTCTCCTCCCTAGCAGGCAGTGGGGAGGGGCTCGGGTCACCACCAAGGAACTTTTGCTGAGCAGGCTTTGAAAAGCCCACTCAGTGCTAGGTGCTTCCACAGAGTAAACACTTAATTCCCACAGCCACCCTGTGATGGCTATGATGGCTCCTTTTGTCTACAAGTTATACCTTGTAAGATACCCATTGGATGTCTGGAAACTTGAAGACTACCACACCTCACATGGTCTCTTCTCTCCTTTCTGTACACATATAATCAATTTTAATTTTCACTGGGAGCACTGCACGGCTCCACTTTGGCTTGTCTGAGTTACCAACATCACCGCTCTTGAACTTTGGGGCCACTGTTAAGTTATTATTTATGATAAGCCCCGCCATACTAAAGCTGTGAAATGACTAAATCGGCAGGTAACATATATACCCATATGATGTGGGCAAAAGGTCCCTGTCCTCAGTGAGATCATGCTACCTAGGATGGCTCATGATTTAAATGTGACTTTACCCCTGGGACTCGTCATTTCATGGTCTCCAAGTCCGACCATGGGTAACTAAAATTGTCCCCATTTTACAGATAAGGGAGAAGCAGCGGAGGAGTGCTTAAATCGCTCAGTTAGAGCCTCAGAACGTTCTAGAGTTAGAGGATTCAAACGCAGGTAGTGAGGTTCCAGCACCCACATTCTTTCACCCCATCTCAGACCGTCTCTGAACAGGGTGGGGAGGAAGCGCACATAGGATACGTGCCCCAAAGTCACACTTGTAGTCAGACTTGTAGCTGTCTGTGTCTTCCCCTCAACCCTCCGCTCTTCCAAGGAAAGCACCGGAGCACCGGAGGAGAGCATAATCCACCCTGAGAGCAAAGCCTTTTTGCAGTTGCTCAACTAATATCATCCACCAGGTGGCAGTCACGGTCTCCAGATTAAAGTCCTCTCTCTCTCTCTCTCTCTCTCTCTCTCTCTCTCTCTCTCTCTCTCTCTCTCTCTCCCTCTCTCTCTCTCTCTCTCTGT
>NW_021620929.1:749978-758202 GCF_004785775.1 Grammomys surdaster
CTCCTCTCCTCTCCTCTCCTCTCCTCTCCTCTCCTCTCCTCTCCCTCTCTCTCCTTGTCTCTGTATCTCTGTCTCTGCCTCTCTCCTCCCCCGTTTGAGGCAATGACTCGATTTTTATCATTATCAAGCAAGCAAACAAGCAAACAAACAAACAAGCGGTCTGAAGTAGAAACAAAACCAAAACCCCACAACTCTCTGACCAAGTTTTTTGAACTGGTGGGTGAGGAGAGCGTACTTCGAACCCACATTCACTGCGGGACAGATGATGAGGCTCCTTCCGTGTGCTGGAGGTCTGGGTTGGGGTGCAGGCAGAGAGAGGGTGCACAGCACAGAAGCCATGGTCAGAGAGCCGGGATGGGATTCTGAGCCACAGAGGATGGGATCTGCTCCTCCAACACTCTCACCAAACAGCAGCAAGAGCTAAGAAGAAACCTGAGATTCCTATTCATGAATATGAGTGAGGGGCCTCCCTTTATCTGATGGGAACAGAGGTAAGAGATGATGGGGAGAGATTTTTTTTTTCTTTTTCAGTGTTGTAGCTACCAGTAAGATGCACATGCTCCTGTAAGCAAACTCCTACTCATAACCCTAAAGAAACCTATTGAGCCCCCACCCTGCCACACACACACACACACACACACACACACACACACACACACCACGAGAGTTAAAGAGGGACGGGGCTAGTTGGGAGGAAGGAGATGAGTCATGAGAGTAGGAGGTGGATGACACGGTGGGAAGCGTGCATGTGATATGTGCACGTATGAAATCCATGATTATGTGTAACTAATATATTCTAGTAAAACAAAAATGTTAAAGATACAGAGTCCTTGCTGTGTGTTCCATTGGCCAGCAGATGGTACGGGAACATAGGCTGTCCCCCAGGAGACAACATGATGACTTTCAGAAGAGGCCTTCTTATCTCATCTGTCCCCTTCCCCCTCCCCTGGATCTGCCACCAATTTCAGATGTCACTGACCATCCCGCTCCTGAGAGTGGACATTGTCTAATTAGATGGGAGGGGGTGAGGGGGGTAGGGCTGTCACCCCCTGCTGCCAATCACCACAACCTTGACAGTAGATCCAACTTCACAGGAGGGTAGGAGGGAAGGTCTTGTTTACCTGTTGGTTTGAAGAAAACTTGACAGGTTTACAATGCTTATTTTAAGCAAATGATGTCAACTCTCACATTGCACTGTGAAGTAACTGTGCTTTTCTTGAGAAATGATTTCCTCTTAAAGACTAGGTTCTTTCTGTGTGACAGACAGAGGGTGCAACTCCTGGCTTAAAAGTGGCCATGGCTCAAGTGTATTCTCAGGTCAGTGAATCACTCTTCCAGCTATGGCCCAGTCTTAAGGTAAAGGGCAGCAGGGACTCCGTTTTTTAACCCCTGTGAGTGGGAAGGCTTGAATGTGCCTCTCATTCAAGTTCCCAGCAGGAGGCTCCACTTTCAAGACAGAACAGTGCTCTGCGGAGTGAGAGACAATTCCCTCAGACCCAGCAGCTGGAAAACTGCCTCACTAGCACCAGGCCAACACACACTTTGGCTCCTGGTTTTTACATTCTGTCTTGCAGCTGGACAATCTATGGCACAACTTGGACCTCATTTTCCTCCCACACCCTCTCCTGCATTAGAATCATGCTTAATTAGAATTAGGATTAGGATTATTAGAATCTTTTCTGAGCATCTAAGTACCACACACTGCCATTGCGAGGTAAAGCAGAATCTTGTGCCTGGTCAAATAAGCAAAGAAGAATTTCAATGTGACCTCAGAGCTCAGGGAAGGGAAGAATGCAGTACCATCCATGTCTGACAGGACAGGCTGTCCCTTCAACTCACTGAGGCCTCTCCAAAAGCAGCCAAGTCAGACAAATGTTACGAGGGATACCACCCATTGCAAGCAACACCTTCTTTGGCGGGTCCTGTTAGTTCTGGCATGATTAGGGCAGGTTCTGATTGCTTCTGGGATATTTTGCCTTTGCTGATGGGTCCCAAGGAAAAAGGATTAGAAAGGCATCATAGGCTGTGTTACCTTTCAAAAGAGAGAATGCAGGATTTTGCCAACAACCAACTGGCTCAAATACGTCGTCCCCAATACCCACAGTTCCTCCAACTGTCTTGCAGGCTGCCAGCATCCTGCCTGGCTCAAGCCACCATCACCCACTAACGTCCACCAGTATCACTCACCCAAACCACTGCCCTCCCCTCCCACATGGTTTACCCCACCCTGGAAACCTAGTGTCTCATGACTGCCAGTCATGTCCTGCCCTTGTGGCCTATTTTTTAGTGGTTCTCCACACATATACCCTCAAAGTATTTTGAGATCTTAAATGTAAGGCCCCAAACTACAAAACTACTGGAAGGAAACAGACAACTCATGAACAGGTTGGATCAGGTAAGGATGTTTTGAACAAGACCTCAGAAATAAAAGCAGACAGAGGCCAAGCATGATGGTATGCACCTTTAATCTCAGCACTGGATGGCAGAGACGGGAGAGCCTCTATGACTTTGAGGCCAGCCTGGCTTACATAGTGAGTTTCAGGGAAGCAAGAAGTAAACAGGGAGACTCCAGAAATTCCCAAAGCAAGCAAGCAAGCAAGCAAGCAAGCAAGCAAACAAACAACAACAAAACAGACAATAGATAAAAATTAAACTGGAAGCTTCTGCAAAGGAAACACTGAATAAAGCAAAACCACCTGCAGGATGGGGGAGCATTTGCAATAACATAAAACTGATAAAATTGTTATCTAGAGAATATAAGGATCTAAAACCACCCACAAGCAAGAAAACAATACAATTTAAAATGGACACAAAAGAACTGAATAGGCAACCTTCAAAGGAAGACAGGCAAATCGTCACCAGGGAAGCAAAACTCAAGCCACTACATGATTAGTACATCATCCCACCAGATAGAATGGCTGTTCTCCATGGGCAGTTAGGGGCCAGTGTCTTCCCAGTTGAAACCCTCTGTCCTGGCCAGAGGAGGGAGGCTCTCACTACCAGGAAGCTAGCAAACCCCACCAGTCCTGGAAAGTTGAAGCAAGCAGGACTCACAAAGCCCCTCTCCAGTTTACAGAAGCAGCAAACAACTGCTGGGGGCTTGGCGGGAGGAGAAGGAAGCATCTGCCTTGGACCCTAACCACAGAACTACAGAGAGAAAACACTAGGACCAGTCCAGCTGCCTGCAAGCCATCCAGAGAGCCCCAGGGTTGCAGCCTTTGAGAGTGCTGGCCTGAGTTGGGGTACAATTTCAGTGACGGTTACTTCTTTGCTGCCCCTGCTCCTATAGGTAATCCTCTGCCCATCAGAGTAGCCCTGCTTTTCCCGGTCAGAGAGTCACACAGGCAGGTGTGCCTGTTTACTTACACACACACACACACACACACACACACACACACACACGCCAACCCCCGAATTCGTTCCTTCTTCATGAATACCCTATGCATGTCCTGAACCATCTCACTGTCCAGACAACAAACATTCAAGGCCCTTCCTTCTTGGAAGCAGAAGCTTCCAGTTTAATTTTTATCTATTGTCTGTTTTGTTGTTGTTTGTTTGCTTGCTTGCTCGTTTTGGGAATTTCTGGAGTCTCCCTGTTCCTCTTACAAGCCAGCTAAGTGTAGTTGCTAATAAGGTTAAACCTCAATTGGCGAGCAGCCGAGCTCCCTTTGGCTTTATGAGTTAAAAATGACAGTGTTTCAACTGGGTAGCTTGCTCTATGTTAGGATGGCTACGCACCCTTCTGAATGTTAGTGATACTGCCAAGTCAGGATTTAATTTGCATAGTTGAGTGTTCTCTTGATCTGCAACCCCAATCCTTTTCCCAATAATCTGGGGTGTGTGTGTGTGTGTGTGTGTGTGTGTGTGTGTGTGTGTATCCAGGACATTTAGCCCACATAGGGTAGCAGAACCTCTTCCTAGTAGACACTGTCCCACAGCCTTATTGCAAAGATCCCTGAGGCTGGGTTTCTGGTGTTCCAGGGCTGATAAATCCAGGAACACAGCAACACAGGGAGGGACCAAAACAGGAACAGCAGCTACTAGGAAAAGGCTACAAGAAACGCTGTGTAGAAGGCAAACTACTGTTTGGTGTTGGGACATCCTGGAGTGTGAATGGGAGCAAGACACAGCTTTCCAGGAAGTGAGCATGAAGTGGAAATCTACAGTTCTATGGCTGCCCTTGATGATGCCATACAGTGTTCTGGCATCCTCTGCACCCAGGTGGGGGATTGCACTGACCTGCTTATGGCAAAGAGGCATCTAACACAGGGAACTGGGCAACCCCTCCCAGCACAAATGTATAGGTCAGTGTGATGGTTTGTATATGCTTAGCCCAGAAAGTGGCGCTATTAGAAGGTGTGGCCCTGTTGGAGTAGGTATGGCCTTGTTGAAGTAGGTACGTCATTATGGGTGTGGGCTTAAGACCCTCATCCTAGCTGTCGGGAAGCCAATATTCTGCTAGCAGCCTTTAGATGAAGATGTAGAACTCTCAGCTCCACCTGCACCCTGCCTGCCTGGATCCTGCCATGCTCCTGCTTTGACGATAATGGACTGAACCTCTGAACCTATAAGCCAGCCCCAATTAAATGTTGTCCTTTAAGAGTTTCCTTGGTCACAGTGTCTGTCCAAAGCAGTAAAACCCTAAGGCAGTCAGGAAGGGATGAAGTATTAGAAATAGCAATGTAGGAGCCTCCATTAGAACAAGGGGTCGTTGAACCTCTGATGAGATTTCACAATGCTAGGATGGGAAACAATTTAGGTAATATGAACTCTAAAGAAAGTGAAGCTAAATATTACATTCCCCAATAGGCCTCTCAAACGATGCTCATACTAAAGGCAAGAAAAGCAGCCTTGGTTCCTGTCCGCAATCCTAGTCTCTCCTGCATCACCCAGCTGCTCAGCACGCTTGCTGGTTTCTAGTTTGTGGATGTGCACCCTTGCTATACCAGGTTTCTCCTCTCAGAATGTGAATCTCAAGATGGTGGGGACTTTGCTGGATGACATTCTTCTTTGTAGATTGACAGCTTTAGCTGTCACCAAGTACAGACCTTAGACAGGCAGTTCTATAGAGAGAGAACCTGTCACGGTCCTGGGTTCCACGTTTGCAGATTTATTTAACTACAGATTCAACCAACTTTGCATCAGAAGTACTCAGAAACACCTTTGTCTATACTGAGCGTGTGTAGACCTTCCCCTGGTCAGCACACCCCCCACCACCTTCTCCCCATCTTCCCCCCTCCCCACACCACCCAAGCACACCTCCTTACAGGGCTTGTACACTGTTGAGTGTGAAGCACGTGAGACATCCTCCCAGCAACAGTTCACACTGAGTGTGCTCAGTCATACCATACATTGGCTCAGAGAGCTGAGATGACTCACCAACACACACACACACACACAGAGCCACAAACCCACAGGCACGTGTGTAAAGACAGGCACACGTGAGCATGCAGAGCCACAAGTTCAAACCCAACCTCGTCTCAAGAGTAGAGAAGGCACAAGGACAGGAGCTTTCTTTGTCTACATATTCCCCTGCAGTGTCTTCAGCTACTAGTTAGGGGTAGAAATTTTGGGAGGTGGGAGAGGAGTGAGGTCGAACAAACACCCTTTTCTGGACTAATACCAACTCCAAACCAAAGTGCCTGGCTGATCTGCTCATGGAAGGAACCGGCTCTTCCCGAATGTGTCTTTCCCATCCCAAAGCCAGTGTCGGGAGCTGCTTTCAGCTCAGGAAGCCCACCATAGTCCATCCTGGCTTCTCTAGCTCTCTGGGTTCCTATCTTTATCTCTAAGCTCAGAAAAGCCAAGGCATTCTCAGGTGGCTGCCCACTTGTCTCTGAGAGATGGGGCAGAACACAGCTCAGCTGGTAAGAAGTGGAGTCTCAGGTGTGTAGAGCTATTGACTCAGAACCCGTGTTCGGGTGGCATCCTCGGGGGCACTTTCTGCACATCAGCCTCAGAACCTTCCACACACTCTCTTCACCAGGGACCTGGCAGAATGTCTGAGCCTTGGGCCCTTCCCTCAAAGCAGAAATCTATCCCTGGAAGTCATGCTAGCAGATCCAGGAAAGGGAACTAAACTCTAAGTCTGTGTCTGTCTTAGAATGTGACTAACTCATCCATTAACTCATCCATTAACCCCTCACTAAATGCAAGGCACACAAGAGACCACAAGGGCATGTGTAACATGACATGTCTTCTCCTCTCCCCCATAGGAAACATGTTATGCAGTGGTACATAGGGCCTGGAGTGACTGCCCCTCTGAAGAGGGGCACAGAACAGATGAAAGAGGAAGATGGTAAGGAGGTTCCCGAGGTTTGGATGTCTTCTCCATAACTCTGGTTTAATTTGTCATGGAAACATTGATGTTAACAGGCAGGATGTGGCCAGGCAAGATGGCTCAGCAGGTAAAGGCGTTTGCTGGGCAAACTGGTTCACTTGACTTTGCTCCCTGGACCCATGTAAAGGTGACAGGAAAGAACTGACTCAGTTTCCCCTGAAGTTGTCCCCTGACCTACAAAGTGTCCCCAACCCCATCCCATATCTGTCTTAGCTTGTTTTGTGTCATCTCGACACAAGCTAGAGTCATTTTAGAAGAGGGAGCAGAACCTCAGTTAAGAAAATATTCCCACCAGGTTGGCCTGTGGGCCAGCCTGAAGTGCATTTTCTTGATTGATCATTGACGTGGGAGGGGCTGCCCCGGGCTAGTGGTCCTGGGTGCTGTAAGGAAGCAGGCTGAGCAAATCATGAGGAGAAAACCAGTGAGCAGTATCCCTCCATGGCTTCTGTATCAGTTCCTGCCTCCAGGTTTGCGCTGTGAATTCCTGCTCTAACTTTCCTGGTTGATGGACTGACTACATTGTAGGATGAAATAAACCTTTTCCTCCCCAAGTCATTATGGTATTTAACCATACCATGGTATTTCATGATATGGAAACTAAGAGAGTATTCTCGTCTCCTCACCATGTTACAATATGTACTCAGGCCCTTGACAGATTTATCAAATGTAGACATTGGGTTCTTAGAATTCCAGACAGCAAGCCAAATAAAACTGTTGTTTACAATTTTTCTAGTCTATGGTATTTTGTAGTGGCAGCAAAACATGGACTTAGGAGTTTTCCGAAAGTGGTGCAGGGATGAGGGGTCATCTCAGATAAGCCCTGAAGGATGTAGAGTCAGCTTTGTGTGGAGTTGAAGTCAGGAATGGGTAAAATGGAGATGGGCAGGGGGAAGACCCTGTACCACCATGAGGACCTTGCCCTAGAGGGATGGAAAGGATCACAGAGGGAGGCCCACGGAGAGAGGCCCATGCCCAGAGGCCCATGTGAAGTACCTGGAGCTGTGATCAAGAAATAAGTGAGTTTATTGTGGAGGTCGGGGCTAGCCCTTGAGGAGGCAGGAAGGGCATGGAAAGAAGGTTTTCTCTTAAGGCAGTGAACAGCTCCCTCTGCTGAGCAAAGGCATACCAGAGCTGTGGTCCACTCTAGCTGCAGGAAGCTGGTGGCACAGGCAGTGACCTCAAAGATGGGAAGGGGGGGGATGGGGTAGGGGGTTGGGGAGTAGGGGGAGGGTATGTGTGTGTGGGGGGATGAGGACCGGAACGAGGACTTGCCTTTTCTAGGCAGTTGCTGTCAATAAATGCTAGTGAAAATGGAGGCCGCTGAGTTCCTGGCTCAGGTGCTTTGGTAAACACTTCAGTTTGTTGTCATCTTAACCCAGTGATGCCATAGCTGGTTGTCAGGGGCTTTCTAATATGGTCATGTTACGTGGTCAGTCATAGGCAGGCAGCTCAGGCACAGAAACCCAGGCTCACCCAGAGCCATATCCACAGTGACGCCAGGCTTTGGGGTTTTGCCCAAGTTTGTCTAACTCCCAAATCCAACTGGATACTTCCATCCTACTGGGCCTTGGTTTACCTTTATGTAACTTTCAAACTCACAGGGCAAAGATGGAAGAACAAGAATTTGTTACTTCCTTAAAGGCGGTATCAATGCTAGGCCACCCAAGGGGCACAAGCCTACGTTCTGGCAGCTCCTACTTCTTCCCTACATTTTTCTCCGAAGAGATTTGGGCTCATCCAAAAACACTCAGAACACTAAAGCCACAGAACACAGCCCTTCGGAGGTTTGTGTCCAGTTTGCCAACACAAACTCATACCCTGTGCTGCCCTGCATAGCCCCATGCAGTGGAAGAAATACTTCTGTTCCTGGAAATGGGTGTATGT
>NW_021620929.1:758602-860366 GCF_004785775.1 Grammomys surdaster
GGGGAAGGGAGGGAGGGAGGGAGGGAGGGAGGGAGAGAGAGAGAGAGAGAGAGAGAGAGAGAGAGAGAGAGAGAGAGAGAGAGAGACACTAGCTGGTCCTGCATAGCAAAACTTGGCAGCCTGGAGTCTCACTGCTCTCTGTTACCATAGCAACTGCTGTGGGCTGCCAGGGATGGGGACTAGAGGATACACAGGAGAAAATCAACCTGGGCAAGGGGCATCTGAGTGCTCCCACCTGCAGCAGCAGCAGCTCTGCCACGCTCCATACCCTCACCCAGCACAGAGCAGGGACTGTAAGAGGAGGGACAGTCACAGGAGCAACCGCAATGCTAGTGGAAACAACGGTTGACAGGCTAGACACATGATCTGTAGCAAGGTGTGGCTGTCGGTGCTGCTTCTGCACAGATGACAGATCAAAACATGCTCCGATCAGGAAACTTCATCCTCTGTCTGGAGCTCAGAGGAAAGGATATTGAAGCGCAGTTTGGGTATGAGGAAAGCCAAGGAAGATCTCACTTTCCCTTTTTGCATAGTGACTGCATCACTGTGGAATCGCATTACCCTGGGCAAGCCGACAGTGTGACTGTGTGTGGAGGTGGTCTATCGCACATTCACGGCATGCGCATGCGTGTTCCGCTTTCCTCCTCTTCCCACCGTTCTCATTCTCTCTGCTCTCTACTCCAGCCAGGGTCCCTTCCCTCACATCCCTTATCACCCTTAGGGAAGGTACTGATTCTGACTTTCTAAGGTCCCTTATGGGACTAAATCAAAGCCTACATATGTCCTTTGCACTTCTAGAGCTCCATGTTTTATCTTAGTCAGATTGGAACCTTGAGGGACTTGCGTGACCAGCTGCCTCTGAAGGTGTCTTGCCGTAATCCAGAGGCAAATGCTCTAATTGCTTCTTCCAGGCTCCAACAGCGGCACATCTGTTCAACAGCAGTTGTTCAGGCTGTGGCACAAATCTAAAGCCTGTGCCTGCTCCAAAGGCCCATTACTCCAAAAATGGCAAACTTTCTCTCTTTCACGAATATATACAAAATGAAGATTAGAAATTTCCAGAAGGAATGCATTTTGACCCTGCTGACATTCCAGGGCAGAAGCAAAAACTGACTTGAAAAAGTCACAAGGACATACTACAAAAGTGTCCGCTACCATGCAGATTTCAGAATTAGTGTTGTGATATCACAAAGACTATCCAGAGAATCAAAATATAATGTGTAAGATACTTGGTTATGAAGTTTTACAGAAAAATTCTCCTCAATGGGATTTTGTTTGAACTAAAAAAAGTGTTCATGACTTACGTATGTACTATTCTCCCTCCTCTCTCTACCCTTTCTTATGTTGCCTAAGTACCAGCATCCAGAAATGTGCTTAACTAGGTGGCTATCCTTTCTTGGCACCTATGTGATGTTGGGAAATTGAAACACGTGTGAACGATGTAGGAGGACCTGACTCCCACGGAATCACTATCCTGTTATTGTTAAAGGTCCTCTTGTCAAGCCAAAGTTTCAGGAGATGAGGTGCATCGTTTCAGCATAACTTTTTGGCAACTTCTTCTTCATAGGTTAGAAATTTACAAAATGGTGAGATAGGACTCGCAATCTGTGTGCCTGGTTGAAAGCCTGCTTTAGCGATTGCCTAACCAATCTGGGCCTCGCTCACCTTAAGCCGAGCATAATTACAGCACATAGCTTCTTAGCTGGTAGGAAGGTTGAAAGGAGCGATCTCCAGCACAGGACCTGGAGCTTGGGAAGTACTGCCTCAACACCAGCGGGTGTTACCTTCTCACAGGTTCATACTGAGGCAGGCAAACATAGGGAATAGTTTAGCAACAAGGGACTCTGCTTGGTGTGAGCTACGCATACACCCCTGTTTTAATAATGCAGTTGGCAGCCTGGAACCCTCACCTGCATAGACTATGCACACATCCACCCCTCTCCAAACAATATACCTAGCAACCTGCTCACAAGCCAGGACCTGGACTGAGCTGTAGGCCTCGCCACCTTGAACAGTGGAGTCATTCTCCTCTCCCAACAATCATCAGTTTCTATTCAATTGTACTCTAGTTATATCCAGGTAGGAGGGCTGATCTGGCATAAACTAGTTTTGAGTGCACATGCAATTAAGACAAACTGCATTCCCTGTGTGAATTTTTAGGAGAAAACTCTATTGATCATCATCATATGCTTAACGAATAATTGAATATGCATATGATTATGATCAGATGCATTAGAGACCCACAGCCAAACATAGATGGAGCTTGAGGAATCCTGTGGAAGAGGGGTGGAGAAGAATTGGAGAAGCCAAAGGGACCGAAGCCACCGCAAGACTCAGCCCACAGAATCAACTAGCCAGGGCTCACAGGCACTGAGACTCAACTGGCAATCAGGGAACCTGTATAGGACTGACCTAGGTCTTCTTCATATACGGTATGATTATGTAGCCTGGTGTTCTTGCGGGGCTGCCTTCTGTGAGAGCAGGGGCTGTCTCTGACTCTTTTGCCTGCTTTTGAGACCCTTTCCTCCTATTGGATTGTGTTATCTAGCCTTGCTATGAGGGCGTGTGCCCAGTCTTGCGGTACCTTGTTATGCCGTGTTTGGTTGATGTCCCTGGGAGGCCTGCCCTTTTCTGAAGGGAAATGGGAGGAGGAGGGGATCTGGAGAAAGAGGGGAGGCACTGGAAAATGAGGGAGGGGAAAATGGCTGTTGGGATGTAATATATGAGCATAAATAAAAAAGAAAAACAGATGCATTGTGGGAAGGTGCATGAAAAAATAGAAAAATGCTTATGACCAAATGCAGTAATCACAGATATTCACCCTCAAATACCCTTAGTAACCAAACATCACCTACTCCTAAACCCCATAAAAGGCAGCCCCCAAAACAATTTATGCTCTTGGGTGCTCTCACTCATGTGGCCTGTTGTTACTCCTTTTTTTCATTAATAAAAGTATTTTATTGAATTTGAGGACTTTGGCACTTTTTAAAGAATTCCAAGTCTTTCATGCAGAACAAAGCAAAATCCAATTTAATTTTTAATCTTAAATTTTTTGTTTATTTTGTTTTTTGTTTTTGTTTGAGACAAGTTTTGTCTGTGTAGCCCTGCCTGTCCTGGAACTCTGTAGACCACACTGGCCTTGAACTCAAGAGATTGACCTGCCTCTGCCTCCTGGATGCTGGGATTAAAGGCGTGCACCACCACTGCCCAGCCCAATATTATTATTATTATTATTTTGGTTTTTCGAGACAGGGTTTCTCTGTGTAGCCCTGGCTGTCCTGTTCTGGAACTCACTCTGTAGACCAGGCTGGCCTTGAACTCAGAAATCTGCCTGCCTCTACCTCCCAAGTGCTGGGATTAAAGGTGTGTGCCACCAACGCCTGGCCCAATATTATTTTTTAACCTTGATCTGGTGGCAGTGATGATTCTGAGGACCACAGGGAAAGCAATGGGCCCCTGACAGATGAGAATGAAAATCTGGGTTTACTGTGTGGCAGCTGTGGTGAACAATTGCCTACACTGTCTGCCTTCCCACAGGATACTTAAATATCCTATCCAATACCTTCTGAGGGGGTAGTCTTACTGATGGGTACAGGTGCTTGGCCATGACTGATTTCTTTCCCAGAACCAAATCTCCACAGATCACTGTGGAGACAGGACTGCTGAGAGACAAATGATAACTAAGGCTGCTGAGAGACCACTTTCCACATTCTGCCCCATGTCACTGTCATCACATCTTTCAACAGCTGACGACGTGAGATGTAGCTTCAGGTGGCCCTCTCCTATGAAGTGTGCCTCCATTCCACCAAAGATGGAGGCATCAGGTCTCTGCTAGATGTTACCGAAAATCACATATGCCACCTCACACACTTAAATGACTGATCCTCCCCACCCCCTTCTTAGCTACTTTTACGGGTAACTTAGCACAAGCTCAGATGCCTTGTTGCCTTTGGCAGATTCTAGGGAATCATTTCTAGGTCTGCCTGGTTCTCTTTTCTTCTGTGTTTGATGTCACAGAGGTGTGGGAGAAGAGCTGAAAATAATCTCTTTAAAATGGTGACATTTGCTTGACCACACAGACATTTGTATGGCATCAAAGCTCCAGTTCCTGAAATAGAAGGCAGAGGATAAAGCAGGCTCAAGCTTAGACCCCAGCATCTGTGTCCCCAGCTCACCGCCCTCAGGCTCCATCTGCCTCCATCATCTTTCACCGACGCCTAATCAGAGACTGAGCAACACAAAACATGGATGTTTTGCTTTGGCTGCATCCTGGACTTGATGCTGATGCTCATTTTAACTTCTGTGAGACCAGCTGTCCTTCGGTAATTTGTCACCACAGGCAATCAGAGTAAGACATGTTCCTGGATGGCCAGCGGTAACGCCCAATGGGACTAGAGTAAGATTTGGACTTAACACTATCTAGAGAAGATCCAAGGCATGTCAAAACAGAATGCTCTCTAATAAGAGACCTGGAATGGCTACATAAAGTCCGACTCCTTGGTTTTTCAAATCCAGCAGTTCCCATCCTTGGAATATGAGGGAAGGGGAATACTGAGGGGATTCTCAGAGGATAATTTTTAAGGAGGCAATATGATCCAAAAAGCAGACAGCATACCTAGGATGGTAGATTCAAAGCTGGTGGCTTCTGGGGAAGTATGATTGTGTCTGTGGCAATTGTAAGTGCTGGTTCACGTCAGTGGAAGCTAATTCAAATGGCTAGTTTCTCATTTCTAGTCCTCTAAGTAGGGACTGAGGATGGGATTAAGGAGATTGACTGGTTGGCTTAGAAGGAAACCTGGAACCTGTCACATATGGGTGGACAATGGAAGCAGCTGTCAGAGTGTGACTAATAGGACACGGGCTTCCTAGGGCAGTTTCAATATACTGTGAAGGCACATCTTAGAAATTGCCAATTAAGAGAAAGTGGTATCTACTCGGCAGAAGCTCCTGCACCCTAGAATTCCTGGGGCAAAAGTATGCAGCATAGCCTACTTCCCCACCATTCCCAGTGGCTGGTTTCCATGCTGGGAAAAAAAAATTAAGAAGTCAAACATCTCGCAGTCCATTTGTCTCCTGCCTTCCTCTTCTTGAGAGCAGTGTGTCATGGGAAGAGAGCACAGACACCCTACTTCCCAAACAGAGTATCCGCGGGGTATATTCTGTTGTAATTTATCATTGAAAACTTACTTAAATGTATCTTAAAATATAAATATTAACACATTACAGTACTCAGTAGTTGACATGAGACATGGACCAAATAAAAGGCAACACATACAGTTCCTGAGCTAGGGGATTATAACCCCTGAGAGCACAGCCTGTGGCATCAGTCTCTGAAAGAACTGAGAGTTCAAAGACAAAGGAGACTTGTTTAGAAACTGGAGATGAGGGTCAGTGGTAGAGCATGTGCTTATCACATGGGAGGTGCCGGGTTCAGTCTCCAGGAGGGAGAAGAGGGAGAAAGAACACTTAGATTGCAGGCTGATACACCCCACCCCCAGACACCACACACCACACGGCAGCACATGAACTAACAGCAAGGCCACAGACACTATAGCTGACAGCTCCCACAACTTCCGGAAGCCAGGAAAGCCTGCGGCAAGCACTCCCATGACTAAAGACTTTCTCATACTGGTTTGTTCAGTCAGGGCCCAACAGGACAGTCCTAGTGTTTTTAAAATGTTATATTCCCAATGAGGGAGTCTACTTATGCTAAAAAGAAATAAGTATAGTGAAAGAAATCTGAGTTAAAAGTTTTATTCATTCAACATCTCACATTACAAATATTTAAAAATTATATGCATACTGGTATAAATAGTCATTTGCAAACTATTTAATAACATTAATTTTCCACTAGCACTTCAACAAATGAACTCTTTTAAAAAAGGAACTGTGTTATATAACTTAAGAGTAGAACATACAAAAATAGGAACTTAACGTGAAAATGACTTTAATAAAAAATGAATTACCCTTATTTAAAATGCTAGAATAAATACTACAACCTCCCCATACACAGTAAAAACTATATGGAAATTCAGCCAAGTAGTACAATTAACTGACGCACTTAAATAACGTTCCCTTCTGATAATATGAGCAATACACTGGAAAATTAGGGATTAGTAAAAACTAGACACCCACTTGCTAAAAGTTTCACTTCCAAAAAAATATAACAAAAATCTGATGAAATTATAAAAACTAATTATACTTTAAATTTTAAAAATATAAAAAATAAAACAGTTGAATACAATATTGTCCCAATTCTTACAATGCTATCAATCACAGTAGCTTTAAAATAAGATAATAAAATAAAGCAAATGACCAAAACCTCTTTTATTCCATTTTTAAAAATAATCTCAAATTTACATTAGTAGAAAGATTGATTTCTGATTCTTTTCTTTAGAAACACCAGCAAGAAAGAGGATTACTCTAACAGTAGAAAATGACATTTTTTAATGTCTGCAATTAAAAACAAAGAATTACACTGCAAAGATCTTCCAAAGTGTGAGATAAGTATTGCACATAACTGGAGTGAGCTTGCCACAATTCATCACATTCAAGTTTTAAATCACCTTTTAACAGAAGATTCAACTCTTCAAAACAAAAGGGGTGAATTATCAAGTCTTTCCAACAGCACTCTCATAAAATGCTAAGTTCATTCACTGCAAGTTTTATTTTGCATTCTGCAGAGGTCTGTGTATGGAGAAGTAAATATATTATACCAAAGCCAGGGGATGGGGACAGGGTGGGGGGGTCCTTTACATAGAAAATAATCAGAAACACTTTATTTTACATTGCAAAAATAACCATGTAATTACTCTGTAACTACATTGTAAATACATGGCTGGTGCCATGCTAGTGCGCTAGAACTACATGCGTGGTAAATTGAAGTGATACCCTAAAACCTGTAAACTAATTACATGTTAATAATGTTTGAGTTACATGGTAACTCCCAACTACAATCCCATGTAATCTGAAGGACATGTAATCATAAAGTTCAGAGTAATAGATAATCATTGTTTATGCCCTGTAAAGAAGTGGAACCAAATCATCTGTAAACACGCTTGTCACACAATCACAAGTAAATATTAGCAGAATAACAATTTCTTACATTAGTCATGCATACTAACATTACAAACCTGTCCTGTGGCAGGCAACTTTGTTTTATTATATAGAATTTAAAAGAGCAGACATCTCTGAATCAAACATGTAACATCAATTAATTAAGATTAAAAATGATTAAACGTTCACCCAAAATGTCTGCATTTTATGAATAATTTAAAAAACTTAGTAAGAAGCTGTAGACAATTTTGTTATTTTAAATTTCTACCCTATGGTTATGCATTTAAATTTTTTTTTTTTAGGAACTACAGTGTTATCTTGTCATTTTCATGCGAATTTTTTTTCATTAATTTGTGACTTTACATAGACTATTTCTTAAATTATAGGTACACCAGTAGCTGGTGCTGGGGAAGGATGTTTAAGCAACATGCTTTCTCTTCTCTGCAGACTCTAAAATAGCATTGCCAGTGCACAACATTCATAATTTAAAATGTATGCAGAGCACTGAAATGTATAAAAAGCAGAATATAAGAAAATAAAATTTATTAAAATTATTTATATTAAAAAATGAAGTATATGAAGATCTCTCAGTAATAAAAGTACAAAAAGCTACTCTTTGCAATATGAAAAATTGAGGTATTGCATAAAGAGATATCCCGTCAGTGAAAAGTGTGCCTAAAAGTGTTCACTGTTGGAAAAACAAGATATATAAAAGTAGTGCATAACAAATATACATCATGTGCATGACAAAGTAAGTTAGCTACAAACACTGTACCGAAATTCAGCAGCCCTGTGCAAAGGGAAAGTACTGTTCAAAGCTAGTTCTCAAGCAGTGTTATTTCGTGTTAGCTCATCACACCTGTTTACTGAGTAGGAACAGCATGATAGCACACCCCAAGCCACCTACAAGCATTGAAGGAAGTGAGAGAGGCAAGTGAACATTCCAATTAGAATCATGTAGTTCAGGAGAAAAGAAAACCATCCCTGACCAGCTACACTCGAGACAGCGCCCTCCACCACACGGCTGCCCCGCTCTTCTGTTAGCAGGGGCTTCTTTGACAGTGGCTCCCTCTTTCTATTGGACTCTAAGACAGCAAGTGCCTCCATTTTGACCTTTGGAACTTAACAGGTGTAGTTCATTAAAGCCTGTGTTAAAAATAAAGGGCTGCTTTTCCTACAGACAGCAGAGGGGTCACCAGCCAGGCGGTGACAGCACTGCGGGCAAGTCTTTGGTTCTGAAGGATCCAAGATGGTACTGTTAGGCAGCACAGCTCAAAAGACTGCACTTAGACTGTTGCTGTTAAATGCTTTGCACACTGATAGTAATCCTTTGAACTACGGTAGGGCATTTAATAAGAGAATGTCAATTAAATCAAAAGTTACTTCCATGACCAGGGCTTCAAGAGACTATTTTAAATTTACCCCCGAAGCAGACTGTTCAAAACGTAAGAATATCTTTCAAAGCTAGGGTTGTATTTATAATAAAGCATGCATTACTTGATGAAGTTGGCACTTCAAACACTATGTCCCATGCTAAGTTCGGAAAGTGTATGTTATTGTACCTTATAGGAAGAGTAAGATAAACATACGGACTTTTGCACAGATTTACACAATTACTTAGTTCAACAGTGCAAAACACTTTGCAACTACTTGACTTTTTTTTTTAACCTTTTCCCCCCCACATTTTCTATGTTACAACTAAATTACAGGATTCCAAAGTAACTTCAAATGGAAAACAAGGCCAATGGGCAGCCGATCTTTATGCTGTTTTTAATCTTCCAGTTTTGGCTACAAGTGTAGTGTAACACAAAGTCAAAAATGATATCCTTGAGGTATGTCTAGATATGCTGATTTTAACGTCAAAATGGAGAGCAAAGGCTGACACCTGATGACTGTCAGTAAATTAGGATATAGAGTTTATATATAACAACAAAAATAAATGTATGTATTTGTTCTTCTGTTTTCCCACCAGACATCATTAACTCTAGCTTTGGTAGGTTTCCTGGGGCTGTGATTAGGAAGTCAGTTAAATAAATAAGCGCACTCCCCCTCAGTAGTAAAGTCACCCAATTCTTACATTCGGAATTTTAAGAATTATTTCAAAGAAAACAAACTCAGCTCTGCCTACTTTATTTCTTCTGATATATAAAGGTATCTGAGGCCTGATCAAGCTATACTCAGCCTCAAAGCTCTTACGGTTACGCTGCTCAGTCTTGCTCATGCATTTGCTTGCTCTGACATACTCTTTCCTGTTAATAACTGTTAACTTCCTCCATTGCTGTTAAAGAATAAAAAGGGATAGAAAAGACAGAGAAGGAATGAAAGAAATGAAACGTCAAGAGCACTTCCCCGGGGGAGACTGTGTCAGAACAGACGATAGTGTTACTGTTGGTGATTATCTTAATAAAGTTTTCTTATATGTTATATCATTACCAGCAATTAAAACCCCAAAATATTGTCTCATTTCTCTGTTAATAATTCTCTCCTCTAAGAAAATGCTTCAGCAAGTTTGGATCCTCTTGGCCTCCAGCACAACAAGAGAATTAAAACTCGCATGCAACATGATGGTGATGTGAAGTGGAGTTGAACATACTGTCTGCAGTGACACGAGCGTCTACACAACACCTATGATATACGTTGTTCTTTCCATCCTACTACTGCTAGTTACACACCGCTGCGCACAACGTGCCAGCGTGAAGAGGCTGAGGAAGAGTCGGAATTAACAGAAGAGGGTACTTCTTCTGAGGCCTGCAAATGAGCTCTGGAGTCATTCATTCTTCAGTTCCAGCGGAATGAAATATGCCGAGGGCGGTCACCACCTTCCTTCACCAGGGGCTTGTGGAATTCTCTGCCAGCACGAGAGTGAATAGCAGCCCAGCAATATTCACAGTAATACTGCAGACAGGTAACATTAGCACAGAAAAATGGAGCGAATTTCCCCCCGCAACGGGCCCCTTGACATTCATCACACAGCTGGTCATCCAGGACATATGGCTTCACCTCCACCTGCGTTGGAGAGAGACAGAGGGATTGGGCCTTTCGGTGTCATGTGCAAGTGCACTTTTATGCTATGCTTAGAGCTCCTCGTACCAAGGGGCTGCAGGGAGGAGCAGTGATGCACTTACTGAACTGAAGATCCTTCGTTTTAAATAGCTTTTCATAAGATATTCATATCTAGCATGCTTATCATGTTAAAGTTTCAAACAAAAAAGAAAAACAAAAGAAGAATTTTATCAGAAACTATCATTACTGAAATTATAATTTAAACAAAACCATCTAAGCCTGATTTCTGTCCCACGAACTTTTGAGTGGTTGCTGAGCCTGGCTGGTGGTTTAAGTGTCTGCATCTTGGGTTGTAATCACAAAGCTGGGAGTCTTGTACAACAGGATGTCACTCACTTGTTCTTTGTCAGAGTAGTTCACTTGGATCTAAAAGTGAGAGGTGACTTTACTAGTTCAACAGGCCAGTGACACCTGAGCCTTTCGGGCATTAAAATGACCTAGTTATTACCTCACCAGCTACAAAAGATGGGTGATGCTTGGTCTTGGGAGACTCCGGGATGAAACCTCCTAGAACTTGTGAAGATGAGGAAGGGCAGCTAGGCTTTAAGTCCCACACTGCAGAGGATCTGGAGAGGGGCTGAACACTGACTGACCCAGGGATTTCACTGTGGAGAACCAAAAGTAAGCATTTCTAATGATGAGGCCCCAGCTCTGAACTGCGAATTGACAGGGAAGTGTGAACGAGGAGCAGGCAGGCATGTGACTGTGCTACAGCAAATCCCACCCCTGTCAGTTGTAGCAATAGCAGTCACACTAGAGAAGGACCACAGACACTGAGTACATATGACCTAAAACAGTGAGTATAAAACACCACTGACCTTGTTTATAGCTTAGATTTGAGAAAAGCACAATCAAAACCAACCGATGAAGACTGCGGAGTATAGGCCACCGTGTTGGCTGCCAGTCCCAGTCCAAGGGAAGTGCCAGTGTACATCAAACACAAGGCTTACATTAGATGATGCACCATTTCTAGAACTTTCCAAACACATCCCAGGACTTACCCGTTTATCTATCTCTCCATGCTGCAGCTGAACAAAGCGGGCACTGATAGCAGCTATGTAACTCTGTTGATTAGAAAACGCGACTCGTCCAGCTCCTTTTGGGTATTTGAGCTCTGGGTCAGTATCGATTCCAGCATAGCAGACACCTCCATACAGCCGGTCCATTATCATCGCAAGCTCCACTAAAAAGAAAGGAACAGAGACACAATCAAGAAAACTCATCTGGCTCACCAAACATTTCACCAAAGAAGTTTATGTGACCTCTGAGTATGTATCATTATAATCAATATTAAAATCAAAATCATTATTATAATAACTTTTCTGCTGAGTGACTGCTTAACTGCAAGCTGGCTGGTTTACAATGTGCTTTCTTAATTGCATAAGATAAAAATAAAATCTTAAAAAAATTTCAGCATAGGTACTTTGCATGGATGGACAACACTTCTGGCAGAATATAATGACTAATAAATGAAAATCTCAGTACCAGGCTTGGCAAACCTCCCTATGAGTTACTGATCAGTGATACCCTAGAGGTCTATTAAACAATATAGACCTGCTCTTGAGTGATCCATCATAACTAGATAGCAAATTTTATTGCAAAGAGACAACATACTGGCTAGTTTTCATAGTACTAGAAGGTGCTATGAAGGCTGATTGATGGAGAAAAAGCCATCAATGGTATCACATTGCAGTGAACCTTGGATGCTACTGTATCAACCTGTCAGATAGCATGTGCTCACTGGTGCTCAGCAGTAGCAGAAGGGTAAAGGATAACCAACGGCTTTTAGATTGGATTTGATGCCTTTGCACAGGAGGGAATTCATGCCTGGTACTGTAAGCCTGGGCAAAAGCCTACGGCTTAGGAGGTCATAGGCCCAAGGGGGACCAACCGTTGCTGTCTTCCTAAGTGTTGTTAAACTGCCTCTCAAAGGTTTGTTTCTTTACATGAATTAGTATTGCCCTCAACCTAGCCAGAGAGGCTTGGCTAGAGATTCAGAACTGGTCACAGAAAGAAGAACAAATGACTATTGAGTTTTTAGTCCTAAATGAGACATCTAACCATCTGTCTCCACAAGTCTCAGGAGACATCGCAGAAGAGGGGACAGAAAGAACGTAAGAACATATGGGGAAGAGCACCAGGAAATGCTTTCTCCTGGGTATGACATGGCCACTGTACTCATGAAGTCACCACAGCTATGGTCACCTGCATATGATCAAGCCAACAAGATCAGACAGCAATTCCAGCAGACAGCACCAAGTGGACTCCATGGGTGACAAAAAAAAAAAAAAAAGAAAGAAAGAAAGGAAGAAAGAAAGAAAGAAAGAAAGGAAGGAAGAAAGAAGAAAAACAACACAAAAGGAAATGACATAAAGGGAGGAGGGGTTTGGTGGAGGTGCCTGGGTGGAAAATTGTAGAAAATAAATAAGACACTCTTTTAAAAATTTGAAATAGTGAATGTGTTTTTTAAAAACATAAAACTTTATTTTAATGTCACTATACTCTTAAACCTCAAGTTATTTAAGTCAATTGGGGATGTAATTCCTTTGTAGTTATTCTAAAACCATTTGGGGCTGTAGGCGTATTACTAACAGTGGCTGAGAAATTGAGGACATGGGAGAGAAATCCTGGCATATCTCAGCACAAAAGGGCTTTGGATTTCCTATAAATGACAATAACAATGATTAGCATTGTAGTACAACATTTAGGCACTCTGCATCTGTTATCTCATTTAATCCTCAACTCTATAAAGTAATGCACTTCTGATTCCATTTAAGAGGTGAGAAAATTGAGAATTAGGAAATATATATATGTGTGTGTATATATATATGTGTGTGTGTACATATATATATATATATATATATATATATATATATATATATAAATATAAAATTTGTCCAAACACATTAATTCTAACCCAAACACTTAGACACTAGAACTCTCTCTTTCACATTAACTCAAAGCTCATGGAGTGTTTCAGCTGAAGGTCTTTATAGTTCTCATATGCTAATGATGCAGAGATTTCATCTGTTTAACTATACCAGCTCGTAATGGTCGAGGAACGCCACCAACAAATATTGTTTTCCGTGGGTCAAGTGGCTGTGAGCCATCCATCACAAAGTCACTGTCACTGAGATTCCAGGGCCGGATCTGCACCTACAGAGTGTGTAAACCAAAATACTCACATCAAGAAAAGTTCAAAGTTAGTGCAGAGTATTTTACAATACCCGTCTTATCACAAACCAACAGAGCTGTAAGACCACAAGGCTCAGAAGCACCTTTCCCTGCCTTTCATTCTGAGTAGGAATACCCCGTGAAGTGTTTACTTACTATAAGCCAAATCCCTGAACACACCACACATCCTTAATTGCCTACAAGTTAATTATCTGTTTTTCCAGTTACCCAGCCTTATAGGATCTACATAATTTAAATTTAAATAAAATAGGACTCAGCATATTTCCAGAAAAGGCAGACTTACTGTTGATACTAACGAATCTATTACATTGTTTCAAAACTATTTCAAAGTAAAAATATTGCTAATATTTGCAAAAATTTAAAGATTCATTTAAATGTTTTAAAATTTATTTTATTAATAAATAATTCAATAGATTCATTTTAATTATAAATATATTTAAAGATTTATTTCCATATGCTTCCATATGGTTTTCAAACACCCTCAGTGTTAGCCTCCTCCAGCCCCTCCTCTGCACTCCTCACATTCTCTTCCAGTTATACCTTCCCACTTATAGCCTAGAAGGTGCTTTGTAGGCTGCTGGGGAAGAAAAGTCCGTCAGCAGTCTCATCCAGCTGTGAGTCCTGTGAGCTACAAAACAACCAGCCTGGCAGACTTGCCCATTGGAACAACAGTGGCATAAATGTTATGGAGTAACCAACAGCTTCTATTGGACTTATGGTTCACTTCAGGCATGGTTCCATTGCCTGGGCCAAGAAACTGTAGCTGGGTAGGTCGTTGGCTATAAGAGGGCAGCCTGCTATTATTTTGCAAAAGGTTTTAAACTATCTTCTAAATATTTATCCTTATACATGTAGACTAAGCATATCTCACGGCTCATCAGAGAAGCTTCTTTATGCAGCAGATGGTGTTTAATACAGAGACTCACAATTGTTCGAAGTGCCATGAATATGTGACTGTGAAGTGTTCAGGTAATGGGACATCTCTCTCACACGTCCTCACACTCAAAAGGCTCAGGAAGAGGGAGTGGACAGACTGTGAGGGCTGAGGTTGAGGAGGATACTGAAAAATAGTGTCTTTACCAACTCACAGCAGCTGTGGTTACCTGCACAAGATTAAGCCAGCCACTGCTCCAACATGAGTAGAGAGATGCTCACAGGGCCCCATCCCTGATGCTTTTGGCAGGTGTTGGCTATTAGGGAGGGATAGTCAGTTTTTTCAGTAGTATGGCCCATTGTTGGTTGACCATGCTCTAGGGGATGGTTTTACACCATGCACACAGCACTAATTAGACTCAGCAAGTTACCAGGAGGAGGAAGAAGATGGGGAGAAAGACAGAGATAATGTAGCTGGGAGAAAGATGTAGTGGAAGATATTTTCTAAAGCTGGAGGGGGGGTTGGTACACAGTGTATTCATTTATGAAATTACCAAAGAATACATAATAAAACCTGTTATATTCAATTTTCAAACATATAAATTTAAGTAGAAATCTTAAGAAGTTTTCACACAAAGCAAGCGAGTGGAGGCATAAACATAGGGGAATTTTATGCTAAACCATACTCACTGGCTTATCCTTGATGGTTGGACTTGATACACACAGGTAGAGTTTTCCATCTTCTTCAATACATGCATCAATTAGAGCCTGGACAGAACTTTCATCTTGGAACAGCAGGAATGCATAGCCTGGGAAGGAAGAAACACATCAATACCTCATTTGAGTAGAATCTTTAGTAGAATAGAATTTTTAGTAGAATCTTAAGAGGTCACAGAAACACATCCTCCCTCCCTCCCTCCCCCCCCCCCCCCGCCCCCCCCCCCTCCCGCCCTCTCTCTCTCTCTGTGTGTGTGTGTGTGTGTGTGTGTGTGTGTGTGTGAGAGAGAGAGAGAGAGAGAGATGCATGAAGGTCAAGGGTTAACTCTCAAGAGCTGGTTCTCCTGTTCAGCACGTGGGTCCAGGAGGACAGAACTCTGGTTGTCAGGTATAGCACAACTACTGATCCTTCTCACCAGCTCTACTTAGTAGAACCTGGAAACATCTTGTAATGTGTAATTAAAATTGAATTAAAAGGTAGAAAAATTAAAAACACACTTAGAAAAATATAAATTTAACAGCAAAAACTTTTAAAGTAAAAGTAAACATTTGTGAAAACACTCCAAATTAGGCAATCTGAGAATAAAATGTACTTCAATATTGGAATCTCAAGAATTACCTTTTGGTGGAAAATAAGATTTGCTCTCTGCTTTATGAGGCCAATCCACAATCAAAGGGCCAAAGCGACGGAAACTAGCTGTAATCTCGTCTAATGGAAAAACAACAAAAAGTAGTATTAGTTTTAGATATTTTTTGTAATATAAAATCACTTTACTGTAATGAAGTCACAAATAAAAATATCCTGCAGCTAGAATAATGTGGTCACTCAAAGAAGTATGTGCCCAGTCCCAGAATCTACTGAATGTCTCAGTGAACACATGAGCACTCAGGACACATGCTGAAGCTGTCCAGCTTCCCTTGGAGCTTCACGGTTTCATTGTCAGTCACATTTTTATATACTCATCTGGCACAAAAAAAGAGAGCAATGACAGGTAAAACTAGAACACGTTAGCGGTCTGTCTCCTGTCGTGACGCATGCTCCCTCCGTCTCCACCAACAGTACAGAGAGCTCGTGCATGTACTCATCACTCAGGACTTGGCACCTCTGCCTTCAAGGTCTTCTTCCTCTTTCTCTCTCTAGTTAGATACATATATGAATCAATTTATCCATCCACAATCTTTTACTGACATTATGCTTTATAATTCCCAAATACTACCATTGCTATCAGCTCAGAGCAAGGTTGCTTTCTTTTATAACTCTATATGTAGCTTCCACATTCAAGTAACCAATACGGATTCAACTATTCTCCAGTGCTGAGACTCCACCTGCAAGAATCCCTTCCAAAGCACATGTTGTACTGTCACTTCCCTGAAGGGCTAGCCCTTCTTAGCTCTCCACATTCAGTCTCTACAGCAGTGGTTCTCAACCTGTGGGCCTCGGCCCCTTTGAGGGTCACACAACCCTTTCACAGGAGTCACCTAAGACCTTCTACAGATCAGATATTTATATTACATAACAGTAGTAAAATTACAGTCATGAAGCAGCAATGAAAATAATCTTATGATTGGGGGTTACTATAACATGAGGAACTGTATTAAGGGATCACAGGATTAGGAAGGTAGAGAACCACTGTTCTATAGTAGGCTACCATAGATTACACTCAATCTTGTAAATCTTATGCTAAAATCAGATTCCCAATGTGAGAGAGTTTAGAGGAGCCTTAGGTAGGTGACTGGGTTATGGAGGTAGAAGCCCTGTTAAGAGTATCAGTTTAGCATATTTATTCATATAAGAGGCCCCAACAAGCTCCTTTGCCACTTCTATCATGGTGACTTACAATGCTAGCTATTATCAAAAACTTGATCAGGCAAGGAGCTGCCTAATGCTTTGAACTTCAACTTCCCAACCTCCAGAACTCTGAAAAGTTCCTGGTGTCTATGGCATTTTCATCTAGCAGTGCCTTCATTTGCATCTGTATCCTGCTTCCTCATGACCACTTTCATGCTATGTATCCCAAAACACAAACGATGCTGTGTCTCTTCATCATTAATTAGACACAATGATTTTGGTCACTGGCTTCTGCCTGGTTTCTCTACCAAGAAAGCATTTTCCTCTCTGTATCTGACTTGCACTTTGCAAGGAATACTGTGTTACCTACCAGCATCCTGCTGCATTAGTCATGCCATCTCTTAGAAGGTGCCCACTGGTAGATTGGTAACCACGGTAATGGCTGCCAAATACTGATGATCTGTTGCCACTACTCCGTCTACACTTGCTCATCTGTATTGCACAGCATGGAAGAGCTCTCTTTTTCTTTTAGTTGTTTATTATATCTGTACACTTTACTCAGCAGGTTAAAATATTCCAATTCCCTTCTTAATTATTTTCATTATCTATCTATCTATCTATCTATCTATCTATCTATCTATCTATCATCTATCTACCTACCTATCATTCACTCATCCAACTATCCTCCCTCTGTCTCCTCTCTCCTCTCCTGAGTGGGCCAGTGGGAGCTCCCAGAACCTTCTGGCCTTTCCCTGTCATTTGCTCTTCTATACTTTGTGGCTCAGGAGGATATTCCATATCTTGTTTTCTTGCCTCATCTCTAGATCATGCTAACCTGGAGAATGCTTTTTTAAAAATGTAGCCTTGGTTCCTTTTAACAGCAAAAAGGAAATTCCATATGCTCATAACTAGAGGGTATTCATTATTTCTAAGTCTTCTTCAGTAGACAAAGCTAGGAAATAAATGAATATACATGCAAACAAATGTGTTTATAACTATTTTATACCTATGTATTATAAAAGCAAACAAACATATTTTGATATTCCCAATGCAACTCCAATATCTCATGGTTTTCCTAGCCTTATTCCTTCCTTCCCTTGTTTTAATCTCCCTCCAGGTATGAAACAGTGCAGTCTACTCTGCTCTACCTGTTTCTGCAGTACAAGTTAGCTCAAATGAGACTGGCTTGCAGGAGATCGCTGCTAGGCTAACTTGGGAGTTGTATGGTTCCTAAGTCACTTTTCCTGAGGGAGAGGAGTTAGCTGGTGAGAGGAGAAGTAACCATACCCCTCACTAGGAGAGGGAGAGCCTCTGCCTCTGTTAGGAGAGGCTGGGACCCTCTCAGCTCCAGTTTAAGAAGATTAAATCCAAATGCAACAAGCAAGGCTCTCTTGCCAGAGAAGAGGAACCAGCCTTGAGGGCTCCTGGCCCCCTGTCAGGTGTTCTCCATGTTTCCAAGACTACGAGCAGCATTTGAACTTTGCTGTTTAGGATCACCGTCACAGCACACTGGGCTGGCTACCTCACTTGCTTGGACTGTCCATGTACTAATTCTAGTTTTGTTCCTTTTTCAGGTACAAAGCTTATTCAACTTCAAATGATCTGCTTCTCATCCTACATCCCATAAAATTATGTGATTTTGTTCTGCACAATTGTGTAGACTAAATATTTTTCAAGCACTGCATTCTGAGGGTGGTATGGAGAATGGGAGTGAATGGAATTGAATTATAGCAATTTTATCAAGATATCTAATGAGTGTGTTTGTTATAACTGTCAACCTTCTAGAAGTTTGATAAACTTGATCTCAGTCTAAGTGACAAATGACTAAATATTTTTAGATCTGACAGACTTTTACAGAAATTGATTCTATGTTCTAGAACATGAATTGGTCTATTTCCATTTCCATTCAGGAAACCAAGATAAAAGAAACAAAGTACCCAAGACTGTATAATTGCTGGATGGTCTGCCTTTGTGATTTTTATTACAGTTGCTGAAACCCAGAAATGAACTCAATATTACTGGATAACTAATCCCTCCTCCAAGTCCTTGTATAGCTGGCTACTGACTCAAGTCTCAGCTCAAGTACTGCTTTCTTAAAGTGAGTTTCCTTAGCCATTCAATTTAAGAAGACTCCTTGCATGTTAGACACCATCAAACTGTTTGCTTTCCAATGTCGTTCACTGATGCCTTCTCTTATGTTTGCACACTTTTGATATGCCTTCCCCCATTAGAACGTAGATTCCACAGACAGGACTCCTCTACCTTATTTACTTCTATAAATAAGCTGAAGAACAGGGCTGCTGTTTTTTTAGAAAACATAAATGTTTGCTGAATGAATGAATATATATTCATTTATATATTATATATATATATATATATATATATATATATATATATATATCACTTTTAAGATTCTCTTTCTTGTAGTACAACTATAGACTACATTTTTAAAAAGTTCACACTTAATTTAAAGTTTAAAAATTTGAAATAATGAAAGGTAGAAAAGAAATAAAAAAATCAACAATAAAACTGGAGAAAACAAAATATGGCAGTTAAGCCCATGTTGTCTACAATAGAACCCTTGGGAAATCTTCTCTGGGGTCTTCCCTCCTTTCCATTGAATTTGGCCCTCAGTTCATGCTCACAGTCCTGTTCCTCCTCCTCCTCCAGCTAATCTTCTTAGCATAAGATGGCATTATGGCTTATTGTCATAGGATACAGGACAAGAGAACAAGGTGAGTGAGACTGAAGAGTCAGAGCAGGTAAAACAGGGACGGGAACAACAGCAAACTCTAGACATAATTTCCCCATGGGCCACAGAGTGGCATGTGGCTCCAAACAGTCCGTCCTGAACATACCTTCATCAATGTCAGGAGGCAATCCACCCACAAACACCTTTCGAGAATATCGTTCCACTCTCTCTCCATTCTGGTGAGTGAAGCAGTGAGGTGAACCCAGACCACTATGAAGAGGTTGATCTCCACGGCCATCATCCAGGAATCCATCTTCCATCGGAAACAATGAAGACTGACCTGGAACAGAAAGCAGAACAGAAAGCTAATAGAAAAGGCTCCTTGCCACTAACTACTACACACAGTAAAGAAGACATGAGTTGATAGAACTGCTGCTTTTATTTGTTCACTACAGGCTCACTTATATTCCTGAACTGTTATCACCTTAAAGTCTACTACATCAGAGAGACTATATATGGTTAAACAGAGGGCTATCCAAGAATCCTGCAGGAATACAGAAGCTTCAGAATGTGAAATGGAAGATCAGTTAGAAGAGAATACTCTTTTGAAACCAGCTGGCAGCATACTGCACTGCCTTGGCAAGTGCCCCATGGCAACTTACACAAGGACATGGAATGTTAAATTTAGCTATAAAATGCTGGTCACACAAATTTCTTTAATGGACCAAACTATGTAGTCTCTGCACACTTTCCTAAGAATGTACTTAAAATGAGCAAGTCAATTTAAATGAGCACTCATTTTAGTTTACCCTAACTAATAGGACATAATCAAAGCCCACTTGATGTTCATACCCAATTCAGCTTCTAGTCTTACAGTGTTTAAGATCTGGAGGCATGCTAAAGCTGAGTAATTATCAGCTTACCAGGATGTCATCTGTTTTGAAAAGCTATTCTAAAAACTAAAATTCCAATCATCTGGAATACATAAGAAAGTAGAAAGACTAGAAAACACCAATGTGTATAAGTCTCCCCTTACTTACCTGACAGGAAAATAGAAATGACTATATTATAAGCAAAGCACAGAGGTGCAGGTAGCACATCTTTCAACCTTTAGCCCTGCTCAGGTTGTTATTAACTTCTAGGTGTTCTCTGAGGAACGGTTGATGGTACTCTAGAAATGATCTCAAGTCTCTTCCTTTATTGGAATGATCACAAGCCCTTTGGTTGCCACAGTTGTAAGTCCCATTCCCAAGCATAGACAACAACAGTGCTTCTGTCACAAATTTGTCCTATATGCTATTAGTAAATCATGATTCATAATGGCTCTACAATTGGAGACTACTTTCTAAATGATTTTTTTTTCTAAAAAAAAAAATCACATTTTAAGTCTAAGTGACTTAATGGTCTTTTAGCAAAAGTATTACAGAGAAGAAAATTAAGTTTAGCTAGGAATATCTAAGAAACGAGTCTCTAAACTCCCATTTTTTAAAGCATTTGTAGAATTACTCATTGATTCAGCTCATCATATCTTAAACTAAATACATACATCATGTTTACTTAGTAAAACAAGCTCATGTAAGTTACTTAAGTATAAATGACTCTGCAATGACTGAGATAATTTTTAGACAAGTAGAATGTCTACAGCTCCAACTACAACACAGAGATCCATATAGGTCAGACCCAGCCAATTCCCATCACTCCTTCCCCACAAAGATTATAAACGGGGTCAACCCAATCCTCTCCATATAGAATTGATACATTCAAAAGTGAGAAACATTGATGTTACCTCTCCTTCGCCCATAAGTCCTTGCTGCATGTCAAATGAGAAGAAAAACAAAACAAACAAACAAAAAACAACCTTTCAAACATTGTCAAAGAATCCACTGAGACTTCATCTATGAGCTTTGAAATGGAAAGATGGCCATACTTTTTACATTTCCTGGTCTATGTATCAAAAACCAAGGAAGTAGATGGTGGTGGTCAGTTTCATGCATTTTTAAAAAGAACTTCAAAGACACTATAAATCTTTACTAAACCTCATTTGTTTTAAAGAAAATCTTTGGCTGTAGTCAGCATCCAAGAGCGAAGATATTAGGAAGCTAAGGCTATGTGTGACATGTCGATACCAACTGCCACTATGTTCATTTTATCTTCTCTCAGCTTTCCATGCTAACAATTTAGTAAACATATCAGTACTGAATTTATGACTTTTCACCATTACAGAATACATATTTACAGTATTTTTATGTTCATTCCAAATAGAAGAAAATCATAACTAATGAAAAATTTAGGCAATTTATATATTGGCCTTTAGTCAAATAAACAAACGACCTACCACCAACAAAAAGAAACCCTTCTACCCAGTCCCAGTCAATGTTCAAAACTGAAGGTTTGGCATTCTGTCATCAAGTCAGTTGCAGTTCAAATGAAGAGAAAAGGTAACTAATTGAATCTACAAGAAAGAGCATCAACTTTAGATCAAAAACATCTGAGGAGATGCTCTCTCCCTGAAATAAACTGGCACTGAAGGCTTATCCTGTTCGAAGGCCTTGGCATGATTCAATAGTTCCCAACCCTGTGGTCTTGCTAAGCACAGTGGATAAAACCACCTGAGGCTTTGACCTCAAGGAACTAGAGAGCATTGATGCCACAGGGCCACACAGAATTTGTCATGCTAATGAGCCATGCCCATGGCTACAGACCTCTCTATACCCACTTTCATTTTCCAGGGTTTCAGTTGACAATGGTACATCTCAATTTGAAAATATCAAATGGAAAAAAATACAGAAATATAATTGATAAGTTCTGAGTAGCATTATGCAAGGTGGTATGAATCATCTCTTTGTCCAATGTGTTTCTGCTCTGTGCTACCTGCCTGTTTAGTCACTTCTGAGATATTCTGAGAAAGATTATATTTATATAACCTTTATTACAGTGCATTTAAATTATTTTTCATTATTGTTGTTAATCTCTTACATACCTTATCTATAATTAAACTTTATTACAGGTGTGTATGTGTATGTATAAGAGAAAACACAGTATATAACACAACCATTAACCTTGGATATCTCTGTGAACACAATTCTCCTGGTTAGGTAGCATGTGCAACAGGGACAGAAGAGGAAGAATACCTTGAAGTAAAGGGGGAGGCAGGGAAGGAATCTAGGTGGGATCTTAAAGGAAACCTGGAGGAGTATCAGGATTGCCATGCTGCAGGCAAGGGTGCTACTGTATTCAGGAGTATGGAACATGAGTGAGATTTGGCTGGGGACTGGGTTTAAATAGGACACTGGGACAGACTCTTCAGTTACATGTCACTCTAAAAACGGCCAGGACTTTCACTTTTAGTCCTTTAGATTCAATACAAATCAGTTTAACTCAGAACTACCAGGTGAGTATTTTGCAAAATAAAATTAGTTTTCATACGAAAATACTTTTCTACCATTACTACATAACACTGGAGTCCACTGAACTGCTGGGGTGAATGGCCTACAACAGTGCTATGACTTCCCTCCAGGAAAGTCTGATAAGTGCTCATTTCAGCAACTTCAAGGCTAGCAGGTAATGAGCTACTTTCCAACTTACCAGACAGAGGTTAGAAAGACAAGTGACATCACAAAAGTGGGAGTCTGCCTGAGAACATTCTATTTAGATAACCACTTCAAAGACAAAGCAGTTCAAGAAAAGAATGACTTGGGAATCTGAGTTCTATCTTTAAAAGTAGATTGGTGTTACTTCAATTCCTGGGAAAACAGATATTTATTTAAAAGAATGGCTTTCAAAAGCTACTCAGACAACATGAAAACTCACATGGCTCCCATTTAAAAAAATTAATAAAAACCAAAACCTTCAAGAATAATAAGAGCTACAGATAAATAACTAAAATAAAGTATCCACAAAAATCTTCAAGTGTGAATTCTTTATTTATATACCACAAAATTAAGTGGCTAATGTACAGGCATTTAGGGTTAAACTCTGGAGTTAATGTTTGAAAACTAATCTGATACCTTTTCTCATATTAAGAAAAAATAGGCTGTAGGTGCACAATATTTACAATTATAAAAACTTGAAAAAATCAAACAAAAAATTGTTGTGAACTAGTACTGAAAAATAATGATGTTTGGAACTCAAAAATGAGAATGTACTTTTTAATTTTGACTTATATTTTGTATATGTGTGCATGTGAATTTTGACATGTGACATACGGAAAAATCAACAAACTGCACTTTGATGAACATGTCCTCAAAAACAGATCCATGTTGTAACTGAATGCTAAATGTGGCCTCTTTATATATACAAATATTCTAATGCTTCTCCCTCACTGACTCCAAGTTATGTTTGGAACACACATTGTGATGAAATACTTGTAACACAGACTTTCCTGGGGAAAATGTCACACAGATGTCTAATCTCATGATACAAAGTCTAATGTACCATCCGATGTTTTGCAAACACTGAGGAAGTGACAAAGGGGAACATTCACAATGACCAACATGTTTTGGGAAAGTTCTAGTTAAGTCAGCTGAAGTACACTCTGCTAAGAATTTTCTTTTCCCAAAATTACTAAGGGGCCGACCAGTATGATTTTTAGACACATTTTTGCTAAGTAAAAGCCTTCCCAGTCTCCATTAAGAGTAAAAATGAATACTATTTGTGTGTCTCTACTTTTATTTTGATATTTGGGATTATAGAGTTGTTACTGATTTAATGTTCCGAGTTAACAAGAGTCAAGAATAGTAAAGCATGCTTGGAAAATTGTGGTCATAAATGTCTGTAGCTTCTATTACATGTATTGATTAGTGCTTCATTTTCAAAGCACCTCTACAGGACTGCTTACAAATGGTTTCCATATAAGACTTATATTCAGTCAAATTCCCTCTAGTAAAATATTCCATTAGTCTGTGGGACAGAATTGCAAAGAAGGTACAGAATAATTAGTTTCTCTCTCTTAGCACGCCTTTCATTATAAAGGCGAGTTACTATTTGTTTCTTAATAAGCACCCTTTTTTCCTCACTTGAAAGTATCCATACTAGAATGTATTTATGAAAAGAAAACATTTATTATGTGTCCCTTTATAACATGTGCAAGTATTACTGTTTCTATGTACCAGCATATACGCGCACAGATAAAATTCAAAGACCTGAAGCTTATAGTTATTATGCAACTATGTTTACATCCAGTCCAACAAAGATGCAAAAATAATACTTTTAAGTGGTTTTACAATTAGCCTCTAATTTAATAAATCCACTGTCAAAATTAATTTACACACAAAACTGATAATTAAAATTTCTTATGTCACATTAGTTTGTTGGTACAGTAGCATTCAAAACTATACATCTTTATAGACTCCTTTTTTGATAGATTTCTGCCTACACTCAAGGCAAATAATCTTCCTGCTTCATTCTAAAAATCTATCATTAAGAGACATATCTTTGGTAGCCCTTAAAAGATGGGTCTCAACACTCCTTCTCTGGAACAAGCAAAGACCTGATGCTTCTAAATGAACAGACATCATCAGAGGAAAAGAACTACACAAATGAGTCTAAACCCTACCATTCTTCTGTTGTTCTGGATTTTCTTGTGCCCAAAGTTGATCTATCAAACAGTTAATTCTAAGTGCTAAGATAGTGGAGAATACAGAATTGAAAATAAAAATTAAAGGAAAACATGATAGAACAAAAATACAGACTTCTCTGTTTTAGCAGTGGCAGTGACTACTACCGGTTTCCTCTGATAAAAGTAATCTTCAACACAGAGATGAATACAATTAATCTTCCAGTCAACATTTGACTTAGTGCTTGGCTAAGTCACACAAAAAAGCTTAGAGGTAAGTCTAGCTCACATTCAGCACTTTTACTTAACTGAGAAACCAAATTTCAAGCTCATGTTTTTGAACCGTAAAACGTATGTGCTTATTACATAAAATTTACTAGTAAAAGACATTTATTATGGGTTGAAATTTCCCACACTCACATTTCTTTGCTGAAGTCTGACCTTTAAGGACTTCAAAATATGATGGCTTTTGGAGACATGTTCTTTAAAGAGGTAAAGTTAAGTGAGGGCATTTGGTGACCTCATCCTACATGAGCTCCGCCCTTCTAAGAAGAAAGCAGGATGTAGATGTATAAGAGACTATGTAAGGAGAAGCCATGTGCACACCAAGAATATGTCTCAGAGAAACAGCTCCTGAGCACTCCTTCATCTCAGACTTCTAGCCTCGGAAACCCACACAACGTAACTTTTAGCCTCCACAAGTGTGGGGAATAACTGTTATTTAAGTCACATAGTCTGTGTGCTTATTACTGACACTCAGCAAACTAATACACTAACATGGCACTCAAAAAGTAGCTAGAAAGCTTGGGCTTTTTAATACATTTATACCTAAGAATTCCCTCCAGGAAAAAAAACAAAACAAAGCTTCTATAATTATCACAGAAACAAGGTGTGTAATAACAGTTTGTAACAGTATTACCTAGGTTTTAATTATAATTGGTTGAATAACACTAGCTCACCTTTGAAGTCTCTAGTCCATGAAGGTTACTGGATAGTATGAAAACGGGTTTAAAGCAAGGCAGAACAAGAAGTCATGCTCTCTATGGATGAGTGAGCCTTTTTATCATTGTGCACACAAACTCCAGTGTTATCCAAATCTAAACTACCCCAAACTGGAAAGGATTCTGCCCCCTTTTTCTTTTTATTTAGATAGGATTTAAATCCATTTCCTTGCCTAAAGTTCTGAGATTGTCTGAAATTTTAAAAACAAGTTACATAATAAAAATCAGTCAAAATTAGAGTATTTGCATGGAAATGTGCAAGAGGGGGTAAGTAGCTTTTATTTCTAATCTCAATGAAAGGGAAAAAGGTTCTGTCAACACTCTGAGATAAAGCTCTGGAAGATGTAGAAACAGTTTCATAGACAGAATGAATCATTTCTGATGGTTTTAAGTCAGAATAAACTATGATGGCCAGTCTTGGTGACAAGGTGACATGTTATCAGGCTTTTAGTATCCATTTTAAAAGACAGTGAAAAGTTGAGGGAGGTACATTTGAGTTATTTATCTCAGTAACAAAAAAAAAATGTTTACCTCAGGTAGATTTTACAGACTCATCTTAAACCCCTTGTTGTTGTTGCTCCCTTTTGTAAAATTTTAGTGTTCATATTCTTAGCTTTAAAAAAAAATGAATGATTTTAGTTTGACTTCCTATGTGTTTGGTATGATGATGAGTGATTTAGCTGTATTTATTTAATTTTCAGCTTGCGAGATGGGAGGTTTCCATATTCTGAGTTTGTCTCCATTAAGCACATTTATTCCCATATGTTAGATTTCAAAGATAAATACATCCAAAATCTGACCTAAGAATAAAGCTACTAATGCATCAGTGTGGTAAGATCAGTTTATTATAGAAGTGGTCCATTCACAAGATTGTTTCATTAAAATGGTTGAAGAAATAGACAACACCTACACCTAAATCAATGTGATGGAGGTCTCACTGTCCTTTTCTAAAAGCCTCTGATTTAAGTAATCTTTTAAAATTATTTTACTTTATATTTTAATTATGTGTATTAGTTTATGCACATGAGTACAGGTGCCTGAGGATGCTAGAGGTGTTGGATCTCTCTGGAGTTAGAGTAACAAGTAGTTTTGAGCCTTGGGTCCTCTGCAATGACAGTATGTATTCTTAACCCTAAGCCGTCTCTCCTGCTCCCACTCAAACAGTCTTCTAGTATATATGACTTCAGTATTGGAGAAGAAAGGAGTCTCACAGTTCTGCTATCTGGTCTAATAACCACAAGTTTCATTCTTCACTACAATGAAGAAATCAGCATCTGGTCCTACTGGTTTCCTACTAAAAACTAACTCTAGGTCACATCTGACAAAACCTAGTTTTTTGGGCCCTCTGAAACTACATACTATACCCGAAACCATGGTAATTATGACCTCACACTCTTGGGTCTGGCTTAAGGAGCCAGAGTTGTTCCTCCTCCTCCTCCTCCTCCTCCTCCTCCTCCTCCTCCTCCTCTTCCTCCTCTTCCTCCTCCTCCTTCTTTTTTTTAAATAACTTTTTAGTTTTCTTCATCTTTATATCTTTCAGTTTGAGGTGATATTAATATTAAACCCAGTCAGTATACTTTTTATAATAAATAAAAATTCTATACAAGAAACAATGAAAATGAAGTATCTGGCTTCCCTCTATTGTCCATGAACCAACACAATTTCAAGACATAAATACTTGGGGGAAAGGCCATCTTTATTATTTTTCCTTTTCCCTTCTACCAAATAAGAGTCACTGAAAATTAACTATTCACAAAAATATTAATATGAAAAAGAAAGGAATACAAAAGAATTTTAAAAATTTAAGTGTGTTGATCTTTAAGGAAAAGCTACTATAGAGTTTTTCACACTTCACAACGATGAGTTCCAGAGGCAGCTGATCCAGCTAAACAACTTCATGAGGTAATTAACACAAATAAAAGCCAACCATTTCGCCTGGGATCACTCAGCCATATCCCAAATCTCAGCTCACCATAATTTCCAGTACATGGACCTGAGCCTGGATCTAGTTTATAGGAAAGGGTAAACATTGCTCTGTGGATGGAATGTCCTCCTTATGCCATCACCATTATGTGGTAGGTTGGTAGGTTTTAGCTTAGATACTTTTGTGCTACTATATTATATTAGGAGCATATTATGATGGTTTCTGCTAGAATAGTACAGTAGCATTATTTTATTGATGATGATGATTATGATGATGGTGACAATGGCAATGATGATAAATTTTTGGCACTGAGTCTAAGGAGACCCAACTTTGATCAAAGAGTGAGGCTTTAATGTACTATACAGCTTCCAGAAGGGCATCTGCTCTCTTGTTGTTTTTTAGGGGTGGCTAAGAAACCTATAGTCTCCATAGATCAAGACAAGGTAGTATTTTGCTGTTTCTGTTTGCTTGATGAATGATGAGAATACAGCAAAAATAATTCTTGGACAGAAGACATTAACAGAGATTTGAAATTAACAGAAATCTGGGGGAAAAAAACTCTCAGGAACTGGAAATATGGCTCAGTGGTTAAGGGTGATTCCTGCTCTATCAGAGGACCTGAGTTCAGTTCCCAGCAGCTCAAAACAGCCTGTAGCTTCAGCTCCAAAGAATCCAATGCCCTTTCTGACCTCCACAGGAACCCACACACATGGGCCATATACTCATGCAAACAAATACACATAATAAATCTTAAAAACATACACACACATTAGCAAATAAAAAAAATTTCTGTATCCTATTTATTCTAAACTGTGATACCAAAAGTATCTATGCATTTTAAAGTTCTTTAATTCTGTGAGTAGTTGCCTTTGCCTTCTCTGTGACCTTTAACATTCTTCTAGTATGCACACATAAAGGCAGGATTTGTGGGCACATTACTGGTGTTTGGGTCAGGGAAGGAGACTATGGAAGGAACTATAAAGGCTAACACATCTCTCTTCATGCTTTCCTTGATGGCAAAGAATGAACGGCCTTCTCTCTAGAGCATAAAGCACTGTGTTTCTTTATGAAAGGGCTACCCCTTTCAGGCTCTAAGTTTCTGGTTACCTTCTCTTTTCGTTTGCTCTACTGAAGCTAACTAGTATTTGATGATGGTGGATTGTCACTATGGGATTCATCCCCACTCTTCATTAACTTCAGAATGGAGAATCAAGTGACTCACAGAATTTTTAGAGAAAAGTTTCTATCACAATTTTGAGGGACAAAAGTTATTGTTAAAAAAGGTGATTAACAGCAATCAATAAGTGTTACTGCAGAGCAACTGAGTGCCACTTTTGCACTCGTTGAAGCACAAATACTATACTTTCTTAACCTGACACTAACTTCAGGTTTGTGCACTTCACTAGGGTGAATCGATTATCACTTACCATTAATAAGCAGAGAACTATCGGATCCTGGGTAGGAATAGTTTAGACGACCTGAAGGTAAAAGAAGGCCGTTTGTTACTAATTTTTTTTCATAGATAGTTTAAACTTATTCAATAACAGAGTGGAGTTGGTGGCTCTAATATGCAAAATATTTACAAATCTGCATTATGGGACATGAGTTGTTGTTCTAAGGAATATGGCTAATCAGAGGATGTGTCAAGCATTGATGCACCAAAGGGGAAGTCTGAAGGTGATAAAGTGTCTCTCATATTTAACTACTCATATGAACTACCTAACTATTAAGGTCATTGTCATTTCCAAATCACCACCCAAAATATGTTCCTCTATACCATTGTGTTCCAACATCAATCTATTAAAACAATCTTGAAATTTTATGCCCCATAAGTATGCAATATTTTTCAGTTATTTGTGTTGGTTGTTACTCTTTTTAAAGGATATAGGAAAAAGGTTTTCACAGGTAAAAGGCATGTGAGCAGCTTTGAATTTGGGTTTTGGGCCATGCAAAGTGAGCACTCAATAAATGCCCTGGTCATTTAGCTTCTGAGTTTGAAATGGTTCTTAAATTTTGAAGCTAAAATCACTATTTAAGATATTCCCAAAAAAGAACTTGTGAAAGTATTCCAAGTGTTGGATGAACTATCTCCCTAACTGGAAGGGAAGGCAATGTGGTTTCTCTGCCTTTAAGAAATTATATTTCTGTTCTCTGAAGTACCTCTACATGTAGAGTGAGCTATCTAGACCACAAATCCTCATTGAATACATCTTGTGTACACACTAAGTTATAAAGTAAATATCGAGGTGGCAACATTTTAAAGTCTCCATATCCCATGTACCCATTTTTACCAATCTTCAAAAAAAGAAAAAAGAAAGGAAATGGCAGAGAGCCTCAGCAGGTTCAGCAAGGGCTGAAAAATCTGGATGCTAATTCTCTACTATGGTCAGGAGTAGCTGCCAATATCTAACTGACTCTGAAGTACAAAGGTTCCTTTAGGAAAGAACACTGAGCTCTGGCCTCACAGGACAGTGAGGCTTATGGCTGTGGAAAAGCAGAGAAGAGTCAGGGATTCTGCCAAGCCTTCAGGCTGGCCCAGGCCTTCTCTAAATACCAGCAAGACTTCACTCAGTTCAGAGAGCTCTGGGAACCAGAGCTAATGTGGTCCCATCACTCCAACACCACGTACAAACAACTCTTCAGAAGGAAGTTTCAATGTGAGCCTCTTGCCTTTGAAGGGAACTCACAGGAGTGCTCTATGTCAGGAAAAGAGAATGTTCTTTGCTGCCAGAATCTGTAACTAACCTACATCCTAAACCTTGAGTCCAACATGAGCATATCACAACTGATTTAAACTTTGCAACCAATTTAAAATCAAATAAAGGGACTCTCTTAGATAAAATTAACTGCTCTCATTAAGATTAAGATTTTTCAGCGTATTGCTATTTAGGGAGTGAACAGAGAAATGGAACTAGGGAAAAAGTGAAACCTGATTTTGATACTTCAACTTCTACCTAAATATTCCGTTTCTTTACTGTTGATATGTGCAGGTGAAGTACTCAACTCTGGTCAATGCCACTGGAGCTGATTTAACTACAGCTTGAATTCTACTCATGTCACAGCATACTTAAAAAAAAAAATGGAGCTGAGATGCGTGAAACAGGAGCATGACATGAACCATTAAACCTGCGGGAGGAGCCTCGCCTGCTTTCCTTTAATGAAACATGTCTAGATTCTGTTACTATGTCATCCTCTAAGCAAATGAGTTAACAGGAGCTATTAACAAAACCACTTTCTTTCACCATCAAACATGCTTTAAAAGATGAACTAAGAAGATAATACATAAATAAAAGCATTTATGTTGATTAAAATTAATGGCTGAGAAGAGCTGTCTTTGTATTTCTGAGGACATGCTGTAATTTCTTTGATGCTGGCACTGTAGTCAAATCTGGGGCTGTTCTACATGAGCCATAATGTCTTTGGGCTAAGAAAGGCTACAAACAACAAGGGAATCCAAGTGACAGATTACTATACTGGCTGGACCAATTGAACAAAGTTCAATCTTACCAGAAACATATCTTCTGGGTTTTGTTTTTGTTTTATTTTTAGAAACAGGGTTTCTCTGTGTAGTCCTGGCTGTCCTGGAACTTACTCTGTAGACCAGGCTGGCCTCAAACTCAGAAATCGGCCTGTCTCTGCCTCCCAAGTGCTGGGATTAAAGGTGTATGCCACCACTGTGGGTATTTTTGAAGAACCGAGAAATATTTTGACTTCACAGATAGAAAAATTTGGCTCAGCTCAGGTGTGTACCTACTTTTAGGTCAGTGACATTTCACAGCTGGTCTGCTCCTTAGCTTTCTACCCTGCATCCAACATACAGCATGACATTGGGAGCCACTGTCAGCATCATCCCAGCTGGAACACTGACTGTGAGCCTTTAACAGCTTTAACTTGCCTTCTGATAAGGTTACTGGCCGGCAAGCACCAGCTTTGATCCTCAGAGACCCATATAATATGCATGTGATATCCTTCTAAAACAATCAAGAATTCTTCCCTGAAGAACTTTTTTTAAATTCACAGCAAAAGTTAGTTCCAGAGTGGTACAATTGTTATAAGTGATGAATCTAAATAAGCATTTCATTAACAGCAAAGAATCACGGTTCCTATCACTTTTATTCTTACTGTTCAGAGAAATGAATAACAACACGCATCCACATACACCTATTGATAGAGAATCACAGGAGCTTTACTATCCTAAGACTTCTCTGTCTGCCTATTCATTCTGTCCTATCACCCACATTTCAGATCGTTTTGCTAATTTCATAGCTTTCCCTTTACTAGGAAATCATTTGGCTGAAACCAGAGAACCAACCAAGCCTTATCAGCTTGGCTTCTTTCATTTACTGGGGATTTATGGTTCTTTTATATCTTTTTCTAGAGCTTGAAAGCTCATTTCTTTTAGTATCAAATAATATTACACTGTTTATATGAACTACTAAAGGATATTTTCAATACTTCTAAATATGGCAGCTATTAGTTAACCTGTTAGAAACGTCTCTGTGTTGGTTTTTGTTAAGGATACAAGCTTTTTGAGGAGCTTTTTCAATCATTTTCAGGGCCATCTTCTTCAAGACGTGTTTCCCAAAATGGAAGCCTTTTTAAAAATTAGCTCTCTAAATTCTAGCCACAGCAATAGCCAGTCTCATGTCACCATTTCAGCTAGTGGATAAATTTCTCTTATCTCCTTTATATAATAAATGATCTTTCAAACTAAAACATTTAAAAAAAAACCAAAAACAAAAACAAAGCCCTATACTTCCTGAAAACAGTGAGTTCACTCTACTGAACTTAAAACATTAAGTATTTCATAATGAGTAAAGGATAAAATAAAAAATAATTGAGACAGATGAACATAAATATAATCCAGTACCTGTGGTCTTGCTGGGTTGATTTTTTGATAACTCATCTATCTATAAATATGTTTTTTGTACATCTAAAATTTAGTTCCTGAAGGAAAAAGGATGACATTAGGATTTTAAGCAAATGAATGTATTTGATGGTTAAAATTCAATCCCTGAAAGCTTTTGCTATTGACTATGTTGTAGACATAAAAAACCACTACCTGATCAGCACTCCTCTTAAAGGACACTATCACCAGAAATGCAATGTGTCTCTGGAGACAGCTATGGCATTTGGAGCCAGAGCCTAGCACATCTCATACAGAAGCCAGAGGCTATATTTGTAGACAGTATTCAACCTAGCCAAATATAGGCAACTGATACAGTGTGACTCTGGGGAACCACATTACCAAATTCTACAGCTAGAAAAGGTCTGTGTACCAACTTGACAGTTCCATGCTGAGCATCTGTTAGTTGGAAAGAACCACTGTTCAGCAAATCGATGGACTTAGGAATTAGTAAGAAGATTATAACAGTATGTACTATTACATTCTTTTAGGACTAAGCAAGTTCATCAAGGAGATAAAAGGTAATGCTCTATTTTATTAGTAATAAATATACAGATTACTTTCATAATTAAGATTTATTTTCCAAGGAGAAATGCAGATATTATTGTTACAGATGATTCATCAGGAAGTGATATAATAAAAGTATATACTTCAAACACAAATAATAAAAACTATCAAGATGTTCTAGAGTACCACTGGATATCATGTTATGATCTACTGTTCTTCATAGTCAATTTGTGACATGGTACAAGTCAAGTTATATAAGAAATAACAGCTTTGCTGTCTAGAACATAGCCAATGTAGACCTATACAATCCTAAGTAGCATGAAATTCTAATTTTTAATTGGCTCAAGCTAGATTAACCTAGATACTCCAAAAGAAAAGGAGGTGCTTTCAGTGACCCACTCTAAAATTTCCTTTCATACATATGCATATGTTTGTATACGAAGATGTATTGTAGAAGTTGTTTAAGACAAACTCTGAGAGTGATAATTTTATTTAGTTCACATTTAAATCAAAGCTATACTGTCAGAAATTCTGATTAAGGGTAACAGATGTCCTTTTGGTTTTAACCAACAGTGCCTAATATTTGTAGCAAGATGGTGCTATGGATACTTGGACAACATATAGCAAAGGCTAAAGGCCCATTATAAATTCACTGGTTATCATACCAACTTTGTATTTACACAAATGCTGAACCAATGTCAGTATGACCTAATGCAATATACTCACTATGCTCTGTACCTTAGAAGACTGCTTAATAATCAAAGTCCATAACCCTTTCTTGGTCTCGTGATCTACCTGTCCTGTAACCAACTGTTTATAGCCTTTCTATGTAAAATCACAAAGGAAGAAATGCCACTGATACCAGCTACAGATTCTTGCTCTTTCTAAAGACACATTTAAAACACATTTCATACATACAGAGTTAAGGTTAAACAAAAGCCTCATAGTATCCTATGAGATGGATGTGGCCATTAGTGTGAGAGCCAGGAGAAATCCTTACACTTGTGCTCTTTCCTATCTGTCCACAGAGCCATTTCCCTACCCTTACAAAATCCACCAGGCGTCCAGATCTGCTAACTCATCACCTCTATTTCTGGTTACTTCCTCTGTGGATTGCCCTCCTCTCTCTGAGCCCCAATGGCTCACCACTTAAGCTCTACCTCCATTCCCTCTACCATCCCTTGCCCTGCTGCTATAGGCAGGTCCCTATTGGCCTTATTTCCTATGGAAGTCTTCCCAATGTCATGGCACCCACGCTCTGGTTTACTCTGTATGGTAGCACTTCTCATACAAGGTTCTGATTGTCTTAGTTTCACTTCCTGCTGCTGTGATAAAATATCATTGACAGGAACTTAGAGAAGAAAGGTTTTATTTTGCTCACAATTCTAGATTACAATCCATCATTGTGGGGAAATCAAGGCAGAAAGAACTTTAAGTACATCCATAGTCAAGAGCCCTAGAGGATGAAAGCATGCATGCTTCCTAGTGCTCAGTTAACCCTCCCCCATTTACTCAGACCAGGGCCCAGTCCATTAAAATGGCATCACTCATTCAGGATATAGGTCTTCTTTCTTCTCTTAACTCAAGTAACAATCCCACACAGGCCAAACTGTATAATTGCTCATTGGTCTTCCCTTCACAGGTGATTCTGGTTGTGTCAAGCTGTCAATCAAAACTGTCACACTTCTCTGAAGCTATCTCTTCCTCTATGGCAGCAAACTCTTTGAAAACAGACTTATAGTCTTAGATTACAGAACCCAGGCACAGAAAAGTACTCAGTAATCAGCTGCTGGGTGAATGGGGGTGTGGGGGGGGGCACAAGGTGGTGATGTCTCTGCCTTAGAAGATATAGGAAAAAGGATAAAATCACAGTCTTGTAATTTACTTCATATTGCTGAATATTAGGGACACAGAGGTCCCTATTTCCATTTATAGGCATTGGTGAGAGAGTCCTAAAATAAGCTCTGTAGAGTGATAAAACCCCACTACCCCTAGTGTATGGTAGTAGTTCAGCAACTAATAGCAATTCCTTCCCCGTCTCCAACAATGGCCAAGGATAAGCAATGATTTTCCACCTTCACGAGAAAGGACACCAGGCAGTTTCTTCTGTCTAACAAGTACTAAACTGGAATTTTAGAGAAGGCAATAGTAATCCAGGGAACTTTTGGCTTCAGAGAATTAGGAGTTTACTAGCATCTTTGGTTGTAAACAGGGATGTACATCTTTTCTGAGAAAAAAGAGAAGACAAAACGCAAGCACTGCCTTTTATTATAACTAGCACAGTAGCAGGATTTCAGGGAAGGGAAACATCAAAACTCACCTTCAGTGACGAGTAGTAATATAAATAACAGGCACCTTTTGGTACCAAAACCTCAAATTCCAATTTTAAATTGTAATAGGACAGTGGAAAACAAGACTGTAAAAGTCAATGTAATACATTTTTACAGAATGAAAGACTACCGACTGTGATTCAAGGCAGCTGTAAAGTTCCAAGGTCTAAAAGCAACTAAGAGTTCCAGGCAGAAGGGAATGTCTGCAGAGAAGCTACCAAGGAGCTGACCTAATTAAGGAATTCAAAAGATTTCCAACTGCCAGGAAAGCTAACAACAAACCAGCAAGCAGGAAGGCTATTTTTATCCTTGCCAGAAGCCTTCTTGACTCTGGATGCGGCAGTGAGAGGACACAGCAACAGGGTGACTTGCCTTAAGAGGATGTTATGATACCAGTGATTAATGACTAAAGTTTAAGTTAAAAAAAAAAGGCATGTTTTTTGTCCAATTAAAGCAGCCATAGCTGGTTAAAAAGGAGGGGAAGGTATAATCTAATGGGAAGAAAAGTAAAAAAACAAACAAACAAAACAAACAAACAAAAACAGACCAACAAGCAAGGGAAGGGAAAGCAGTGGGTCTGAGTCACCTAGGGAACAGGCCACATAGGCCCCAGGGCAGCCCAAGGCATCAGAATCTGGCTAGAACACCAGGCTCCATTCTGTAGCAGGGAGTCAGACAGTGTTAGGCCCACACCTTCTATAGAAGATTATCATGAATCATGATAATACATATTTTAAATTGAATTCCTAAACTGAAGCTAAGAAATATTAATGCCTACTCCATGTAAGCACGTAAAGCCACACTTGCTTACATTTTATGTTCACGTCCTTCTTTCCGGGCACACTACAAATGCTTGAGCCTCAGGCACGAGGCTATGCTCCTTTCAGTGACCCTCTCTCCCTTACTGGGAAACTGAGTAACTTTAGCTTTGAGATGTTGTTTTACCCTTCTGGGCTTTACCTGTTTTCAATTATAAACTAGAGATCACAAAATTCAGAGAAAAAGTTCCTGTAAGGTTTTAGGTTGGAGATAATTAATTCTCCGAAGAGCAGAGAATTAAAAAGAGACAGTACCAGTAGTACCCTCCCACTTGGGCATGTACATCAACACTGCTGTCCACAGTGACCAAGTTACTTCAAAGCAGAAACACATAGTGGAAGGGATCTCACAGAATATGAACATGTGCAATCTTTGGGAGCTGGAAGAGGTAGGAGCCAAATGTAGGAGACCTCCAAGCCACATGGCTATGTCTCAGGATTATCAGAGCTGTCCCCATTCTTCTAGAACTGTCTCAAATGACAAATATTGCTTCAAATACAGAAGAAGCTCCAAAATGCTACGTGTTTGAGATGGCAATGTAAGGTAAGTGAGCCTGTACATTCCCATTCTCCTTCCCTCTCCTCTAGTTTTCTCCCTTCATAGCACTGTGCTCTTTTGGATTCTAGGGAACATCCTAACAGCAGAAGCAGAAAGCACAACAATTAGAGAAGTTCTTTAGAACTACCTCACAATCTTTAATAAATATTAAGACCTATTACAAGGAAACATTTCATAGTGACTTCACTACATAACAAAGACTCCTAGCTCTACCTTACCCAGAACACAAAAACAAAACAACTAAAACCTTAGTAAAACTCAAGCAAAAGCCCAAACTAACACTTCCTTCTAGAGAAGTGGTGGTTCTCAATCTTCTTAATGCTGTGACCCTTTAATACAGTTAGTTCCTCATGTTGTGGTGACCCCCCAACCATAAATTTTCATTGCTACTTCATGACAGTAATTTTGCTACTGAGCAGTAGTAGTTCCTAAGACCATTAGAATTTTGTGTTTTCTGATGGTTGCGACCCACAGATTGAGAACTCCTGTGTTAGCCTATAATAAACTTCTTGAAATATTTAGAAATAATAAGAAACATATAGACCTGGCTCTCTGATTACCAGTAATGAGGCCTTGTGTCAATGGCTTTTCTCTAGACCTTATTTTCCTTACTTATAAATGAAAGGGTGGAACTTAACAATCTTTAAATTACCATCAGCCATCTGTACATGACATTAAAAGATTTGACAGTGTTTAGCATTGAGAAGCTTGCAGAAAGAATATAATCTGAAACTTGTCAAGGTTAAATCAATTAGTTATGTGAAGATTTTGGCCCTAGACTAGTGGTTCTCAACCTGTGGGTCCTGACCCTTTTAGAGGTTACACATCAGATATTCCGCATAGCAGATATAACAGTAGTGAAATTACAGTTATGAAGTAGCAACAAAATAATTTTATGGCTGGGAAGTTATCACAACATGAGGAACTGTATTAAAGGGTCACAGCATTAGGAAGGTTGAGAACTACTGAGTGAACAGCTTCTGATCATCGGGGTAAGATCGGCTGACTTAAACATGTCTGTTTACTCAATCATGCCAGACGTTCATTATTCAGAATTTTATATCCAGTAGACATTTTTAGATTTGTTTCAAGTTATTTATAGCTTCTATTAGTCAGGACTATTTTTCAGAACAAAGGCTGCACTCTATTGCTAATTTCTTGGGCACTAAAAAGGTTAGTTGACTCCTCTTTTCTTTTTTGGTTTTTCGAGACAGGGTTTCTCTGTGTAGCCCTGGCTGTCCTGGAACTCACTCTGTAGACCAGGCTGGCCTCAAACTCAGAAATCCGCCTGCCTCTGCCTCCCAAGTGCTGGGATTAAAGGTGTGCGCCACCACTGCACATGGACTCCTCTTTTCTGATATATAGCCCTGACATCTATGTAACCCTGGGGCTCCAGAAAGATTCTAGAACTACCTTCCCTTCAGGGTCTACCTGGGCTGTTTTCCAGGCAACTCAGAATAAAACAAAACCCAGCTTTTAGAGTTGGATACACTAGTGTGAGACTGAATTCAGAACCAGCCCACTAGATTAATGAAGCTCGGGAGGGAGCACTGCCATCCCCATGTATTTTTTCAGAGTAGTAACCAATTTAAAACTAGTTAAGCTTATTCAAATTGTATTGCTGGACAGGAACAATTTGCTGGGTTTTGATGTTGTTTGTTTTCCTCCTAAGTTTTGGTACTGAGTACATGGGCACCATGAAATAAAAAAGAAATATAAGTCAGGAGTAAACAGCTGATAAAGAATTAACTGCACACAATATTTAGGTAACTATCCCAAGCAGATCAGGAACATTTTTAAAAATGTCATAAGTGTGTATGAGTACACAGTGTGTACGTTAGTGTAGTGTGTATGCAGGTGGTGCTTACACAGAGGCCAGAGGAGGATATCAGGTGTCCTGTTCTCTCGTTCTCCTGCCTTACCCTCAGAGACAGGTCTCCTGTCGAACCTGGAGCTAAACTGACACAGTTAATGAGTGGGCACATGACTACTTCTGGCTTGCTACAGGGGTTCAGATCTGAACTCAGGTCTTCGCGTGCATGACAAGGGCTCTTACCCACTGAGCCATTTCTCTCTTTCCAGGAAGTAATTTCTTCGTACTATGGACTGCTCTTTCCTTGATGTAGCTGTTAACTGCAAAAGGAATCTTGTTTTCATGACCGGTATGAACCAGGCAACATGGTTCCCTTGCCAAACCCCCCAATACGACAGGTGGGGTGATACACCATGACCGAGGGAGGCCCGAGGACTGTTGGTCAGAGATGAGACAACAAGGTATTCCTAAATGGGTGCGTGTGTACGGGACTGTCTTATTAGCTCTCGGGAAATGCACTAGCAAGAATACCTCTATGTAAGTGTTTCATAGAAACTTCTGAGAAGGAAAAAATAGACAAATAAGTGTCATAATCAAAAAGTGTACAGAGCACACATTAATGCAGACAGGAAGTGACAGCAGCATGGGGCTGTACAATTCTGAACCCCTTTTCTTGTTTACACAGCAGAAGTCTTCATATTTATCACTAACAAACTGCTAACACTATCTGAAAGCTTGCTAAAATATTACTCAGTTTTCACTTGTAAATGGAGAATACTACTATTTTGTCCATCTATCTGGTATAAGCCATGCTTATTTAAGCTACATTCAATACTTAAGGTGGCAGTGTAAAAACACTAAATTATTTGCAATGTGTTACTTTACCAGTGCTTGTTATCTCAAAAGTGTCTACCAAATCTGGCTTGTACCTTTATCAGAGCATCACCCCCCCCCCCCTTCTCCACTTAAACAAAATTAAGTCACAGCAGCCATAGGAGTCCTAGTGAGGCTGAAAATAATAATGTTCTGAAGTAACTTTTAGAAAATGCTTATGATCATTAACCTTCTAATAACATAAAGGGTTTAGTATTACTATTCCTCTGCCCTGACCCTCCTTACCCTCACCTGCCATCCAGCTAAAGTCAGAGCTGTGGCATTGTTCTAAGGTGACTAGGACCACTCAATTTTTGCAGGCTCAAAATAGGATTCTTTGTGCTCAATGTTCAAGAAGAAAACAGGGGACTCCTTAGGCAGTTTTGACCTCACATTATGGATGACATAAGATAAATTTCTGCTTTGTGACAACTCATTACATAATTTTTAGAATAAAAATAAGCATCAAATATTCTATCACAGACGTATGGCACAGGAGAGCGGATCACTACTCCCAATGTGTATATGCAAGCAGGACACAAGCGGGTCTGAGGGTAAACAGGATGTGTGTGCTCTGTGCAACTAGTTCAGTTCGGAAGCACAGTGGGGATGTGACAATTCAATTCCACTCGCAAATCAATGTTCAACATCACATGTCCCTCTTACCTAGGCCAATCCCTAGTCTCTCCTCCTCTACTTTTTTTAAAAAGATAGAAACCCCCAAATCTGAAAGAGTGAACCAGCATGCTCACAGTCTATTTCTGCTGACATGTCGATAGAGGTATCCAATAAATCCTGATCAGAAGTAACCCTGGAAACTAGCGCTGCTCAGAGTTCTGCCCACCCCAGCAACGACTCAAGGAAACCCACCCAGCTCCTCTTCCTCATAGTGAGTGCTGCTGGCTCCACCCAGCCTAGGTACCACCAGCCCAAGAGAAGGCTATTCAGGATGTTCCACTTCCCTGGCAAGGAAAGGGAAAGTGTAGAGGAGGAAAGAGCCTTCATTTCAAACCACCTGCACACGAAGCTAATTGTAGTCTAGTGGAAACTATACCCTTTGCTATGTCTCTCACTCCATTACTCAGGAGACTTTTAGAAGTAAGGCTATTTTCTACTTTGGAAACTTTGACCACTCCCCTGCTCAGCTGCTTTGAGTTACTTGGTATCATCCAAAGGGGAGAAGAAACCAGTGTTCTCAGAAGGCTGGGTCCCATAAGCAGGAGGCTGCTTGGCTGAGTCTGAATTCCACATACATGTAATGTTTAAGACTCCCCCAATTTTCCAGAAGACATTTGATAACATAAATAGTAATCTAGTTGAGAGGGGAATTTGGTTGTGAGTCCAAGATAAATTAGTTGTGTTTTGCCCTGTTCTTTTTGGATCTTCTTCATGGCAGTTTGTATCTTGTCTGCTATATGCCCCTTAAAGGAAAGTGTCTAACACTTTAAAATGGTTGGTAGAGCGAGGGGGCAGTGACCTGTCTTCATACAGAGAGAGGCCAACATTTAAATAGAAAAAGGAGCAAATACCATACACACACACACACACACACACACACACACACATCATACGCACTTATAATAAGACTGAAAATTAAACATTATGTTAAAGCCTAGCCTGCTTTCATGGGAACTCCATTTTTGAAAGTTTTGTTTATGGCCAAATTATCTCAGGTACATAAGACATGACACAAATAAATACCAACTATAGTCCTCATTCAATAGCTTTCAGTAGGTAGTCTAGCATTCTCTCAGAATCAGAACCTACATGAAATCAAGTCGAAGGCCTCAGCATTATCAGTATACATCACCTATTCTCTAAAACAGAGAACTAAGTGACTACAATTTGGAGCATAAAAATATTAAGAGAACTGTAGACAAGAAAGGTTTGCCAGACATTATTTAATCTCTCCCAAAAAGTAGCACTAAATTCACTTTCTCTGAATGACAAAGATAAAGAATTTGCATAATTACCCTAACCACCACTCATATGAAATTAATGAAACAAGCATTATGCACCGAACTTCAACTGAATTTCATGATTTTCTCCTAAAGAGATTATTATAAATTGTTTTGCTCAGCAACAAAGAAAAGAGGCATAGGTGGAATCACCACTTGCCCATGCAGTTAATCTTTTGTTTAAGGGGAAAAAATGTACAATAATGAAAATAGTGGGGAAAGATCCTGAGATTTAATATATAAAGAAATAGAAAAACATCCACAGTATTTAAAGTGGAAGGTCACAACACCTTTGGCAATCAGGAATTAAAATGCGGAACATTCTTGTTCATAGTTCTTAAATCCTTATAAATTATGAAGTAAGTGAGGCAGAAACATGCATCACATACATTTCTAACAGGGTCCTTAGGCACGGAAGGTTTCATACAACAGGCACTACAAATAACCATTATTGCTTACATGCAGATTTAGCATTTGACATGCCTGACACACACACATAAGAATCACTGCTAATAAGTATGTTAAGTCTCGTTTCTCCCAAAAATTCAAAGCAAAATTTATTCTATTTATTCTAAAATAATACAAAAGACTCCATTTTCATTACATTCAAAGGAAAAATATGGTATTGACTCATAATTTAGTTAATAATTGAAGAACAATTGCAGTGTTGCAAGACTTATGGACTGCACCTGTTCTTGCAGTAATCTTGCTGTTTAATTTGCTTTCTAGTGAAATGAAGCAAATTGTATATTAAATTGCCTTTATACATCAGATTTAAAATATTCAATCACTATTAGGAAATGGAATTGTCTGGCATATTCTAATTCTGTCTCTTTATCCAATGCATCTGACTCTATCCCATAAACTACTTCCTACGTCATTCCTACTTCCCCTTATTCCTTGCACATGCTGAGGGAGAACGCTCCATGACTGTTAAAGGTCTTACTATACACACACAAGAGAGAAACACATTTCATGACAACTTCGTATGTCCAACCTATGCTTCAGAAGGCTGAAAACAGCTGTGTTCAGGTTTGGCTCTGATCTGCTACTCTCTTCTAAAAAGTACCAATGTCGAAGGCAAGAAAAAAAGCACAGTAAATATCAGTATCACCTGGACATCTAAATAGGCGTGCATTGCTTGTTCCTGATAATCTAACAGTATTAGAGACTACTGTGCTCAAGGTGCCACGTGGGGAAATCACAACTCACAGACTCAGGCTCTTGGCGTATGAGACTGGGTGTGGAACGAAGAAAACAAAATTGGTCTGTGGAGACAAGATTCTGTGGATTGTCACTGCCACTGGTTACAGAGAAGGCAATACAGTTTCCAGGATAAAAATAATGTAAGGACTTGCCAACTGACCTCAGCAATGACACAAAGATAAAGCCTACGGAGGACCCTTTTCTCCCCAAACACCTAAGCCTCTGGCACGGAGCAAATGATAGGAACTTAAAAGCTCTTTAAAAAGCAGTATTTAAAAATTATTTTAAAACCATACAAAGCTCTGATACTCATGATCAAATGAAAGCTAAGTCCTTCTGAACATCTGTTTTGAAGAAACCAGTTGGAATCAACAACACATTCATAAGAACATTCCAGCATTGCCTTTGAAGCCCCTAGACACAATCAAATGTCTTATTTGTTGATGGCAAAAATAAAAAATGTTAACTCCTGTACCAAAGAAATATTTTCCTAAACAGAAAATGCAATTCTCCTTTGTAACTTTTTTCCTCATTTAAACTAAAATATGCAGCAACAATGACTCACATTATAGTGCCTGCATTAATTTTAGGCTTTATGATTTAAACACAGATATCTAGGAGGAACTACAGATAAGAGATAAATAAATGAGGTCATTCATGTTCTATGGAATTATTCTAATACAAAACCAGTCCAAATGCAAAATGTCTTTGTATGATTAAATCTTTAGCATTACTGTCAAGTTAAAATTTACATTTTTCTAAGAGGTATGCTGATCTCACAGAATGAATGGTGATTTTCTGCCCTGTTGCTGAAGAAGGAGCACTAGGAGGATGATTTATTGTCTATATGGGCTGGCAGGATTTAGTGCCTGACTTAGAGGACAATGAATTGTTTCTAAGGCAAAGGTAATGATCACTTTTAAAGAAAATCTTAAGATAGAATCACTATTAGAACCAAGCATCGCTGTATGAAAGGCTCTAGCTCAAAGAGGAGGCTGCAGGAGAATAGGCAGTGCTCTGGACGGAGCCACATTTCATAGTGAAGACTGCACTGACACAAGGCTTAGGACTCTTTAAAGCCAAGCAGAACTATAAATTGGTTTTAGGCTCATGCCTCCATCCATGAATTCTTCCTTGCTTTTTAAAAGAAAAAAAAGTGAAGTTTTATAGTTACAATTTTGGAATTTTGTTTCTTTAAAAAACACAGAAATATTATAAGACTATGCTTTCCTTCTAATCCCAGGTGTGAGATACCGTGCTGCTTCAGACTGTCCCCAGCAGCTGTCTGTAGCTTGTGCTCTAGGATTTGGCTTGTGTTCTTTGTGGTGGTTGTGCCAGCTGCAGAGAGTTTCTGCGACTATGTGACATTTGGAATTCTGGAGACTTTTCAGAGGGTCTATAAAAGCTAGGGCTCCAAGTGGGCAGGGTGTTGTTGGTTGTTGTGTGCAAAAAAGGAAACAAGAAGAAATGAGATATCCTGACAGCAAAGATCAAACTTGCCCCAAGGACCTCACGTGCCTGATCTGCAGGAAGTACTCTAATGATACCGTCACCCTCTTTCCATACCCTGACTCCTCAGGGAGCTTTCTCCTCTCCCCTTCATTCTTTTCTCTCTTATCACGTGTTAGAGGTTTGACAGGGTAGAATAAAGAAGAACCAACAAAGTAGCAAAAGACAGCTACCAGGTTCATTTAATACTGAAATGAACTGAACCTGTCTTCCTCACGTGATAAGGACAATGAAAGACTTAGTAGATAACAGTAAAATCCACTTTAATTCTTGAGTGTCTTCCAGAGCCAGGCCATATGTTGTCTCTGACAGATACATGCTGCCATGTAAACCCCACTATCATCAGCAGAGCTGGAAGGACAGTTGACTCTAGGGCTGTTCTTGCATGCCACCTTGCTACAGCCCCACAGCCTCCTTATGCTCCCACGTTAGACCATCTCCACAGATTTTTTTCTGTCACTTAACTTTTGATTTCCCATACAGAATCAGCTGAAGAGACCTAAGTAAGTATTAGTGTGAATAAATTTTATATAGAATACAAAATAAATGTGAAGCTTATGCAATAATTTATCAAACTAAAAAAGAAAAATTAACCTTAGATATCCTGGGTAAACCTGATAAACCAAAGAAATCTTTCAGTTAATTATACAATGTGTGCAAGCCTCTTTATATTTAAATCCTAGTTAGAGACTTGCTTCCCAGAAACATAACCTAACAAACTGTACCTACTGCTGTTCGACTGACTTTCCCCAACATCTAGTACAAGGGAGGTTCTCAAGAACCTGCTGTAAGAATCTAGTAAACAATTTTTTTAAAGTGTCCTTTACAAATCTTTCCTGTAAATAATTTTTACAGTGATTATAGACTCATAAGTTACAAAAGGTACTACAGAGAAACCTTCATATATCCTTTATTCTATGTCCCTAAACTGGTAATCTCTTACAGAGTACAAAAGTAGGAAATCAACATTTCTCTTTGAGCTACTTTGAAAAAGTACAATTTTCTGATGCTAATAATGCCTTAGACTTTCCTCATTTTTATGACAAAAGAGAAAGTGGAAAAGGCTGAGTTACAGTCATACTAAAACCAGAAAATTCTGAAAGAGCATCTGTCTTCACATACGGAATGTGATCTTAAAACATGTACCCAGAATCCCACAGGGCATTCAGTAAGGACCTTCAAAATATTCCTAAACAACTTCAAAATGTCCTTATTTCTAAGCAACTTATGAGATGGATGAATATACACATTATGTCTAATATCTGCAGGACACACAAAGATTCCTTATGGGGGATAAGGTAGCTGTTGAAGAGGGAGGAAAGAGAGAAAGAGAGAGAGAGAGAGAGAGAGAGAGAAAGAGAGAGAGAGAGAGAGTGAGTGAGTGTGTGTGTGTGTGTGTGTATGTGTGATGGGGTGGATATGACCATATTTAAAAAATTAAAATCAAATAGTTCTGAAGGAAAAATAAGTTTATTCTTAAAGATTTTACTTTATCAGTGATATGACATGCTAACTAACCTCTGGGAAAATGGGCTAGGTTAGTCAGCATTGCAACAGGTTATCCTGCCTCAGTGCATCCAGTGCTTCCTAGTAAACTGAGATTCTTACAAGGAAAAAGGTTTCCTTTTGTGTAGTTTTCATAAGGAGTCCAGAGAACACCTACTCTGACAATTATCAAGCTGGCTACATGGTCACATGATCTAAGACATTAAACGAGAACATGATAAATCCATATCCCATGTATGAGGTGGGGTCCATGCTTGTGTATTTAATTTCTAAGGCTCCAAATGATTGTGAGTCTCTTAGCAAGGAGAAGAAAAGGGCCTTGTGAGACTAGGTGCCTTATTACAGACTATAACATAGCTAATCACTAACAAACTTGAGACCAGAATTCAAGCAGGAAGAGTATTTTTTTTAAATCATCATATACAGAAAAAAAATTAACTATAAAAGATTTTAATCAGAAATTGTGGGCCATTTTTTAAGTTGTAAAACTAAGCCAAAAGTCACCAACATGTAAATTCTCCCTAGTTATGTAGTTACTGTCACATTTTAGAACTTCTAGGGTTCTGAGAAGGTTTTTGTCTGTCACACACCAGTGGTGTGTATGGTCTTTAGTTAACTGCCCACTCTTAGCAGTAAGGACTCATTCAGTACTCTAAGTTGGTATCAAAATGGGTTCTACTGCAGATGCTCATCAAATAAATATGATTTTCTTTTTTGGTTTTTCGAGACAGGGTTTCTCTGTGTAGTCCTGGCTGTCCTGGAACTCACTCTGTAGACCAGGCTGGCCTCGAACTCAGAAATCCGCCTGCTTCTGCCTCCCAAGTGCTGGGATTAAAGGCGTGCACCAACACTGCCCAGCATAAGTATGACTTTTTAACAAAAAGTTTATGTATAGAATTGATACAACTTACTAGATACAATGACTTCATAGTAATAATATTGCTTACTAGAATAAGTAGATAATACACTTTTAACTATTACTAAAATAGAATAGTTCTATTTCTTAACTTACCTTTAATGGAATCATTTTCAGCTCTCATTATGTCAATGAGTGAGCTCTCCAGTGAGTGCATGTCAAATGTCCTGGGGCGATCCTGTAAATACAAATAGTCACAGACCACTTTTAAAATAGTATTCTAAGCTTTGGAGATAGCACAGCAGCAGAGTACTAGTATGTGTTGAGGCTCAGTTCCAAGTAATCCCCTCCCCCACATTTACCTACTCAAGAGAAAACAAGCTGCATTTAGCAGGACATATCCTAGCACTTCCAAAAACATCAAGATGCACAAAAATGCACAGAGCTCATTAGGGACTGATTTTATTTCTGACAAGAATTCAACAAAAGCATCACTTTTATTAATAAAGCCTAAACCATTAAAATGAGCCTTCGTCTTAAGAACAGTAATAAATGTAAAAGAAAGCTAATCTTCTCCACCACTTAAAACTAGATTAATAGGGTAAACCTTTCTAAACTGTTCCAATAGCTCTCTATCAAGCTGGCAGATCCCTGAAACACAATGCACAGCCAACTGAATAAGTCTCAGATTCAGCCAGTCAAATGCGGTTCTTATTCAGTGAGAGACTCTGTCTCAAAAACAAAGCAAGAGAGAGATGGGGGGAAGAAACCTGATGGACACACAGATACACACACACACACACACACACACACTCCTACCATAACCAAAGCATATACTATACCACAAATACGTGTACAAATAAAAAAATAGTGATTTCGATAGAATCTTCCCTCTCCACGAATTATGATAGAATAATGACACTAGACACTGCTTTCCTCGCAATGACAGAGCTTGCTTTAAGAATGAAGCTTGTCCACTTATTCTCTCCAACATAAAAAGGCATTTATTCTTTAAAAACAGCCTTAGCCGGGCAGTGGTGGCGCATGCCTTTAATCCCAGCACTTGGGAGGCAGAGGCAGGTGGATTTCTGAGTTCAAGGCCAGCCTGGTCTACAGAGTGAGTTCCAGGACAGCCCGGGCTATACAGAGAAACCCTGTCTCAAAAAACAAAAAACAAACAAACAAAAAAAAAACCAAAAAAAAAAATTAAAAAAAACCCTAGCCTTATTTCAGATGGAGGACAAAGGACAATGAGTAGACTGGGTACCTGGACAAGAAACTCCAAATCTGCCTCAGTGCCTATTTATTTGCCAAGCTGGGCTAGACTTTGCTGCCATTGAAGTTTGAGAGAGTGTGGAGCCTGCCCACCTTAATCAAGTCTCCTTCCAGAGTAAGAAATCAGAAAAGTTACAACCACTCTACTGTGCTAGTGTTCCTCAGATGAAGGGAATTATGTAGCAATGACGAAAACTGAAGCTCAGCTTGAGAAGTTAAAGTGCATGGAAAGGTTTTAACTGAGAGAGGAAGTGATAATAAAGACATCTGAGCCCTCACCCTGACCCAAAGACCACTGAGTCTCAGGAGGACTTTCCCTTGCTCCCCGGAATCTGACTAGCTCTGCACCTCTCTGCAGTTACTCAGACTTTTCACTTAGTCTCTGTGTTTTCTTGGTAGTAAACTCAGGTCTTATGAATGCTAAGAATCCACATAGCTCTGAGTTACTTATTAACTCACTCTCAGCTTGTTTAAAAACAAAAACAAAGTTAACCAACCAACCAACACCCCCTCACCCCCAATCTTTTAATTCAGCGCCTTAGACTGTTCTGCCTTGCTCTTGATTTTATTTTCACTTGCTGGGACATTTCCTTTTTTTTTTTTTTTTTTTTTTTTTACTTTGATATCTAACTTGTAGGCTAACAGGGCCTATCTTCCACTCAAGATGATTTTCTAATTAACCTGGCATTTCTTCTCTCTTCTTCTGTGACACTTTGCACTATACTTCTGGGAAATAGAAACACTCCTCCTTATCCTGCCCCTACCATGTAGATACTCAGCAATGGTCAATGAACAAATGGTCTTCTGATACTCTGCAGTTTAGGGAGTCCAGGTACAGTTACATCGGGATCCAATCCAATATTAGAAGAGAGAATGTTGCAGAATTGCCTCTAGGGGTGGGAGATTTGGGGTAAGAATGAGGATAAGAATTGGGGTGGGGTGCCACTCACTCTAGAAATGATTTGTCTACCCTTTTCTGATTTTTCCTCCTCAGCTTCCTTTATCAATTAGATCTTCCAGAAATAGGAATACAGACAGAATTAGATTTTCTAAGCTACAGAATGTGTAAAAGGGGAGACTGCTCAAATTTTTAAGCCTTCAAGTGCAACACAACATCAAACCCTTTACTGCAATTTCTTTTGGAAGTGAAATGGATCTGAGGCATAAGGCAAGGGTTGGAAGTCAACACCAACTCACACTACCTCCATCCATAGCAGCTGGATTTTTCTTCTTTCCAGCAGACTATGAACTATGCCTATATCTAGGTCATCTACCAAAGCCATAGTCAGTGCAAAGCATTCACCTGCTATATTCTCTGACAAGGTCCTAAGGGCAGGATCTGTTTTACATCAAATGCTTCCAGTAGGATGTCTATACCATATGTCCCACTGCAGCACTGACCTCAAATGGGTGATGGTGAGCCAAGTTAGTCCTGCCACTTTGCCATACAGGGCTACCTAGAAAGGCTCGATGTTGATGTCTTTGTTGAAATATTATTTTCTTGGTGTCCATGCTGTGAACTGGGTTAAGGAGCACTGCCCATCCTTCTGTATCACTATGCATCAAGCACATCTACTGGATGCAGGAACTCAAAATGATTGGTAAAACCACATGAAGGTGAATGTCTTCAAGTGAGCTTTAGGCATGTGAAATATTTATTCTCTTTTTCTCTGTCTTAAGGTTTGTTTATACATTGCCCATTACAGGTGTGCATTTCCATTTGACAAAATGAATGACAGAGCAAACAACTTACTCACTCTTTTCCATGGAACTAAAGCAGTACCAGCTTTGTGAATTTCCAGAATTTGCATTTTGCCAATCAAAAAATGAAAAGAAGCAGCTGATACAGAATATAACCATGGTTTTGTGTGGCTTCTTTTATAAAAGCTACTTCTGGTAAGTCAAGAAAGCTTCTGTTTGCTAATGGGACACTAGTAAATGATTTAATAAACTTACTTAAAACTTTACTAAGTAAAAAACTTAGTAAACAACTCCATCTCTGCTCAGGCCCCAAGTATCCTGTCTGGAGCACTGACTTCTACTACAGTTAGTAACCACTGACTGTAACTGGAAAAGTCTGTCAAACTAGAGTAACAGTGAGATTCACTATAAGCTACATTTATAGAACACTTGTTTCCTTAGTGCTCTGGTAATTCAAGGGGTCAAAAGGCACATATTTTGTCAAGTTAGCTTTTTATTAATGGTGATTCAAAGTTTATCATTCTTAATTTTCTCCTTTGGTGATCTTTTCTATTTTTAACATTTAATTTTTTAACAGTCCTGTCTTGTGCTAACAGGAAGTAGGTAGAATGACAGAAATACATTAGTAAGGCCAGCACATAGGAACAGAGCAAACAATGTCACTTTTCCTACTCAAAGTTGAGTTTATCAAGGAGGGTTTGATTTCCTTTTTTCTTCCCTTTTGCCTCTTTCAACTACAAAATGGACCACATATAATTGCTGATTACTTTCTAGGATCTATTTCCCAGAAAGTATCTGTAAAATAGAAAATTTATCAAGTGACAGCTCTTTTTAATTGTCCTTGAGCCAATGACCAAAACACAAACACCATTCTAAGTCAGTGCAATGAGTATTAGACACAAGGAAGCCTCAACTTTCGCAGGACATTGCTGTCCTGCAGAAGGCTTTCCTGGTCCAGAAAAAGAAGGAATTTCATTAGATGTCTACTGTCTTTTCCTAGAACAAAATGCTTTTCAATTGTTTGTATTTGCAGATCTGGCAATCGAATCTGAGGTTTTCCATGTGCTAGGCAAGTGTTCTGGTAAGGCGTTACAGCCTCAATCAGTTTTCTTCTTTTGGTTTGCCAATATTGTAACTGTCTGAGCTTGAAAAGGATGTGTATTTTATCAATTTTGACAACTATGTTAAAAACAAAAGATGTGGATTTAAATCACTACTCAAAGTTCACTTTTAGTCTACAAAAGGTAGAGGTCATTGAGAGAAAGAAATTGAATGCTTTCTTTCTTAGATACTAGAAACTGAACCTGAGGCCTCCTGTGGGGTTAAGAAGAAAAAGAAAGAAAAAAAAATTACCATAGAACTATAGCTCTAGCCCTCTTTAACAGGGTTAACTAGTCCATTATGCAAACATAAAGCAAAATAACAAGCTTTTTAAAAATTTACCTATTTGATTTGTTGGAGAAGATAAAATATATTGTAAAAATTAAACAACACACTCCCCACCACCAACAAATATATTTGTTTCACACTACCTTCGCCAAGCTCCCTTGGGAGAAAGTTGAACTTCTCTGACTGAGAAGTACCCACAATCAGTCTGTGTACTGCATCAGCACTGTCTTAATTACAAGCCTGAGACTTCCTAAGTTAGAATCTGTTATTCCCATATAATAATAAAAGCTAAGACTAAGGAAAATTTATACAATTTACTGCATAGGCAAGTCCCTGCTGAGTTCAACAGCACAGCTATGAGTCAAGCCTCATTCCAAAGCCAGTGGCACTACCTTAGACAAGGTAATCATCACAGGACTACTAAAATTTATTTACAAAGTGGGGGAGGAGGATTGTTTAAAGGACTCTGAGGGCATCCATATGTCAAATGTCTGAAAAACAGTAAGTACTCAAATAGTGCTCAACAGCAACAACAACAAGTGAACAAAATGTGTAATGGTGACAGGGATGCAACAGAAATCTGAAAAGACTTCAGAACACAAAGCTCTGTCTCTCCTGCTCCCCATGGGATGACAGTTAGGTAAAGAATACACATTATATCCATGACAAACAAACTGGCAGGTTATCAGCTGCAAACCAAATTAGCAGAACTGGTTCCAATACTAATAATGCTGGCAGCTAATTTCAAATATTAGATGCACACTCTCACTTATCCCTCACAAAAGCTTTATATAATCTGGTATATTCAATTATCTCCTTTCACAGACGAAAAAACAAGCTTACAGTGACAGAATGACTTTATCATGTCAGGTATGTAGAATTTGAATCCAGGCCTGTAGCTCTACCCTATGAACTTAATAATTACCCAGAAATATGAAAGAACACCAACAATATCAAGGCTCCACAAACATCTTTATTGCAATTTTCTGACTTCACTTTATTTTGTAATCTTATAGGTTTACTTTTAAGATAGATTCTTCTTGTATAGTAGCTCCCGCTGACCTCTAGCTCTTTTTTAAACCACATTTTCAATTGTTTCCTTTGTGTGCATGTTGGGATGTATGCCATGATACACATGTTGAGATCAGAGAGAACCTGCAGGAGTCAGTTCTCTCCTTCAACTCAGGTAATTAATCAGGCTTGACAGAGGTGCCTTTGCCTACTGAGTGGTCTTGTATAATCATGATAGCCTCCAACTCTTAATCCTCCTGCCTCAGCTTATCAAGTGCTAGGATTTCAGGTACAGTACCACTAGACCTCACTTGTTACACTTTGTTATACTTAACACTAAGTTGCATGTAAGTAACTGGTCTCACTATGCAACCATCTGGCCTAGAGCTCTCTATGTAGACAAAGCTGGCTTCAAACCCATAGAGCTCCACCTGTCTCTGCTCCCTGAGCGCTGGGGTTAATAGTGCACACTACCACACTCAGCCATCGTGTTTTATACTCAGCATCACCTGGGGGTCTTGTTTAAGAACAGACTACTGAGTCACCCCAACTAGAGCCTAAGAATCACACTTCTGACAAGTCTCCATATGAGACTAGGGACAATACATTAAAATCTACTAATTAAACAATCACATCAGCAGATTATTTTCTTTAGCTATTTGGGGGTGTAGTTTGCATCTTATTATCCCAAGTAACTGTATATGGTCCATCTTAAGTAAGCTACAAGAAACATTTTAAGTTTCCTTATAAAGAGAGGGGCTTTGTTCTCCAAACTGAAAAATCCCAAACTCTATAGCACATACCTTCAGAAAATACAAACCAAGTTCAATTTCAACAAATGGGAAGCTGCTTTTAAAGAAAGCAGGTAGTTCACCACTAACAGCAAACAAAACACAAACCTGGCACCTAGACTATCACTATTAACTCTGGAATCTATAATCTGTTATTTTAGGCACATCATTCCTTTTTCACCTAACAACATAGCATATCTGCCTTCAGACATTTATTAATTAATGTGTCTCCTCTCAAAACTGTTGGTCAAATGCCCCATGAGCCATCCTCATTTAAAAAGACAGGTGGCGCACATGCTCATTTGTCTTTGGTTAAGATTCTTAGATTTCCTTTCATCAGACTCCTCTTTAGTTAAAATTCACGGCCTACCATTAAGGTGCTGTGTAGCACATTCTGCTCCGTACTGTTTACCAAATGTGACCTCATCATACACCAAGTTGAATCTTTGTGTAAAATATCAGTACCTACCACTTATTAAACATTATGGATTTCCTTGAAAATCAGTTATAGAGGGAAATTATTACCTCTGTCAATCCCTAGGATTAGAGACCCTTAAGGCATATTTTTCTCGTGTTTTACTCTTACTTAAAGGGAAATCCATGTTTACTAGGTAAGAACAACAGGCCATCATGTTATACAGTTTGTACTGGATGTTGTTTTGTGTTCAGAGATTCTGTCTTCAGACTCAATCTTCTCATTTAAATATATCCCATGCTAACCACTACCACCACTCTTTATTGGCTCTTTTTATAAACATGAATCCCTGCATTTGAGTGCTACCAGACTGGTATGATACACAAAATATAATTACTTGGATGTAACCAGATTAGTAAAAGTCCAAGCCAAAATCCAACTCTCTACTTTCTTCCTTCCCTTCCTATGATCACTTTCAGCCTGCTCTTAATCCATATCAGGCTGTGGAAGTTTCTCTTTCTCACTTAAATTTTCCCTAGTGAAGAAGGAAAAAGAAAATATTTTGGTTCAAAAGGAAAGTCTATGCCAGTGTGTCAGCTGCCAAAACAAATAGGAAGCTTGAGAAGCTCTGGGAGAGCTCATAGTTAATCAAAGCTAACTATGGGAGTTTTAATCCAAGATTTTCCAAAATATAAATATTCGTCTTGGATGAAATGCTATTTATGTCCACAAATCACAAAGAGGTGACTGTACAGTTAGCCTTCAGGACTCTGCTTCCAAAAGGCCTCTCACCGCAGCACAGAGTACACTTCTTTCCCTAGAGTCCCTCAACACTGTCAGGCTGCATCAGATAGACAGGCTGCTGCTTATCTTCCTGGACAGGACTACAATCTTCCCACAGTACAGGTACAGCTTGCTATAAATCTACTGCCACCAATAAAGTAAGATGCCACCTTGTTCCTCCTAGCTCTGAGCTACATTTTTCACACAAACCATGTATCATTTATCTGCATTAGTTTCTTACAAGTACCATGTGGAGTCACTAGCTGCTGCTATCCCATTTTAGGACTATGAAGCTTAAAGTCACACTGTAGGTGGTGTGAAGTCTAGCCTCAGAAGACTTAGTTTTTAAAAATCTATTTAAATAAGTCGTTTCATAACCTAAAATGTTCATTAGCGACATCCACAAGGTATACAATTCTTTGTTGGGTCTGCATGACCTGGATGCAGGTAAGTGGATGCAGGGGTTGACATAAAAGAGGTAATTATGTAATGTGAAGAGGAGCAAGGTAAAGACACTTACTAGCGCCTCATATTTCTTCAGAGTCTGTACTTTCTCATCATAACACCTTCAACAAAGGTAAAGAGTCTTGCTTACATTACTAAATATTTCCTCACAGAATTCTAAACTATAGATGAATCACTTTGCTCAGCTCATAAACCATTTGGTTTCCATGTGAACTGATAAATCAGAAGATCTCTTTAGAAAGCCTGAGAAAACTGCCTTTTACTATAAAAAATCCTTAAAGAGATTTTTTAAAAAAGTTGTTGCCACTTATTTGAATTAAAAAACAAAACTGGTAATTTAAATTCCATTAGTTCAATGGACTTCCTCCTTCTTGGCTATTTAGTCATTCTAACCTTGCTTGGAAGAAAAAAATAGTTTATTCTAAGACTTGATTTTAAATCTTTACTTACTGGATAAGGAATCTTGACACTCTTCTCTCTCTCTCTCTCTCTCTCTCTCTCTCTCTCTCTCTCTCTCTCTCCCTCCCCCTCCCTCTCCCTCTCCCTCCCTTTCTCTCTCTTTCACACACACACACACACACACACACACACACACACACACACACACACAATCTCTGTAAGCTATAAGATTGTGATGAGGGACTAAGAAGATGGCTGGGGTAAGAGCACTTGCTTTGCAGGCATGGGGACCTGAGCTCAAAGTGCCCACATGGAAAGCTAGGCACACTGCTTTTACGTCTCGTTTCCTTCTGTTGGATTGCCTTGTCCAATTTTGATATGATGTTTTTTCCTTTATCTTATATCTTATTTGGTTATGTTTGGTGGTTATCTCTTACAAATCTGTTCTTTTCTAGTGATAGACAAAAAAAAAAAAGGAGTAGACTCAGATGAAGGGAAGGAAAGGAGGAACTGGGAGGGGAAACTATATCAGGACATATTGTATGAGAAAAGAATATATTTTCAATAAAAGAAAAAAAGAAAAAATCTAGGATCTATAAATAAAATTAAAAGAAAAAAAAAAGCTAGGCACAACTTCATGTGCCTGTAACTTCAAACACTGTGAGGTAGCCAGATCCCAGGAGTTAGCTGGCCAGCCAGCCTGGCCAAAATGGTGAAGCTTCCTGTACAATGAGAGGCCTTATCTCCCCAACATCCTCCTCTGGCCTGTGCATGTGTGCACATGGGCATCTGCTCCTGCACACTCATATGCATGTACACACACAAATAGAAAACAGGTAAGAAATAAAAGAGACATGGTGTGTGAAAGTGAGGCCTGATGGCTGCCAGCTAGCAGGCACACTCAGTATACATCCTGCATTCCTTCTCTCTGTGGTAGACGAGAAGAGAGTACACAAGATACATTTTGAAACAGGCTTCTGGCATATCTGAATAGTCCAGTTGTTCCTTGCTTTACTACGGCCAGTTTCATACAGGCTATCATAATAAACCTAAACCTCTGCATCCAAAAATATAACAGGCAATGCTCTTCTATTTAACAAGCTACTCACCACAAGAGGTCATTACTATCAAAAAAGTAAACAAAACTAAAATGCTGCCCTAGAGACTAAGTTGGGTCATAAAGACACATGGAAGACCCTAATCAGCTGTGAGTTTCCCTTCTCCATGTCTGCCAGGCCAGTTCAGGGCCCAGTTAGCAGAGAGCCTACAAACCAAAATGTACAATTTTTATGCCTAAGCTGGAACTTATGTTTTACAACCCTTGATATCTCTTTCTTTTTTGTGACTCTTGACAATGATGACAAAAAGCACCAATGCTCAGCTTCCAGCAAGGCTACCCCATATTCATAGTCTCCTAAGCAGAACAAACTCCTCAACTCACAAGAACAAAATAGGAAGTTCCAAGATTGTACTCTTCATGAGAAGGCCCTCTTCAGCCAGACAAATATTTCTACTACAACCCAGTAAAAGTGAATACCTGTATATTGAAAGAGAGGTGAATGAATAAGGTTTGAAGCACTCCACAGGCCTTCAAAAGACCTCAAATCCCTGAATTCCTTTTATAAACACAGAAAAACAATCCCCAAAGCACAGCCCAGTCCTGTTCTTTTGAATTCTTCTCAGATATTATACCTAAAATTCCACAGAAGCCTAGAATTAGAAGAAGGCCAAAATTAAAAGAATATCATACTCTAGATTGTACAGATACCAGTAGCTGATTTGTTGCTTTAATTGAGCTTATCTTATTTACTCTTTTTGATGTCTCAGAAACAGATGAGGCCACTGGTGTTTGTGGGAATAAACACTAGGCTAAGTAAGGAAAACAGGCTGAGCAGGCATGACAGAAATGTCATCAGTATCTTTAAAAGACCCTTGGAAGATAACTCTTTGTATATCCTCTAAAGACTTTGTATCTTTGAGAAGAGTGTTCTTTCACAATGAAATCTCACCATGTCTAGGAACTGCTTTAAGATACATGGCAGAGTTTATAGCGTAGGTGAAAGGATCACCCAGGAGCCAGTGACTGCTGAAGCCATGTGACATGTACATGGGAGTTCAGAACACTATTTTGTGTAGTCAGTGTTTAAAATTTTCCATAATAAATTATTAAAAATCACATGGGGGAGAAAACCTTATCAAAAAGGGGGATAATGTCACCAATTAGATACTGTATTTATGTTCAGAAAAATAAAGATTATTAGCCCAAGTTCCACTATTATTTATGGCAACAATTTTATGTTTAAAGTTTCAATTCACTTATAAAAATATTCTTTAAAATTAAGTTTAATTATCATGTACCAGTAATACAATGATTTCCACATTTAAATGACATTTATTTATTTAGTGTGGGGGTGTACACACATAGGTACAGGAGCATGAGTGCCATGAATCCGTCATAGAGATCAGAAGATAAAATTGAAGGAGTCAGTTTTCTTCTTCTCCCATGAAGGTTCTATGGATCAAACAGGTCACCAGGTTTGGTGGCTGATGCATGTACACACTGAGCCGCCACCTCACCAGCTGGTTTTTTTTTTTTTGACATTTAAAGAAATTGCTATTGACAAAAATAGTACATTTTTAAAAGATTTATTCTATATTCATGTGTGTGTGAATATGTGTGTGTGTATGTGTGTGTGTATATGTGTGCATGCAAGTACATGTATACAGGTGCCCAAAGAGGCCAAACAAAAGAGGGCATTGGATCCCTCAGAGCTAGATTTAAAGGGAGTTGTGATACACCTACCATGGGGGCTGGGAATAGAACTCAAGTCTTCTGAAGAGTAAAAAGTATTCTTTACCAATGATCCATCTTTCTCCAGTCATTATTTTTCAAAATTAATGTAGGTATGTGCATGTGCTATGCATGCATGCACAAATGCTATAGTAGGGTGCATGTTTGAAAAGCAGAGGACAGCTTGTAGGAGTTGGCTATTTCCTTCTACCTCATGGATTTCAGGAATCTAACTCATATCATCAGTCTTGGCTATAGGTCCTTTCACCTGCTGAGCCAACTTGCTGGCCCTGACTAATATTGCTATTGAAAATCTTGTTTTCCCTTAATAACAGAATCTTCTGGAAGACAAATATTATATATAATCTCATTTTATTCTCAAAAGGGCCAGAGGAAAAAATAAAAAAGGAAGAATCAGGAAAGTAGCATGCTTGTCTTGGGTTATATGACTAGTAAGTACTTACAGTCCAGATCTGACTTATTACAGTTAAGATTATTTTAGGAGTAGAAATATTCTTTAGGTCACAGACAACAAAATGACCCTATATGTTTTACTAGCTAGTACCATGAACCTCTTAAGTAGATACATCCTTCTAGGTTTCCTGAAAGAACTATTATTTAAAATGTTACATGATACTTTAAAGACAAGTATGGCTTTGAAACAACTAATACTAAAAGGTTAACCATACCTTACTTTAGGTGTATAAAAATGACTTGGTATATCAAAAAATACTCAGCAAATTCAAATTTGTCCAGCCTTGGAAAAGTACAATATGGGAAGTACTTACATAGTATATATATAGCTTTAAAGTTTAATAATTTGGCCCATAAACACGAGACAGGCATTTATCACCATACCTGTTGCTTAAAACTTTCAATAAAGCAACTCTATGCAAAAATCTTTCAAAATACTGAATGATACAAGCTGATTAATACTAGTCAAAGTTTAAATAATTGATTGGTTTTTTTTTTTGGACATGAAGCAGGACCAGAATTCTGCTATTCAAAGGTTTGTACTGAATTGGATTATTAAAAGTTTTAGGCACCAGGAATGGTAGTAAATGCTTGTAATTTAAGAAATTGGGAAGCAGATACAGGAGATCACAGGCTCAAGACAAGCCTAGGCTACATAGTAAGTCCCAGGTCACCCTGGACTATACAGAGATACTCTGTCTAAAATATGAAAATGAACTTTACTATGTGTTGTTTTAAATACTATAATATATATATTAAAGGATTCATAAATTAAATTTATATATTAATAAAACAATATATTTAATAGAAAATGTGTAACTTTTCAGAAGTTGGAAATAGTATCATTGATTTAAACTGCATATATTTTTCATATATTCATATATAATATTAAAACATTATGTTATACTATTTTATTATAATTTAATTTATTTTATACTTTAATTTTTAGCATAAATTTATTGAGCAACTGTTATGAAATAGGTACAGGACTCTCATAAAAATGATTTGATAATATATTTATAATCTCTCTTTAACCTTTTCTAATGTTTGAGTAATATTTAGCATGCATTTTTTAACATTATAAGGAAATAATAAACTAACCTAATAGTTTAATTCCATTTTAATCCAGGAGCTAACTGATTAAACTTTAAGGCAAACTAAAAGATTCAAGTTTAGGCATAACAGAAGTGATATGTAAATGTGACCATTACTAAAATAGAAATTTCCAAAATTTCCATATTTGGAAATTTGTAATATTTGGAAATTTGTAAATAAATTCTTGAATAAGCTACTTTGTATACCTGTAAACATTTCTTATATATACTGTGACCAAATGGTATCACTAAAGGCAAACTTTAAATCAAAGCTTTACATATATATACATATATATATATATATGTATTTCTAAAAGTTGCTTTTTTGAGAAAATTTGTAAGTGTTCAATGATCTCTCTCTCCCAGGTTGCATGTGTAGCTGATTGTAAAGGTGTGTTCTGAGAAACAAAGCACGAACAATAAGATACACAATACAGAGTGTGTTCAGAATTTCTCAGAGAAACCCTAGCTACATTTGTAATTATCTTTACAATTTTACTCAACATTTGAAAGGCACATTTTCAATTTTAGCATGACCACATATTTAAGGTGCCTTACAATAATCCTTCACCATTATTATCTTAATAAGGAATCAGCCTCCAAAATTTAAGGGACTTACTCCAGGCCATTCAGTTTGGGTTCAGAATCAAATTTAATTATGTCTCAGTCCAACTACAGTTCAGCCTCACATTAATAGTCTTTCCCAGTAGTTATTCATATTTCCCATTCAGAAGCTGACTTAGATAATAATATATACAATCTTATCTAGCTACCAGTTATTTTCTAAAATTAGAAAATGTACCTCCATCTCTTTCCAGTAACATAAAATGTGAAGAAAGCTACACTAAATTAAATTATAAAATATGTATCCTGCCCTAAACAGATCAGGCCAAAACTGTCTTTTGATTTCTGCAACACATCTTTGAATAGTTCAAATGAAATAAAATGAACATTTGTTACAAAAAGTTAAAAGAGAAAAACAGTCATACTGGGTGTGGCTTGTGACCTTGAAGTGAAGAATGTTGTTCATACTATCTTATCTGTGATGAGACCAAAAGCCCAGGTATATATAGTACAGTGTTGGAAACAACATGACAGCATGACCACATATTTAAGCTTTCAAGATTATTTTCACTCTACCAAGACAGAGAAGTTGAAAGAAAAATGAATTTAGACTGTAAAATTCAAACATAAGCCTAAGTTAATTTTAAGAGTACTTTTAACTGTTTCTTTCTCAGGAGAACCACTGAAGATTATTCTCAAACACTTGCCCTGGTGAATGACCTTTCTACTTTTAATTAGCAATAACCATATTCACTAGGCTTGCAATAAGTAAACTTTTCCTGATAGGTTTTTGAACAATTTTTGATCATATTTCATGGTTTCCCTGAACACACAGACACACTCAAAATATGGTTTAAAAATCTACCCTGGTGGCTAGAGAGAAGGCTTGGTGGATAAGAGCTCTTGCAGGGGACCTGGACTCAGTTTTCAGCATCTATATGGCACCTCACAACCATCTGTAACTCCAGTTCTTGGGGCCCTCTTCAGGTTTACAGGCACTAGGCCTCATGAGGTGCATAGACATACATACAGGCAAATCACCCAGATCACAAAAAATAAATAAATCTCTGTTTTAAAAATGAGGAAAACATAGAAGGGAAAGGGTTAAAAAATGGTTAGTTTCAGCTCCGTTGGGAAATAATGGACCTAGTTAGAAGCTCTCTACAAAGAGGAAGATGTACCTCATAGGATTTTCCCAGAATGTTTTCCAGGATTTCAATTCTGCCATAGAAAGAACCATCCAGCACATATTTCAAAATTACCAAATTGGTTTCTCTCTAAAAACAAGAGATTTCCTATGCAAAAACAAACAACAAAAACAAAACAAAACTCTCTTGGAATCACATTAAGAAAAAAAAATAAAATGGAATGAGGTTGTATGTTATGATGATTTTTAATAATTCACCAAGACTTGTCGACCTGAAGCACTGCAGTGACATATTGTTTCTAAGCACACAGTGTGAGATATAATTTCAAGAATACTAAGCTAACAACACCAGGCAAGTTATTATAGTGACAAGAATTACTTGTGTAATTTAAAAAAGTGATGTGTCTAAGGTAAGAGCAAATGGAGCCCTAAGTAAAGTACTGAACTCTCTCTTTACCAATCAAGATGGAGGACAATCTTTGTGGCTACTTTCCTGGTTTTTAGCTAATGCAGATGGGAACATAAATGCAGCTTTAGATAACAGTATACAGACTGAGAAATTCTGCTCAACTTTTCTTGTAAGGACAGATGTAGGCATCACTCCAAAAAGGTGCTATATTCAAATAAAATTACTGGCAGGCATCCCAATCTATTATTTGGTTTGGAAATTGAAGCTTCAGGATGTGTTTGGCAGGAGAGATAGGGCTTTCTTTTAAACCTAAGGGTCAAACCATACCCTTAATCACATGAACATGGGCCTTGTCTCTTTATTTTAAAGATAGGACAATACAACAAATGTCATGGGGTTGAAAGATCCTATTATAGGAAGTGACAGAGCCTATCTGAGGGCACCTCACTCATTCCTGATTTATAGTAATTACTCAGAATTAAAAGCAAAAGGATTTGGGGCCAGTGAGATTGGGTAAATGCCCTTGTTGCTAACCTTGATGACCTGAGTTCAATCCCTGGGACCTGCATGGTGGAAGAAGAGAAACAACTTCTGCAAGTTGTCCTCTGACCTCTATGCATGTGCTGTGGCATCAGCATGCATACATAAATACAATAAATAAATGTAATAAATAATTTTAATTATTGCAATACTATATAACTAAATATATGTAATAAATAAATAAATGTAATAATAATTTTAATTATTGTAATACCATATATATATATATATATGTATATATATATAATAAATAAATGTAATTTTAAGTATTGACCTTAACTTTATGAAGTTTAACATTTAGAGTTGATAAACAAATGTGGTCTATTTTTTTTACTTTGAAAACTCTATGAGCCACCTTTGTTGTATAGTGCAGAGCCTCACTATGTTTCTCAGGCTGCCTATAACTTCTACAATCTCCAACCTGCCTCAGCCTCCAGGGTAGCAGAAACAATATCTGGCTTACACTCAGTTTTTGGTCATACATATAGTTAACTTTTTCCTTTCATCTTACTTGCTCTGGGAGAAGTTCTTTTCACCCCCATCTATATTATGATTTTGTAAAAGGCACCATAGTATAACTAATGGTTAAGAGCCAAATCTTGCATGTAAATAATAATTTTTACCTCACAGGATTAGTGCGTAAATTAATATATATAAAGCACTTAAAATATAAACGCATTTTATATATTATTAAATGCATATTAATTTAATGTGTCTAAAAACAGGATTTAAGCCATGCCTTCTCAATTCATACCTTGAAGCTTTAGGCTAAATAAAAAGTCAGAAGCAACTTTTAATCAATTTTTTTTCTCAAAATATACCTCCTTGGTTGATCAGTTAGGGAGCTTCTGGTATGCCTAATTAGGTTTCATAAATGTGGACAAAACAGAAAATTGAAAATGGACACACACAAAGAAAGTGTGTGGGGGGGTTGGGGTCAGGCAAATGGCATGCTGGGTAAAAGCACCATCTGAGTTTCATTCCTGGATCCACTTGGAAACAGGACAAAACTGGCCCCTGTAAATTATCTTCTGACCCCCACATCTACAAATGTACAAACACACACACAAACATAATTTTAATTTTTAAATATTATTAATTTTAAAACCTGCATATAGTTAGAACATAAACATACCTGTAATAATTGAATGTAAAAAGCATTCTGGTTCATTTCAAACTAAATACCTGTTGCCTAATATTAGATATATTTCAGATAATTTCTTTTTAATATACCAATTTCATACTATCCTGATTGTATACGAATATTATAACCTCAAACTAAACCCACTAACAAAAATGATGGAGATGGGAGAAGAAAAAATTTACTTTCTAATCTTTTCATATTTGAAAAATTATACATATATATATTTTTTTTTTTCTTTGAGATGAGGTATCCCTATGTAGCCTGACTAGCCTAAAACTAGTTATGTAGATGAGGCGGGCCTTGAACTCACTCCCAGAGATCCAGCTGCCTCCCAAGTGCTAGGATTAAAGGCATTAACTATCACACCTAGCTTTTCTGTATTTGAACTGGGCTTCCTGACCACCCTTTTTCTATCCTCGGCATAATAGACAAGAAAAGACAAGAGGAAAGTAATTGTTTTTCAGTGCTGGAGATCAAATCCAAAGCCTTCTGCAGGCCAGACAAATGCTCTATTATTACTGAGTGACATCCCCAACCTTCTGAAAGAGCTAGTTTCTAACAACAGGTTTTAGTATCAATATTAGTCTGTTATTTAATAAATCAGTTTAATCACCAATGAAACTGATCAAAAGGATTCCACATGTTCAACACATACTATTAGCCCCATAGGAAAAAAAATAACACACATACATAGATATTTCATTTCCTATACTTCTCATTTTCCCCAAACAAATCTTTACCATAAATCAGGATGCTCACAATGAGGAAATGATCATAACATCACATAAATTTATTGTTAGCATAAGAAGCAGCAAGTAAGAAAGAAAAGTGTACTCAATTCCCACTCTAATCATAATTTAGTTAAAAGGTTTGGCTTTTTAAAATTAGCAATACTTTAATAGTTCATAAGTCACCTTTGCATTACATTGCTGTAATATTTATGTTCTAAAGAATATTAATAACAACTTTTTAAAGCCATTGTCAATGTCCTAAACAGCTATTTATCTGTCACTAAATGACAATTGCACTTGGCTTAAGGAAAAAAAATGCTTTCTAAAAGCAAAATGCCAGCAACTTTTTGATAGGCAAAAATAAAAGTCTTTTTAAGAAAAAATTTAAAACTAAATTTGACCAAATCTTTTAAGATGCCTTACAGCTGTATCCTTAAGGAATGAAGAGATATTTAACTCCTTGGTCTGACACAGGGCTCTATCACTTTCACTTCCCTTAAATAGGAACACTACAACTGTTTTATAAGATACTTTAGTCCCTGCAGAAGTGTATCTAAAAAACCTTTTGCTATAACACATATGCATGACACATTCATGTATACATGGCTTTAAACCCATGTTGACTTCCCTTATCTGTAAGTGGGATAATGATAGAACTTACCTTTCGCAGTTGATATGAGAACAGGCTCAATGGACCTTACTACTTTCTATAAATTTTCTAAGGACATAGAAACAATCGCTCTACAGTACATAAATTGAGTGTGGCAAGTGATGTTGAGCTAAGGTATGAAATCCCTTTACCTTGTTTCTACAAGACAAACTGGCTGCTCACTAGTTCAAAAACAAACAACGTGATCCCTACCAGAAGAAGGATATACTAGTAGCAACAAAGACATGATCTTTGCCTGGACCTATTTTTAGGAATGGTTTAATTATCTACACCCCTAGTGTTAACTCTGGAAAATAAACAAGTAGGTGAAAGGCATCACATACCAAAAAACAAAATAAACAATAAACCCCTAAAAACAATACAGGCATTCTGAAATCAACATCTTCATGGTATTCAAAAAGAAACGAGTATACCCAGCACTGCAAAATAAATAGATAAATAAATTTTAAGCATGACAAAGAAACCATCTGTACCATTTCTCCCTAACTAGTAGTCCTTACTGACACAAGGTCAGAGTTTGCAGAGAGGTCTAAGAAGAACTGCTGAATTGATCAGTTCAGACTGCTCAGACTGCAAGGCCCACATCTAAATATAACCAGGAGGAAATCTGGAACTCTGAGCTGCTTTCACTGACTCCCTACCTTACAATGTCAAAAAAGGTCATTTTTAGTTCCTTCAGATAGGCAGACAACATTCATTAGTTTCCATAATAAAATATATTTCTGCTACACATTATTGTTTTACCATTCTTCCTCGAGCAAGTGGAAAATTCTTGTTAAGCAAGAAAGGTATTATAATTAATTAGGACATCACTAACTATCCGGTATCTAATTATAAATGGAAAAATTAAGGCCCAAGAAACAGTTAACTATTTTCTTCCGATTACACTTGTTTGCTAAAATATAGACTGGTAACTGATTCATCTCCTAAGAGCTCGAATGTGAGTACAAACAAGTCTGATTCTTTCGTTCCACAGATACTCCACCACACTACTTCCTAATTCATCTTCATCTATTAATGGAACAACATCTTACCGGAAAAGGAAAAATGTTGTCAGCCCTGTTCAAGCTATCTTCCATCCAGGATTTTGGAGCAAAGGCCGAGCTAGGGCGAGCATACTTCTGGAGCTGAATATGATTGCTTGCGAAATTTTTCTTCAAAGGTGAGATGGAGTTCAGAGGTGTTATTCCACCGTTCAGCCCTCTGCGGTGATCTCGGCCTTGAGAAGCTCCCCAGCCACCATAGCCGCCACCTCCTGGGCTCCAGGAAGAAGAGGGGGTTGGAGAGGGACTCTGGTAGCTGCTCCATGGAGAAGGGGGTTTGTTAAGATTATTCGCCAAATGAGGCAGCTGGTTAAAAGCAGCATTTCTATGTGTGAAAGGTGGGGGGTGGGGACTGGCAGGAGACCTCCTCTGCTGCTGATGCTGGCTGTGATGGTGCTGGAAATGGGGGTGATGAGGATGGTGCTGGGAGAGAGGCCCGATCTGAGGGGAGAAGCTACCACCAAAGCCAGGGCTGACATGATGGGGAAAATTTTGAAACAAGAGAGCACCATTATTAGCTGAAGCGCCAGGGACCCCTCCCTGATGAAAGAAACTTGCATCTTCATTGATTATTGTGGAGGAAGAAGGTGCTATCGCTGCTGACCAGTTACTGAAACCAGTAAGGGATGATGCACTGGATGTCAAGGGTTGGGTGGAAGTCCCGAGACCCGTGGCTTCTTGGTAATCAAACCCTGTCAACACTGGTGATTCAATGCGTAGTTTTTCTTTTCCATTGCTGTTTTCTGAAGAATTGTCTCCCGGATTTTCTTCAGCTTTTGCCTTTTCAGTTTCAGGCAGTATTCCAGCTTCCTGACCTGGACTTGGGGAGAGTTGTTGCTTTTCTAAAGGGTCTTGTTGTTCCGGCTGTTGACTTTTTGCTTTTTCTGACCCCAAGATCTCATCCTGAATGTTATGGGTAGCTGGAGCAGGAAAGAGCCAAGCTGACCCAGCACTGCTGCCATTGGCAGCTGTGTTATTATTTATAAAAGCAGCAGGGTTGGGGGTGGCATTTTGGTGATGGTGTGGAGGCTGCAGATGTGGATGGAATCGGACCGGAAAAGCAGATTTATTCCCAGTATTGCTTTGCACTAGCACTCCAAACCCGTAATCCCCCATTTATTATTTTTAGGATCAGAATCTCACAATAAAAAAAGACAACCTAATGTCTCACGACGTCTTTCCTCCCCTGTATCTCAAATTTGTTTGCTTGAAGTATCTTATTTATAGCTAACTCAAAGATCACAGCTTATCACCCTACGTATCTCTGATTTGGAATTCTGGTCTCTCTGAATGGAAAAAAAACTAAAAAAAAAAAAAACCTCTTAAAATATTGATATGAATCCAATTGGGTTTATTTCTAGGAGGGAATAAAAAGGAAAAAGGTAAAAATCAAGTCTTTGGTTAGTAAAATAGGCGCTTTCTTTTTCCAAAGGAAAATGTACATGAATGACAAAAACACAGCTTCTCAAGCATCTATGGATATAGAAGAATAAGCATTGTGCGGAGTAAAAATATATATATATAAAATTTAACAATCACATATGGTCTTCCTCAGCAGTTTAGATTCACATAAAAATTAGAATAGGATTAAGGGGAGAATACGTTCTTTTCTTGGCAGCTTGGTTAAAAAAATCAGGAATAATTTAAGAACATTATATATTATATATTTATATATAGATAGATTATATTAGGTTATCTGGGGCAGGAGGTGAATTTCTGGTTGCCAAAGAGGAAATCAGCCTTGACTAAAGGAAAGATGATTGCAGGGAGATTTCTGCTGTTCCTGGTCCTGTTTTCTGTTCTTTTGTAGGGTGCAGTGTGGGCCTCTGGGGCTGTTCCTGGGGCTCCGGGTGCAGATCTTGCTGCGTTTGCTGTTCTTGGGCTCCCTTCGGCCTCCTTTCCCCCATGAAAGGGGTTGGAAACACCCGTTTCTCCCTCTGGGGGGTGTCGCGATCAGGAGGGATTAGCGAGACTGGACAAGGGCGAGCTGGCGGCCCGGGGGTGCGGGGAGCAAGGGGGCGACCTGGAAGGTCCTGCGGTTTCTGCCTCTTCCCCTCTCTGCGGCTCCGGGATTTTTCTCCCTCATGGGACCCAGGGGCGGTTTGTTCAGTTCTCTCAGTTCGATTCTCCGCCGGGGGGGAGGGGGAAGGGGGATGGACAAAAAGGAAAACCCCGCTACCGTAGTTACTCTAAAGGAGAAAAGCCTCCCCCCTGGGCTCGCGCTCTCTTTTTCCCTAGACTGATTGGAAACTATAATTTAGAAGGCTTTTGTTTCTCCTCACGGTTGCTGGGCCGCCGCCGCGCCGCTTTTCCCCGGTCCCGCAGTCCCAGCTGTCGTCGTTGCGGACTCCGCCTGGCTCTTCTTTTTCTTCCTTCTTCCTCCTCGTCTTCCTCTGCTGTCGTCGCTGCCTCCACCGCCTCTGCCGCCGCCGCCACTGCCTCCGGTGCCCAGGTCCCGCAGCCGCGGCTGAGTCCTTCTCCTCAGGACCGAGCCGAGTGAAATGACAACCAGCTGGAAAGACCCAGAGACACTTCCGGTTCGATGTGGGAGGGGTGGGGTGCTGCGGAGGCCACGCCTAGCAGCCTGAAGACCAATCCGACACTACAATTCCGATTAGGCCACGCCTCCAAGCCGCAGAGCCCCTCCCAGGAAGGTCTCCGGCCAACTCAGAGCCGCCTCTTCCGCCTGCGCCTCGCCCAGCGGGGCCGGCGTCGGGTCCGCGCACCCAGTGCAAGCGGTGCATCGCCATCTTTTTTGTGGGCAAAGATTCCTTCGCGATTTATGTTCCCAAAGCAGGCTTCTTAGGAAGCCTGTGGAGAGATGTTCGGAAGAGAATGGGCATCTTGTACACTGAAACACTGAGCTAAAGTGTTGGGGGTCGAAGTAGCAACCCATGAAACCGAGAATAACTGAGAGGCCTGCCCTGAGTAAAGGTGGGTGCCCCGGGCATCACGTGCTCTGGCCGGAGCTCCGCCCCCGAGGGATAGAAGGGGAGGCGGGTTTTCCCGGTATCTCTGCTGTCCCTAGAACTGCATAGTCCTTTTCCAGAACGCACATCTCCGGAGGGCTTCCCTTCGGTCTCCATTCCTCCACCGGCACTGCCTACTCTCCCATCCTCCCTTTGAGATGCAGATGCTATAGACGTCCATGGCTGAGCCACCAACTATATAATTTCTACTCCACCTACCAAGCAGAACGGAAGGATGCTTCTAAAAACGAAAATCCAGTCACGATCCTGTTCTGCTTATACCTTTATAAAAAAAAATGGCAGTCCATTACCTGGAGAATAAAGGCCAAACTCCGTAATTGAAGCCTTATTAACCTGTGGGCAGTACTCTCTGTGCTTTTTTCCACGCCATCGTCTCCCCTTGGCAAACTCTTATTTCTTTTGAGGAGTTAAGTCTCCAAACTACCTACTCTGCCTTCTGAATACTCTTTTTACAGGCATACATGACCCTGGATACGGCTCATGCTTGTATATGGCATTATATTACATTGGTGGCTTATGTCTCTAAACTAGTGCTTGATCTAAAGCAGTAGTTCTCAACTTGTGATCGTGATGCTTTCAGGGGTCCAACGACCCTTTGACAGGGGTTGCCAAAGGCTCTCAGAAAATACATATGTTTACATTACGATTCATAACGGTAGCAAAATTACAGTTAAGTAGCAACTAAAATAATTTTATGATGGGGAGGGTCACCACAACACGAGAAATTGTGTGAAAGGATCGCAGCATTAGGAAGGTGGAGAGCCACTGCTCTAAAGACTTGACTTTGAGGATGCGAAGCACCAGGGAATGAATCTTGAATGGAGACATACATGGAGAAAGCAGCAATAATGAAATCTTTTCTGAAAGGTCCGATTTTCAAGTCTGAATTAATCATTTAGTTCCTTATACCTTTTGGTTTGGAGCTCACATGTTGTTTGTTTGCTGTCTACTCAAGGACTCCCATGTTTTTGCCTTTGTATAGGCCTACCATCGTGTCCTCTGCTGGGGCCTCAGCATAAGCTTTAGATGTGCGTTGAATAAATGTTTCCTTTCATTTGGAAATTGAAACTGAAGAAAAATAAAACGTGGTTAGAGCCGGAAGTAATTCTAACAAAATAAGAAAAAAAAAATTGACCCAGTGTGGTGACATACACCTTTAATCCTTGAGTTCCAAGCCATCCTGGTCTATACATCGAGCAAGTTCCAGGCTTGCAAGGGCTATATAATGAGTCTCAAAGACTCATCATCCCCGCCATTTGACCCTTCCTTCTATGTATAGTGTCTCAATTCTCCAGCATTTCTATATGGCTTGCCTATGTGAATCTTATTCGGAGATGTTATTCTCCTTCCCTGTGTATGTATCTTAATGACCTCTGCAGTTCTGTGAGTTCTTTGAGCAAAGGTATTGCTGGGTCTTACTCTGTCATTTTCCTTTTCTGCCACACCCCTTACATACCTTGAGACTGAACTGGCTCAGCCAGGTACTATTTCTTCCAGAATGATTTCCCTAACTTCCTCTTGCTAGAGTCTTATAGCGTCCTCTTTTTAAATTACTACCAGGTGTCAGTAGGTTAGTTTCTTAAGGGCAAAGACCATGTGTGATTTGTCTTTATGTCACCCGTGACCAGTAGAGGATCTGGCTCAGAACAGGCTCCTTATGTGTTTACTTAATGAGTAGATGGATATTCTGCGTCCAGTAGATGGTTATGGGTCTGTTGGAGCTATAAGTTCTTCTCAGCATCTAAAATGGCAACTGTGGCTTAGAGGAAACTGGTCTGCCCTGAGGACCAAGCAGCCCTGAATTTGAACCCAGCTCTGCTTGCTTCCTCTTTGTGCAGCCTGCGGCATCACCATTCCATCATCCTCTCTTCCCCATAGATCCATGTGGACAGTACCCTCCAGGCCCTTTCCTAGGTTAGTGAATTACTTGAGGTCTGTGTAAGTGCAGTGCCCATATGCAGGGCTCAAGATGCATGTTCCTTATTAACACGTAGAGTCCAGAGAGTTACTTCAGCGGCGTCTTCTACCTAGATGAAGTTGCGTGGGCCAGTGTTCAGGAACTTCTCTTGGTTTGTAGGAGAAGACATACCAAAGTCATTCAGTGCTTCCACCCTAGCTCAGTCTGCTTGTTTACGGTCTGGTCTGGACTGAGACTAGGCTGATCACTGGGATACCTGAGTCTTCGAGGGTCAGGTTTATGGTTAGGCTCTGGGAGGAAGGGAGAAGGAAGGGAGAAACCGTTCTCTTAAGTCTACTCAGAAACTTAGGATATTCAACCCAAGACTACTCTTCTTGAAAACACTGTGGCCTCAGCAATTGTCCCCTGGTAACCATGACAACAGTTCAGCAACTCTAGGATCTTTAAAGGGGTCTACTGTTGCAGATAAGAGCTGAATGGAGCACTCAGCTGGCAGTAGGAGTCCTGTCCATGAAGTATGCTCAACAGGAAGCTGGCAGGTTACAGGGTAACATCCTTTGCCCAACCATTAAGGTGCTACCAGGTTCAAAAATAAATTTTACACAGCTTTCTTCCTGTCTAGTCTACACACACATCCTTAGAGAAGCTATAGACTAGGGAATGCCTATACCCTGCTAGCTGCTGCCCAGACCCCTCTAGATCTTGAAGCCAACCATACCCTAAACTTGGAGCCTTCTAGGAAGTAATGCTAATGTCTCCTTCACCAGCCTCTTTCTTTTAAAGCTTGGCAGATGATGTAAATCTCATACCATAATCACACAGGGTGAACCCTGGCCCCCCCGCAAAGTTCTAAGGTCCTCCTCACTCCTGCCTTTGAAGCATACATTGCCAGCCATTTTCAAGTAGCCCACACCCAAGCTACCTAGAAGCCTATCTAATGACTTTAGCAATCATACCCTCCACCCAAGGCTGCATATATTATGTACTGATCAGTTCCATAAGGTACCATAGACTAACTAGTATGTGAATGAGACTCACAAGAGGTATACAGAAGAAGCTACCAGATACTACCATAAATGATATAAGCTCATATTTATGCATGCAGAAATATTTAAAGTAATTGATCCTTTTAGAGTCAGCAACCCAGAAGCTTGTTAATTGAATTGAAGGACTTAGTGTCCTTAGTATTGGTTTTAGTAAGAAGGTAAGTCTCGACAGGTATAAAGTCTGACTGCACAGGAAATTAATACTCAATAGCTACATAGCTAGCAACATTAATAAGCTTCTTAATAAAATGCCACGATATACTTTTAATGAGTATAAAAATCTTAAGAGTTGAAAGCAACTCCTGTGAAGGCAAAGAAAGGATGGGCTAACTCTGAACCATCTCATTTCCAGGAGTGCCTGCATCTTGCTACCACAAGGTGAGCTAGACAGAGATGGAGCCAATCCCCAGAACATATCTTTTCTCAAATTCCACTTCTGCTCTTCACTGAGACCCAGTATTGGAAAGTGGTGCACATTTACTTAGAACACACCATTTTTAATGACTAATTGCTCGGTTGTTTTTTTCTTCTGTTGCTTGGTGTTCTGCAGTGTGTGCAAGCCTCTGAGTTTTCCTCCCACCTTCCCACAGAGTGCTAGCACAGGGTGCTAATTAACAAGCTCTTTGGGTGGGAACAGCCAGCCCCTCCAATGCATCCTTACCAAACAACTGGTTTGAAAAGGCGAGGCCCGGCATGTAGACATGCTTCCCACGAAGTGCCTTATCCTGCAAAGACATAGGTGAGCAAGAACAGGGTTGCCCCTTGCATTCTGTGCCAGGCATCACACAGAGTAACTTGGACTCTCTCAGGACTCTGGCACCCTATGTGGGCTTTGAGTAGATTCACTTAGTCTTGCATCAGAACCATGATCGTGCTGCCAAGTACCTGCCATCTCACCCCCCCCCCCCCAGCTAGGCTGTAGAATTTAACCTGCACCACCAGGAAAAACAGTAGATTTTCAGAGCATGCTGGGAACTATAGGGTCTAGAGAACAGAGAATTTTGAGTCAGGGATCACAATTCATCCTAATATATCCATAAACTCACAAATACTGGTCTAACTCATCAAATGATTTGGTTGTGTCTGGAATTTATATTGCAAAGAGAATGTCAATTCTGAATTTTGTTTTCTTTTTTAAAAAAAGTGCCATCTATCTACAGGAGAGGGTGACTAAAAATAATTCTTTTGTGTCCAAATTTCTTGCTCTCTTGTTCTGTGAACATATGTAACTAGCAAACATTAGCCCATGGGAACTCATAAAATGCAGATTCCCAGGCTAGGCCCCAAAATACAGGAGATCATGCTTTTTTGCTGTTTGTTGAGTCAGGGTCTCTCTGTGTCACCCCAGCTGTCCTGGAACTCTGGATGTAGACCAAGCTGGCCTCAGACTCACAGAGATCTGCCTAGCTCTGCCTCCTGGATGATGGGATTAAAGGCTGGCTTGATCTTCAGTTTTTTCTCACAGCATCTTCTTGTAACGTTACAAGGCAGAACAGGCTTCCTCATGATAATGCAAGAGCACAGAGAAGCCAAATTGAGACTAAGTAAAAGAAAAATATCAAGTAAGACAAATGGTGATTTCAGAATGAAAACCACCAAGGTTTGGTCGGAGTTGAGTACACATGATAGCCACTGAAACATTTCAATCATACAGTAATATAGTTAGACTTCCTCATAAAGATTCTGTAAACGAAGCCAGGCATTAAGTCTGAAGCTTGTTTTGGTAAAAGAATGAACAAATGAGAGAAAGAAACAAACACGCAAGGCAAGACGCGATCAGACTTGAACCAAAGGAGGAGAGAAGAAAATAAAGGGTAAGGAAAGAAAAATTTAAAAACCCCCAAACCTCAAGGGTGGGTCAGGAGAAGGTTGGGATGACATCTAAGGTTGGCTTAGGTGGCTAAAGGATGAGCCATACCACTAAGTGAGCTAGAGAAAACGGGAGGAGGGCTGGGAGTGACGGAGGGTGCTGCTGCTGCTGGGCTGCATGGGCCCATTGCTCCGCAAAACCCCACAGGCCAGTTCTCAACGTGTTTTCACCAAGTTAGCAACATCAGCATCACCTGGAAACCCCGAGGGCCACAGGGCCAGGGTGAGAGCACCTAGCAAAGATACCTGTGCAAAACCAACTGCATCATTCCACATAAGGCCTTTTGTCAGGCCTGTTTCCTCAACTATGAAATGGATGGCTGCAAGACTGCGAGCAAGTCACTAAAGCTCGCTACTTCTGAGAGCCCAACCCTCAAATACCCATCATCTTGCTTTAACAGCAGAGTCCGGTTTTTAACAGAGTACTGGGGAACACAAACACGGTCATGCTTTCCAACTCCTTCGGAAAGTAGGTGTGGCTGTGAGGTCTGTTGTGGCTGATGGGAGAATGGAAGTGATGCCTACGACTTCTGAAAATCCTCCTCAAAGAGAATACTTACATCGCTCTTCACCTCTTTCTCTGCCTTCCAGTCTGGAATGCAGAGCACACATCTTGGCTGTAAGGGGGAAGGTAGACTTTGAGGAGAGAAGAGCCATGGAAGGGGAAGCCTGGGTCTCATGAGTCCTGAAACCACTCATTACATCAAGTCTCTGTTAGTCCCCAAAACTACTCTATGTACAAAGCGGCGTTATTATTGCATGTCAAAGGCCCTGGCTTTGACATCTTATATTTGAAGCAAAGAGTAATAGGTGGGAGAGGGTTTTAAAGAGGTCCTATGCTGAACTGCTACGGATCTTTTTTCTGTAATGGGAAGTACTGGAAAAGAACAGTGAAGTTTCTCATCGTGTGATTCAATGTCCTGCCTTTCTCTGTGCACCACAGTCACCTCACTTACCCTGTAGGAAGTCTTTCATTGTTTGAAAGCCGATGCCTAACTCTTACAATGTGGTGAAAGGGACCATCACTTGGTACTTGCCACCTAACCTCTCTTGCCCTCTCCTGGGGCACTGCCTAGCACCCTGCAAGACTTGTCTCAGTACCTCTCTTGCCGCTGTCCTGGGACACTGTCTGGCAAGACTTGTCTCCAGGAACTGAACTCTGAGCTATGAGTGCCATTTGCTACAAGCAACAAAACACACAGGCAACAGAGCTCAATGACATTTGAAGAGATTTCTGTCACACCTAAAGAAGGCTACATGTGTTTGCTGATGCTAGCCAGCTAGTGATGTCAAGGTTCTTGGCTTTCTTTGAGGTCATAAAATGTCAATCGCAGTCCCCAGGCCTAGTTGTCATATAATTCCTTTCAGAAATAAGAAATGGGGCTGCAAAGAGCCTAATTTATCCCCATGCCTGAGGATCTTTTCCAGAGGCCCACCACACCCTTAACAACCCACTGTTAGGACTTTTGGTGGGAGCTGAGTCATATGCCTGGGTACTTTCCCTTAACCTAGAGGATCCAGTGTCAAGCTGAAACAGTGAGCTACTCTAGACAGGAAGAGAGGAGGTCCTGAGAGAGCTGGTGTGTCCATGCCAGCCATCACCACTGTACAGCTTTGCGTTTGTGCCCATTTGCCAAGAGCACCTACTTTGTTGGTCCAGGGTCCTTTCCTAAATGCCTTCTCTGGCCACCAGCAGAAGTAGCCTCTCTTCCAAGGTGGGCATACAGGTTCAGCATGTAGTCTCCATTGTGTAATCACTGACTCCCACTGACTAGTCATCCTTCAAGCTCAGGGTCTTCCCTCCTTTTGTACCAACCTGTGGTAGGCCTTTAGTGAACATTTTTGAAATTAAGGGTTTTTTTTCTGTTCTACACAAAACACAAGTAAGTCCAAAGTAATACACATTAGGTTGAAAAAAAAAACCCAAATTTAAACACTTTACAAACAGCATTCCTTGTTTTATTTTTCAGTGGGCTTTTGCAGGGAAGGGAGATACAGCAGTGTCCTACTGGCATATGTGAGGGTCCTATCGACATAGAACTTCTGCTATGCCATGAATCTCACGGCAAGTCAGTCATTATAAGTCCCAGAGAGTTCTTTTATAAATAGTAAGCCATTTCAACCTTGTGTAAAACACTTTATACATAATAATAGCTTCACTTGGCTGAATCATCTTAGGTACAGTGCTGCAGTTGCATTAAGCTGCTCTGTATTGATACACCCTCCGAGTTAAACTGCTTCTTAATGAAGTGGCTTGCTCAGAAGCCATCAGCCAACACGTGTCTACACACATGCTTGCTTATACATAATGTCGTCAGCACCTCAGAACAAGCGCAGAGACAGAAATCGTCTAATATTAATGAGCGATATCACAGGTAAGTGGATGCTCCAGTCCAATAAGGGGATGCTCCAGTCTCTAATGTAGTTGAGGTGAGTCTCAGTAATGGGCTTCTTGAAATCACCCAGCCCCCGCCGGAGCGCCTTCACATCCAGCAGCCTGTGTAAAGTCTAATAAGTGCATAAATATTTTAGCAAGGAAAATAGGTAGCATTATGGCCACACTCTGCGCTGCTGACAGCTTGGTAGTTAGAAACCACCACATCCCGAGGTGTAGTAATTCACCATTTGCTCAGAGTTGAAAGGAGGCAGAGGAGAGAGCTCAGGGCCCCTAGCTCATTTTTTATTTAAAGGCCATTTTTAATCTGTTCAGCTATTTAAGCTCCAAAAAAGAAAAAGGAAAAAGGAAGGAATGTGCTTCAAGTGCAGAAATTTAGGGAGTGTGTGGGGTCTTACTTGACAACATCCGAGATACAGCTTAAATCCTAAGCAGCATTACATAACCCTGTAAGTGCATGGTGAGAATTTAAAATTTAGTTCCTGGTGTGTGTGTGTGTGTGTGTGTGTGTGTGTGTGTGTGTGTGTGTGTGAATGCATGTGTATGTGTGTTTCTTTTAAATCCATACATGGCTGTTTTGAGGTAGTTTATTTTGAGTTCTCCTTTAAGATACACAGATTCATAATTTGTATTCATTGCTCTACTGCCTGTTATTCAACATTATTTTCAAATGGGCATAATTTTTAGAACTTAAGTAAATAGGCTAAAAGAAAACTTGTGTAACTGATACATATTTTAAAAGATCTCTATGACATGGCATATATTATGCCATCATTAACTGTTTTCTAATACATGCTGAAATAAATGCACATTTGAGTCCAACAGATGTTGTAATCAAGCAAGAGACTGTCACTCAGGAAACACTAGGTCACTGGGTAAGAAAACAGATGTTTTAATTAGGTAATGGTTCAAGTCCCCTCTCTGTCACCAGCTGAGTGACTTCTGTGGCTTTTTGTCTCTCTGACTCTCAGTTTTTGTGCCTGGAAAACAATGACAGAGATGTCCAGGCAGTTTTCTAGAGGGTTATAAGAAGTGAGACATGCCAAGCTCTTAGGGTAGCTGGTAGGCTCTAGCAGTGTACCAACTATGGTTATTGTTAACTTTCTGATTCGGGACATATGTGTCATTCGAGGGTGCCAAACACCAATGAATATGCCTCGAGACAAACAAAGTCTACCAGGTGTCTACATCTGACAGGCTCTTTCATAGGTCCTGGAGACATGCTGATAATTTTTGAAGTGACAGCTGTACGTTAGAGATAATGACAACAGTATATGTGTAATGCATTGAGAGCCATGTGCCTAGGCTAAGACAGCAGGTCAGAGGAGAGCATGGACCAAGTCATCATCAGAGAGGAAAACGTGCAGATTCATACGTCACGCCTCGATGTGATGGCTCCTGGGGACACATCGAATTCTAAGTACATGATTGCGACTGGGGAGCAAAGGACGCATGAGGTTTGAACACGTGCTCAGTCATGGAGCCCTGCTATCATTTACTTACAGACACACGATATTAAAGGACTGAGGGATATCATTTTCAGAACTAGACAGTAGTGAAGCAGCATAGAAATAAAGTTCTTAATTTCCTTCTACAGATATCTCCGGGATGGTACACACAAGCTGGCTACCTTTCTTATCTGTGAGTCCAGTCAGTACTGGTCAAAAATATTTGGAAAAGCTGTATCTTTACTGAATACGAAGATATTTTCGTTCAGTATTCCCTAAACTATATTTTGTCAGACTTTTTACACAAAATGTATTGTGCTAGTACTTTAGAGGTAAGGAAACATGTCATAGATGATTGTGTAGGTTATATGCAAATATCATGATATTTTACATGACGAGCTTGGACACCCATGGATTTTAATATTTGGAGGGTTCTTGGAAATAGTATTTTGCATATTGGGGTAACTACCTGTGAGAGACAGGCTTCCATTAACTTATTTTCCCAAGTGTTGAGATGTCAGCACTGCATTGCCTGCTGGTGGGTTCCCTCTATCCCCTTGCTCGCTACCCTGTCTGGTATTTGAGCTGCTGGCTCTTATTAGACTGGAGGCTTTGTGAAAGGAAGAACTGTACCTGACTGGTTTGCTACCATACCCTCCGTCCCATACTGAATAAGTGACTGTCTATCTGAGGGAGGGATTTGGGGATTAAACTCTCCTGTTACACATATAACACATGTAACTAACTTTTTCTTCTGAGAAACTGGACTAATATCTTTAAAAGTGTTTTGGTCATTTCTGTTTCTCTGGTTTAAAAGTAAGCACAGGGCAGAATAGGCTGGATGCTTGGAGATGCAAATGTAAGCAGCTGCCCTGCCACCCAGGCGCCCTGCCACCCGGGCTGCCCTGCCCCCCCCCTGGGCGCCCCAGCAGCAGCTCCCCTTGATGTCTGTTCTATTTACTCCCAGCCCCTTTCCTCATCCCTTCTCTCCAGAGATGACACCCTCACTAGGACATTAGGACAATGAGCTCTTCGTATCCCACCTACTTAGACAGGTCTCTCTCTCATTCTCTGTTAATGATAAACCAAATTAAAATCGTGTAGATTTCAGGACAATCTGGTGAACTAAGAATGTTATAAATACTTTCCGGAGGGATGGATGTGGCTCCGTTTTTATCTGTATGTGGGAGATCCTGCCTTGCCTTACTTTCCGATTTTTCATCATTTTTTATTGAACTCATGAGCACCATCGAGAGTCAACTATTGGCTATTTAATTTTTATATTCTTCTTGTGTTGTCTGTGAAGACAACTGTATGTGCTTGGGTCATTCCTTTCAACGCACTCTTTTCAGTGATCCATGAACATGTTTAAGGTGACACCCAACTGTGATGCACCATTAAAGCACAGATTATCCAGATCTCTCTATTTAGAGTTGAGCACAAGTGGAAGCCAGATGAGCCCATGAACAAGGGTGCCATGGGGACAGGGAAGCCTAGGCGCCTCGCTCAGTCTCATCTCCAAGGAAAGCTTCCAGGAATGGATATTTGAGTGCTGTCTAGAAAGATGAGCCGGGTTTGGCAGATGCTGAAAGGATTCAGGTGTCCAGTGGGGCCCTGAGAGGATGGAGAGCACCTAACCCACATTTATTCACTGCAGACCACAGCTCAGCTCGGGAACCACAGCTCAGGGACCACAGTGGACCTGGACAGACGGATGGAGAGCTGATGAATAAAATGTGAAGAGACCTTTAGGTGGCAACCTACATAACAGAACTCTTCTGTTACAGCCTTGGTAACTATGCCTAAGGTGTTGATAAAAGTAGTTTCAAATACCCTGTACAATGGGACAGAATCTATTAAAGTTGACAGTGTGACTATCCCATGAATGACTCAGAAATTCTACCGCTTAGTTTCAAGCAGGGAAAATAAACAAATACAACAAAACAGTTCCTGTAAAAGAGTACTGTTGGCAGCACAGTTTGGGAAAACTAGATTAGGATGTTTCAAATCTGTTTGTATAGGGAATGACTAAGGAGACTGATGTCTGTTCCATAGAAAAGTATGGAAATACCATATCGCTGCAGAAACCTCCAAGGCCCACTGCTGGAGGCATGAACCACGACACATGATGTGCATGCTGCCCTTGTGGAGGTCACCCGAGTGAAGGCTGTCCTTGTGGAGGCTGTCCCCGTATAGGAATGCTGCATGTCTGTAGTTATAGAGGCACATGCTCAGTTAGTTCACAGACACAGGTGTAGGAGACACAGACAACGAAGCCAGTTCATCAGTAGAGGTCTTTTGTAACTGAAAACTGGTAAGTCCCAAAGGCTTAAGACATTGGAAGAGGCCATTAAGAGAGACATAACTCTTTAAAAATATTTTTTTGCAAGGAGAGTGTATTCCATGAATCACTTGTGTAACTAAAGATAGTGAAAATAATGAAAATGCCCTAATTTCCATGGTAGCTCAGTACCATCTCTTTGGAAACAAATTGAACAACATGAAACATGACATTCAGAAAACATTTTTAATCCATGGCCCAGTGATTTTCCTTTTAGGAATCTATCCAAACAAGATAGCCTTATTTATTTATAGTGATTTTTACAGGAAGATGTTCAGTGTGGTTATTATTTACAATGACAAAGGGAACAGATTCATCTGAGTTGTCTAATAATGGAAAGTTTAAACAATAAGTTTATATGGTGGAATGCTGAGTAACTATTAAACCCTTGCTATAGAAGAATTTTTACTGACTTGTGTATTGATTCACAAAATAACACTAAAACAACATAAAAATATGAGGATAGTGTGGTCTCAGAGATGAGATGAACACAGCAGTACATATACAGGGTTGGGTTGATAGATTCCAGAAGAGCCATTTGACCAGGCCCTATATTTATTTAGACTTTGACATAGCTTCTTATGTGCAGCTGTACAACGCAGAGGGATATTCTGAATTCTATCGTACATATTGCCAGACATAATCATGCGGTTTTTCATGAGACTCTTATTATGGTACATACACACCAAACCCTCTTAGCTTCAGAGATAGAGGAAGTCCAGGCTTCCCTCCTGCTGAGTTCTGTCACTGCACAGTGGGCAGGAAGCAGCTCCTCTGAAGGTGAGTGTTCATGCTGACTAGTTCCTGGGAATGGAATTACAGACTAACCTGTGTGTTTGTTTGTTTGTTTGTTTTTGAGACAGTGTCTCTCTACATAGTGCTGGCTGTCCTGAAACTCTCTCTGACCAGGCTGGCCTTGGACTCAGATCTGCCTGCTTCTCCCTCCTCAGTGCTGGGATCAAAGGTGTGCACCACCATGCCCAGCCATGTCTTTTTTCAGACTTTAAGAAGATAAGTTTCCGCTCTTCTTAGTCTTCTCCAGCGAACATGCATTCCACAATTTAAAAAGAGCTTCTTCAGTGAAAAGTTTTAAAATTCCCAGAAAACCAGAAGAGGAGATGGCCTCTTCTAAAACACAAAAGCAAGGCCTAGCTCTAGAATGTGCCACATCAAGATGTCCCTAGGGTAGAGACCTTAGCAGTCTGGTTCCAGGGCTGGACAGAAAGATCATGACTAGACCCAGCTCCAGTGTGTCACAGAAAGGCCACCGTGACCCACCACTCTTCATTGCTAGATTAGGCCAAAGCAGTTCTCTGTCTTGGTGAGGGAGCCACACGGACTCCAGTTCTGAGGTAAACATTGTGTGTAGAGGGCCTGTGAAGGTAATCTAGACTCCTTACAGACTGCATAACCCTAAGGTCCGGTTTGGTCTTCAAATCAGACTGTGAGAGGAGACATACATGAAAGAAATGCTATGTGAGCAGATAAGAACAGGGAACTTACTTGCAGAGCAGATGGTCTTCGAGATGACTAGGCACAGCGTGGGAAGAGTCAGTCGATTAGTGTAGAATTGCTTATTAATGTAATTGAGCCATAGTCATTCATTTTTAAAAATATCTTTAAGGTCATTTTTTTTTATTGTTGTTGTAGTTACAGGGTTTCTCCATGTAGCCCCAACTGTCCTAGAACTTGCTCTGTAGACCAAACTGGCCTCAAAATTAGATCTGCCTGCCTCTGCCTCCTGAGTGCTGGAATTAAAGGCTCAAACCATCATACCTAGTTCAAGATTTGTATTATTTTAATTCTCTCTCATTCTCTCTCTCTCTCTCTCTCTCTCTCTCTCTCTCTCTCTCTCTCTCTCTCTCTCTGAATGTGTGTGTATGTATGTGTATGTGTGTGTGTGTAGGTGTGTACATGTGAGTGTCAGTGCCCACAAAGGCAGAGTGTCATATACCCCTTAGCTGGGGTTTCATATGAGAATGGCCACCAGATGTGGGTTCTGGGAATGCAACTAGTGTCCTCTGCAAGTGTAATATGTGCTCCTAAATCAGCTCTCCAGTCCCTTCCCCAAACCCCTTTTAAATGTTTGGTGTGAGGAATAGCATGCATGATAAATATGTGCCCTACCATTGAGCTACATTCCCTTGGGCCTTCTTCTTGTCAGTATCTGGAGGCAAGAGATGGGAAGAAGAGGGAGAGAGAGAAAGAGGGGAGGTAGGGGAGGAAGGGAGATCCTTTCTCACTGCCCCACACTTCCCATCATCAAAGCAGATGTAACTGGTTCTAGATGCAGAAGTAACAGGAGGCTGTAGCTTTGGAGAGAATGCATGTGCACTGAAAGGTCAGGGTGCAAACCACGAGTCCAGTACTGAGCTGCTGGGACCTGGAAGCCAGTGCTCTCAATAATAGCCACTGCAGCTTCCAGCTGCTGCTACTTAGCAAAAGCAAGGCATTCCATATACAGTGCAATTCTTCATGTTAACCAAATTAAAATAATAATATGTTCTTTCCTTTCATGTACTATACTGATAAATCCTGATTTATGAATGAAATGTGATGATTAGTTAGTTAAAAATAATTAGTACCAGACTACGCTTCAGAGTTAATGAATGCACACAAATCTGGTTTTCTACACGTCCTCAACACACCCGTCATTTGAAGGGTGCGTTATTAATCAGTTGTGTTCAAGAGAAACACATGGAGTAGCTATCAGCTTGGTTTGCTTTCCTTTTCTGTTTGTTGTACAAAGTAATATTTTTACAAGGTAAAATTTTGGTGCCTTGTGGGGCAGGTGTACTTCAGAGAGATGCACCCAGCAGTAGCTACTCTCTGTGGCTGAGCTGGGATGCACAGGTTGTCAGGGTGAAGTTCCCACCCTCAGAGCTCCTAGGCTGTTGCAGAGCCCTTTCTGGGATCTGAAAGCTAATTACAGAAATGCCACGATTGTGGAGAGCCTGGGAATAGCATCTAAAAAACTAAGGAGCCATTTATCAAATATGATTATGTTCTCAGAGCTAGAAAAAAACCCCTAGATTTTAGATAATATTTGGATGTTTTGACCATTGAGAGAATCTGAAGGCCACAGGGCACCAACACATCAAGATTGCTGCCAAGATCCTTTGACCCACAGACCAACTGGCCACCCCTCAACTAGGAGGCTACAGGCAACACAGTTACAATTACTGAGTCTGTTACCTTCTAAAGATAGCTTCGACTACATTGCATATTACCAAAATTACCTCTCAAGGGATCCTCTTTCATAAATGGGTGTGCACAGCACAGTAAGGCTTGTTTGATTCCCACAGCTGGCCCAAATTCATTGTAGTTTCCTTGAAACCCAAGTGATGTAGTGGATTTGCATCTTGGATGCTGTATACAAATCATACACACATAATCCAAAATATTTTCTTACAGCTTTTTTTTTCTGTGCCCAATTCACCTAAGTTGAGTTGCTCTACTACACTCTGGGAATATGGGCTAAGAGAAGAGATCTGGGTCACATAGGTCTGTCTGTACAAGCTGATATTCTCTCTGGATAAGACAAATCCCGATGTAAGAATATGTGGCAGGGACTAGTGTAAGCATCCCTATAGCTTCACATATCTAATCCTGGCCGCTGTTCTTGCCATGGCAGGCAGGATGGAATCCTACAGCATATGGCACACCATACACTGCAGTAGACTAAAGCTACATTGTTGCTTTATTGTTGCCGTTCAGCCTCCTCCACTGCAGCTCGCTATCACTTTCTCCTCTTCTTTCATTCACTTGTTATTCTTCTCTAAATTCAACTGACATCTCCCTGCTGCATTCAGCTGTAGTGGATCAAAATTGAAGAGCGTTCCCCTAATAGGCTTCTCCTCCACCTTTGCAGGCTCTCTAGCAAACGCTGCTCCTATTCAAAGTAGGTCTGCAGAGTGAGCACACAAGTCATAACTGGGCACGAGCATCAGTCCTCTGTGAAACTGCTTCTGTCAGCACTGAGCTGCAGTCCATTCTGATGGGCAGGCAATCTTCAGCCTGGTCAAGCAGTACCAGTCATGAGACGCTGGAAGATCACCTCAGAGCTCACCTGATCCCTCCTCGCCCTGTGTGCCCAACAGCAGGGAGGCAAAATATTCTGGGAAATGTATGTATAAGTTCAGGTCAAGTTCTTGGTGTGATCTTTTTAATGCTGTGAGACAAATATGAAATGTATGGTTGCTACTGAGGTAACAGTACACTTTTAGAGTAAATACTTGTTTTATAAGTACCAGAGCCGACTCTAAAATAATGACAAATGAATAGTAAGTACAAGACTTGTGGTGGTATGCGATCAAGAATTATGTACTGTCCATAACCAAATGCACTACTGGCGTTCTGCCTGCAGCATTACAGACAGTAGGTCTGTAGGTTTTACATTACTCAGTAGGTACACTACATTTGAACGAACAAGGAGTCTTGCAAGTACTCTATTATCCTTGTGGGATCACTGTTAAATATGTGGTTCCTTGGATGACTGTGATGTCACCGTGGCTCCGGACCATACCAGTCCTTACTCTGTTGCCTTGGATTTCCATGTTAGCTTTTCTCACTGGAATTGGTGCCTCTGGAAAGTGGGAAGGGGCTTGATTATCTCATGGTACTGTATCTAGCTAGCTCAGGAATGGATGCTAGCAGATATTGAAGACATGCCAGGGAGAAGGAAGGAGCTGCTTGTTGTCTTTTTGCCCATTAAAGAAGTGTACATAGGCTGTTAAGCTATCTTTGTACATATCTCCCTTACTATCTGCCCCTCAAAATTTGGTACAAGAAATCTCTACCTTCTCTATGAAAATGCTAAAAGCATATGAGCATTGGATATAAATATTCTGTGTTTAGTCTGGTTTGGGTTCATAAAAGGGGGAAGCCCCAAAACTCTTGTTCTTTCCCATGTCAGTTTCATTATTGAGACTTTGCAGCTCTGATCTGCGAGTCCGCCAGTGTAGGTGGCTGAGTAGAGAATGTGTAGAAATGGAAGAAAGGTCTTCCTTGGCCAGTTCTCTGGATCCAGCTCCAGTCTGGTGCAAGCTGACTCCATACACTTCAGGGAAGATCCCTTCTGCACCTCACTTGCTGTTTCCTCTTCAGGCAGGCCTCTTGGGATATCCTCAGAATCAGTAGTGCCCAGGCCATAGGAGGCCTAGGAACACATGGCTGCTACACTCTACAGTTAGCGGAGGAAAGCCAAGCAAGTGCAGAAAATTTAAAAATATAAAAGCCAGTGACACGCTTCTCAAAGCTGAAATTGGAGTGTTGGTGACTAGGGATGAGTATGTGAAGACTATTGTGGAAGGAATATATTCTTTTGTTCAGCTCTGGTCCATGGAGGGTCTTGGAGAGCTCTGGGGCTTGTAGCTGGGGCATGAGATGGGGTTGAGTTTTGTCCCTGCTTATGGAAGCTACAGTGGCTGGTGGCAGCATAGAAGAAGTAGGGATGTGACCTATATTGTTGACTCCAAGGCAAGTAAAGGAGGGGGAAGGGGAAGAAGAACATCATATTTAGAGCAGCAATAGCAATGCCGGCCTTGGATCTAGGAGGAACTTACCTTGTCTAAGAGGAAGTACCTGAATGGAGAGGCCAAGTTGGGAAATGAGAAGGGCTAGCCAAACGAGAAACCTGCCCACATTGACAGAGATGACATCACAGGTACCCAGGGAAGGCTGCCTCCAGAAACTGTACAGACCATCCAGGAAGGAGAATGTCAGCTGAAAGCACCTACCAGCCTCTGAGAGGACAAAGCCAACCTTTGACTGTACCAACCAATTAAGAGTCTTTCCGCCCTCTTTACTTCCTTCCTTCCTTACCCCCACATGATTCTTGGAGGGACCAGAAACTAAGTCCCCAAGCTAGTGGAAGAGCAGAAATGCCAGCTCCACAGGTTCTTGCTGGCAGCAGCCCAAGCAAGAAGAAGAAGAAGGAGGAGGAGGAGGAGGAAGAATTACACAATGAACTGAGGCAGTGTCTCTGACTTAGAGAGGCCACAGGTCTTTTATTATTGTCATTACCTACCAGAGATCAGAGAGTGCATGGATCTGTCTGTATTCTCATTCAGGAGCAAGAGACACATGCTACACTGTGAGCACCTTCAAAGGAAGGTGGGAGCAAGGAGAAGCCCTGCTTGTTTGGCGTCTTCATACATTATCCAGTACTGGCATGTCCACAATGTTTTTCTTTTTTTCAAGATCACTCACAGTGGGTACAGCTTCAGTCTCCATTTATTAGGAAGGATCGGAAACTGAACACAGTTGCATCAGCTGTCTCTAGCTGCAGGGTGACTGAGATGAACCAGGGTTGGAAGCAGGCTGTTAGGCTCCGGAGCTGGCAGCTCCTGCTACCTTCCTGTGCCTGTCTCGGGAGGCAGGTCAGACAAGGTATCTGGGGAAACACTGAAGCTGTCCCTAGGGCCTCCAAGTGTACTCAGCTAAAAATACTCAGAGTTCTCAGGATTCTCTTCAGTCCCTTTGAGAGAGGTTTTCAGAGAGACATTGCTATTGTGATTGCAGTGATGTGGTTTTAAATATCAAGGCCCCTGCAAGCTATCTTAAGGAGATAAGAATATTGATAGGTGTTTTGGAAGCCTGTCATGACCTCCATCCCTCTCCTTCTTCTCCTCTTTCTTGTCCCTCAGATAGTTTCCATCCATTTTACACAGCATGGGCACCTAACTCCTGGGTTAAAGGAACCTCACCTCTCTCTTTAGGAGACTAATTGGCCAAACTTTGGCCCAAAACATACAGAAAGAGCACCTGCTAGTGTCAAACTTTAGTGGGGGCACTTGGGCTATAGTAGTGTAAATTTTAAAGGGGAAGAAAGAGACAGAAGTCCCAGTTCTGTTGGAGGTATCACTTCCAGTGAGATTATGAATGGTCAGCTGATCTCTATCCCTAATCCAATCGTCATTCCCAGGGGTGGAGTCACATGGCCCTGGCTAAAGGCCAGTTCCCGGGGAGGAGCCAGGTGAGGAATCCAGACTGCCTGTCATGGAAGTCCCTTGGACCAGAAGCCTTCAATACACAGTGGAGCTGCTTTTAACAAAGCTTCAGCTCTTTGGTTATGGTAGCTGCCTGCTTCAAGGTCCCGTCGGTGTTCTGTCCTGGGCCCCCTATGTTTTTATCCTCATCTCAGCCTCTTTCATACTACATTTGACCCACAGTTGTTCCATATTCCACCATGTTGTAACGGATTAAGTCACATCTTTCCCCAATACTTTTCGCCCTCTTCATCCCATCCGAGTGTCCTGGTTAACACTAAATGTCAACTTGACAGCCTAGAATCACCTGAGAAAGGACTTTTAGACAAGCAGATTTCTCGATCTAGTTGGTCTTTGGGTTTGTCTGTGAAAGATTGTCTTAGTAGCTAATGGTTGTAGACTGACCCATGCTACTGTAGAAGATGCCATTCCCTGGCCAGTGATCCTGAGCTGTCTTAGAAGTCTAGCCAAGTGTGAGCTGGTGAAGGAGCCAGCAAGCAGTATTCCTCCATGTTTCTGCCTCAGGTCTTGGCCCTGTCTGCCTTCAGTGATGGACTGTGACCTGGAAGTGGAAGCCAAAGAAATCCTTCCTCCTGCTGAGTTGCTCTTCATCATTGTGGCTTGTCACAGCAACAGGAAGAAAAGTAGGATAGTGACTGAACCTTCTTAAAGGAACATGGGGACTCTCCCCCTGTTCTGCTACAAGCTACAAGCTCAGACAGCCAGGAATAACAGAACACAGAAAAGATGACCATACTACAACTGTTGTTCCCTAGATGGGCTCCCCTGAGGCGGGGATGCTGCTTTGTACAACTGGGCCTAGCTGTGGGAGCCTGAATGGCCCTTGTCAGAGCACCCTTTTTCCTTGCTCTGCAGGCTAGGAACATGATGGCCTGGATAGTTAGGGCCCTCTCATGCCTCTCATTTGGTGACTGTTGTGATCAGCTTTTCTGGTGTTAACTGCCACTTTTTAGCTGTTGACACTCTGGACATCCCTGTGTTCCTGCTTTTCTCCATCTTTTGTTTGAATGTGAGCCATTGCACATTCCACAATAGAGCAGATTACATCAGATGCTGCATTTGCCAGCCTCAGCACTAAGCTGTGTTTCTCACTGTCGCAGCAGAGAGCCAGCCTGGTTTATGGCAATTTATATTGCAGAGACTACTTCTGAGGAACCCTGAAGTGGAGGGGCCTGGGGGGTCTCTGTCTTTTCCTGGTAGTTAAGCTCATGGAAGCCCAAGTCAAGAGACTAGGTTTCAGTTCCACTGGAGGCCCTTTCTATGCATGGCCCTATGCATGCAGCTTAACCCTTGGGTTCCCAGGCTCTCTGTGGAATCATTTTGATCTGAAATCAGGATACTGCATATGAAGTGTTTATCATGGTTTCTGGTACATGGTAATGACCTAATACCCAGCAGCCATCGGTAATATATTTTTTACACTCTGATGCTTGGACTTTGTCACATAACATATCCTTAGTAACAGTCTATAGAAACCAAGCTTCGTAGTTAGAAAGTTTCAAAGTTGTGACAGTCTTATGTGTCCAGGATTGTCTTAGGGATGAACTGGGACAGTGGGTATAATCATGCACGAGCATAGGTGCCTCACAAGCCTTACTCATTGGTTCTCCTTGGCAAATCTAAGGAGATGTAATATACGCATTTTACACATGAGGAAACGGAGGCATTAACACGTGGGTTAGGAAACTGGCTCAACCCAAAAGTTAGTAAGTGGATAATTAGACTCCTTACCATGGCAATAGCTACTGTCTTCTCTATGGTTCAAGGTGCTTGGGCATTAGAGATTTAAAAAAATGTGAGTGACATTTCTACACATTGCTGAAGTATAAACAAAAAGGAGTCTACAGAGCAGAGCAGCTATTTTAAGCAGTATCCATGGAGTCCCTGGGAAATGAAGCCCGGCAGCTATGGAAGCAGAAAGGAAGGGTCCAAACTCCTTATTGAGTGCTGGGAGCTCCGCTGGGAGTTGAGCAGTCATGATGCTATGGAGTCCTGAGAAATACCATGAGTGATAAGCCATGGTCCATGAGAACTCTGTCCCCACATGTGTGACAGGTGCACAGTTCCCATGGTCAGTGAGAACTCTGTCCCCACACACCTCTGAAGTTCTTGGCCCAAGAACAGACCTGAGAGCTTTTCCTAAGCATTGGAAAGAAAAGCAACTCCAATTGACAGCCTCAGCTGACCAACACACAGGGCGTGTGAAGATTTGAAAGGACAACTTTGTTATGGCCAAATTTCCGGCCTTATTTTCCACTGGTCCAGCAAAATACATGCACAAAGCATAGCAGCCTCCAGGCCGGGTACCTAGAGGTGTCAGTCAGTGGCCTGGAGGAAACAGATGGCACTATTCAAATTAAGCAAAATGTGAGGAGAGTTTAGTAAAGAAGATATTTGCAAAGGTGAGGGGGACCCATGAGACAGGATACAATTCCTTGGGGCTGGTCATAGCCCTGTGTTGTCACCTCCCCTGGGCCTTTGGGTACAGGGATAGAGAACACCCTGGAGGCAGCCACCTGGCAGGAAGTATGGTTTTTGGCAGAGAGACTCACACAACACATTGTGGCCTTGTAAGTGAGAAGATGGGGTGTAAATATCCCAGCCACCATCCTCATTTCATCAGACTTCCCAATCCTGTTTCCTCACCAGGACCTACAGGGGAAGGAACAGCCTCCCAGGGCACAGAGAAGGAAAACAGAGTACAGGCTGCAAGGATCTGGACAAGCACGGGGAAGTCTCAGGAACATTTGTACCCAGGGAAGCTATTGTTACTTTGGAACTGAAAATTTCCAGGCAAAGCGTAAGTTTGGAATCCCAGTGATAGTAATCTGATTCTTGTACTGTGTAAAAAGGTAGCTAAGACATACATACATACATACATACATACATACATACATACATACATACCAACTGATGCCTGGCATTGCCTTCTGTCCCTTATATGTGATATGAAAATCTCTTACCTCACTCAAAGTGAAATGGGTCTGAGAATGGCCATGCTCTTGAATGCAAGAGACAGCTTAAGAGGACTGCCAGTCCTTTATGTCCCTCACAACCAGCTTCCCTTCACTGATTTGTCTGTGTTCATTTCATCTGCACAAATAAAGCATGTGATATTCTTTAGTCTCTTTGGGAGCCCCCACTCCATACCAAGCTCTGTACATGCTCCAGTCCCTTACATAAGATGATGTAGTGCCTACATATGACTACGAATATCTTCCTGTGTACATATCTAGACTACCTCAGGACCTCATGTAATAAATGCTGCATACATAGTGACTGTGCTGTATTATTTAGGAAGTAAAAATGGGAAGGAGTCTATACATGTTTGGTAATAATATTGTTGTTCTTCATTTGTTCTTGACATTGGGCTGAATCCATGGATGCAGGAGCCATAGATAAAAAAGGATGAGTGTATCCAGTTAAAGTATGGGCTGCCCCTGTAACACACACACAATGGCATGTTTTATTTGTTTCCATATGTCCAGAACCTGGCACAAGGCTGACATATCGTAAAATGCCAATAAGCATTTGTTACGTGTGCATGTCTCTGTGGCCCTCAGATGCCCACTGAGAGGCATTTATTAAGCCCTTCCTACTTTCCAAGCATTATCTCAGGCCATTCTGATCTCAATATTCTAATTTAATATTCATAACCTTTCTCTAGTTATCTTACTCTCACTTTCATAAACACAGGAACCAAGGCTCAAAAAGACGAAAGAGGCAGAACGTGGGTTTTTTAAACAAGGTTTCTGGTTGCTTCCCTGATTGAATATTCCATCCTTTTCTGCTCAGACTCTGTCTCTGGATTGGTCACTGAACAGTTACCTCATGCATATGCATGGGCTGACTGCATGAATGAGTCCCCCGGAGTCTGCAGTGTGCTTTGTGTGTCTCTGAGCCTACCACTGAGTGTACTGGCCTGCTGGCAGTTGTAGTCCTACTTTTTTTTAAAAAAAAAAATAATTTCAGTTAACATAGTTGTACATAATAATGGGCTGTGGCGTGATATCTCAATACATGTACACCATGTGAACTGATCAAGGAGTTTCTGTTTCCCTGTCTGTCATTATTTTGTTTGGGGCCTTTGAGCTCCTCTCCACTACTTATTCATAAACTAGACAATGGATCGTTGTGAGGTGCAGTCCTCCCCTGTGCTGGAGAACACTGGCACTTATTCCTTCTGTCTAAATGTCTCTGATGCCCAAACTGCTCATCTCCTCTGAGCGCACTGCCAACAAGAACGTTCACAGTGTCTGCCTAACTAGAACCCATTATGCAGCATGAGCCTGTGGCTGAGCAAGGTGGATGCTGGCGCTGATCTTGGTTCTACATTAGAGGCAAGGAGCCTGGCGCTGTCACACTTGGCTTTCTCCATTAGCTCAGAACACACACATTGCTGGCAGTTTCGACTGTGCAGTGGTTGAAATGAAATTGTCAAGTGCATCCTTCAGTGATCTGAAATGGGGCTGCCAAGAATATTTGCCAGTGACATCCACCTGTCTTAGAAGAATCACACACCAGGGGGAGAGAGAGAGAGAGAGAGAGGGAGAGAGAGAGAGAGAGAGAGAGAGAGGAAGAAGGAGGAGGAGGGAGAAGAGGAGGGAGAGGGAGGGAGGGAGGGAGGGAGGGAGGGAGGGAGGGAGGGAGGCAGAACAGAGCAGGTAAGATGTCTGAACAGTGTGTAAGTGTGTGAGCTTGGGGATTATGAGGTGGCTCCCTAGTGGAAGAACCAACAGTGGTCCTTTGTCCTTTGACCTCCACAGAGGAGCAGTGGTCCACACGCCTGCACTGCCTCCCACCACTAATAAACCACTTCAAAGCTATAAGGAGAGGATAAATACTGAAAGCTGCTCTCTGTTGTCACAGTCCATACTCACCTGTCTCCTCTCACCCACTGTGTACTCCATCTGCACTGTCCCAGAGAGGACGCACACGCAGCTCAGACATACATGATACACTGTGTCCTACTCAGCAAGCTCAATAACTGTGTGGTGTTCATGCCCCAGTGGAGCAGAGGCTTTGCCGTGGTAAGGCAGCTGTCCACAGGGCATATTTGCCTGTCTGACTCTTGTCCTTGGGTGGGACCAGACCTAGGTTCATCACCTTCTGCTCTATTTTACTAAGGATTCAGAGAAGATTCGGATCTGATCTAGAAAAGCATTTTCCTGACCTTGGTAGGTGGTGCGGGATTGGGGATAGGGAATCTTATTTCCAGGCTGGTCTCTAAAACCTAAGGCTTTCCATGGCAAGTGTTTCTTCTTCCTTTGAGTCCTTAGGGCTCTTTTTCTGCCCCCTTGGGGCAACCCTTGTCCCAGGCTACTCTTTATCTTCCTTGTTAATCAGGAAGCTAGTTAAAGGTAGGTCTATATCTAGTCCTTCTTTGTCCCCTTCCAGACCCAAACTCTCAAATTCTACCACACATTTACTGAGCTAGAACATTCGAGTAGGACACAGCATGTCATGTATGCTAGAGATATGACTGCTTCCCTTTGAGGACAGTTTAGATGGTGTACATGGTAGGTAGAGAAGAGGGGTGAAAGAACAGGCCACCGAGGTAGCAAAGGGTGGGCCTGGCCTTGAAAGTCAGCCTGCTTCTCCTCCTTTTGAACTTTCTCCAGCCTCACACTAGTCTGCAGGTACCCAGCCAGTCAGTAGACAGGAGAGGGAGGGGAATGAAAAGAAGCAGAGGTGAAAAGTGTGAGATCCAGCAAACTAAGAAGAAACAGGCAAGTATTTCCAAGCAGTGTACTGGCAGGTTAGAGGAATGGATCTAGGCTCTCATTTCCTCTCTTCTGAGGTTACAAGTCACTCTACCAGGTCAGAGGATGAGACACTTAAGAAGCAGCTGGAGCCCAACTCCAGAGTGACTCTCTGACTGGGCCTTGTGAGGGGACAGAAGCAGTGTGTGCTCTTCACTGAGACACTAATATTCTGTGCAGTGAACTTGGATGTTTTGTAGACAGTTTGCACACAGGCGTATGTGCAGTGGAGTTGGGGAGTCTCTGCCCTCAGGTTACATTACTTGTGCTCAGATCCCAGCACTTCTGCTTCCTAGCTGCCCAGGTATGGGGCGTGATTCCTTATTCAGAGGAGTGAAACAGGCAGATGAGCACTTAATATTGGTGTTGGATGGCCTTTGCTCAGCGTTTCCCCATGGCGTCTCTTCTCACAGATTCATGTTTATGTGGTGTTGGAGTGGGTCCCAGGGCTGTGTACATGACTAGGTTAATGCTCTACCACCAAGTAACACCCTAGCTCTAATTCCTTTTAAGTTAGGAAAGGCAGAGTGCCTTCTGCTTCTGTCCCACCTCTTGACTAGGGCTGTGTAGCACCTGAGGCTATTCAGCAGAGTGGGGTGCTGCAAACTGGAGCCAGATGGGTAGAGCTTAGTCCTGGCCCTTCCCATTGCAGGTTGGGTAACCTGGAGCAACTTGCCTGACATCCCCTTGCCTCAGTTTTCTAGTCTGTGAGGTGGGAAGGACTTGGATCTTTGTCTTAGAGTTCTTGGAAGGATCATGGCCCTTTGGAAGGAGATAGCTGATGTAGACGTGTCCAGCAAATGTGAGTTATTACAATGCAGTGTTTCTCTGGCAGTTTCAGATGACTGTGTTTCATGGTTACACTGTCCCTTCCCCAGCCTCCTCCACATTCCTGCTGCTGAACCAGAGAACCCAGATCTGCAGGGCAGCAAGGAAACGCCTCTTCATCTTGCCGTGATGTCAGGAGGGCTCCTTATCAATAATGGAACAGTTTTTCCAGGAACCCAATCTAGAGAACGCAGCACCCTGGCTGCCGCAGGGCCTGGCTGGCTGGTGTTCCGGGAAGACACTGGGCAGAGAGGAGTGTTATCTTGAGTGTGTCTTGCCTGCTATGTGGGCAGAGGCGGGGCATGCCTGTCTTGAAACAGGGCTCTTTGGTGCTCCCACACTGTGCTACAGTAACAGCCCCAGACAGACAGCTCTGTATCTAACCTGTTGTGTTCAAGGCACAGGACAGGAGCCATTGGTGCAGCAGCCAGTCTGAGTCTCTTTTCCCTTGCTGCTCACCTCCAAGCCTTCCAAATCCAGATGGCTTTGTTTTCAAATGGATCCTGCGTCTTCCCCCATCTCAGGACACAGAGCTCACCCTGGCTTGCCTTGATGCCTAGAGCAGTGTCATTTTGCTTCCCTCATCTCTATGCAGCCTTCTCCCATGTTCCACTTCAGCACACATAAGCGTGCATTTCCACACAGACACATGGATGCATATGCATACAGACACACCAGCATCAAAGGATCGTCTAAATATAACGTTGACTTGTCGCCTCCATGCCAGAACCTTCTGTGCCTGTGCTCTATCTCACTACTCTGTGGTCAGCCTCTGTCCACCATCATCCCAAGCCCTTCTGGCATTCATTCATCACCTTCTGGCTGTGCTGCTCCTGGTTCCACATCTGTCCCAGGGTGAGCTAGTTTTAACCTTTGGACCTTCACCCTTTTTTTTTTTTTCCCCTGTGGCTGACTCCTACCCACCACACAGTTTTCTGGTCATAAATAGCACCTTCTCAGAGGAACTTTCCCTTACTACAGTGGCCTTATGCTTTCATCTTTTCTGCCTGTTGTAGACATGAATATTTTTACCGCAACACTCATCTCAAGCAGAACCTGCCTGCTTTCTTCTCTCTCTCAAAGGGAGCGAGCCCCTTGTGGGCACAGGTCTGTCCCTCTTGCTTACTGCCATATTCTAAAATCTCCAATCATCTCTGGCATGAGGTGGGAGCCAGCAGGTTGTGTGGTAGAGTTTGGTATGAGCTGGGTTGAATCCTGCCCTGAATGAACATGATGTAATTCTCTGGAGGAGATCTCAACTCCACTGCTTCCTGCTGTGTGAACTCGGGAAGGCTCTCACCTCCTCCTGGGCTGTTAAATGGAGATCCAAGTTGCCAAGTTGCTCATAGAGACCACGACCACTTAGCTATAAGCTTCTCTTCTGCACTCTGAGTGACTGTCTTACAAATGACACACAACTGGCTTTACAGGCTCCGTCTTCCTCTCACCAAACCACAAAGGCAACAGATTGAAAGACTGCAGCTGTGAACGTACACATGCCTTGTTGGAGAGACTTCATCATCGCATGCTGGGAAAGATGGCAAAGAGAAGAAGAGGCTGTCGAGCATGCTTCCCAGTGTCGGAGCGGGTGGTGAAAGGGAAGGCCCAACATGAGGTAACATTAGGGTAGCCAGGAGAATTTGGATTTTATGACCATAAACGTCCAGCTATAAAAACACTTTCAGTGTTGGCATTTCTACAGGAAAAATCATTTTCATTATTGTGACTCTAAAGCACATGTACTTCTCATACACTCCCCAACCAGCTTTCCTTTGTCCCATTGAAACAATTTATTTTATAGCCGTGAACTTGAAGTCAGGGTTGGTTTGCCTATAAAGCCAGTGAGGGCCATCAGTGCTTAGCAGACAGGCTTTTGCCAGTATGCTGTATGATGTTTTATCCTGTAGCAAGGTTGACAAAGCACTTAACACAGTACCCAAACCACACCTCTTTTAGCATGGTGGACAAAGCACTTAAAACAGTACCCAACCCATGCCTCTGAGCATTAACTGTTCCTCACACTTGTTGTTTCATAAAATATACTTAGTACTATGCTCTGAAGCCCAGTAGCATGGGTTTGGTTCCAGTACAGGTGACCTTGAACACAGTCATGTTCCACTTCCCAGGCTGTGCCTTGCTGTACCTTCTAATATGGAGCCTCTGAATATATTGAAGGAGCAAACACATGACGTGATGTGACGTGACGTGACATGACATAAACCTGAGTGCCTGCCACACACCTCCAAACACTTTACAGCAGTTAAGTTTCATAGTATTCTTGGAAGATAAGGTGGGTCCTCCCCAACTCACAGACTGAGAAACTGAGTCTTGGCCTACTGTAATAATTCACCATAAAATCTAGAAATAGGCCAGGCTGGGTTGGAAGCCAGATCTGACTCGGGACTGTGATTTTCCAGAGTCTGGGATGGATTTGTGCGTCCTTGCTCTCTCCATTAGGGGTCTGCAAGACTGACATTTGAGCTCTCCAGCTCCATGTGTCTTTCAAAAGGGAACCATTAGCTCTTGCTCATTTCTCTGCCCGTTCTCTCCGTATGGTCAATCCTGCACTAGGCCTTCGGCTTCTCAGCCTTAGCTGGTCAGACCTCATCTGTAACCCAACCCACGATCCTAACAGAATCCAGTTAAAGGGAACTATCTGCTGTCAAGACTGCTTAAATATTTCATAGTGTCCTGGATTGCTCTGCTCTGGGGCAGGCAAGACTGTTAATGGATCAACCACAGGCACCAGATGTCCTGGAGCTGGGGACAGATAGATGGCCTAGTGGAGAAACCAACAGACAATGGGTGCTTTACCCCAGGCGTCCTGTGAAGGAGACATCTGTGTATTTATAATGATCGAATCACAAAACTCCCAGTTTGATCTTTGAACTTAGATGTTAAGAGAAAGCTGCTTTGATGCTTTTATTACCCTCATGTCAACTTCCACACAGCCTTCTAAGGAGTGCGAACCTGTATATACATGCGTGCAAACACACACACACACACACACACACCATACAGAAACTGGCTGAGCACCCCAACCTTCTGATGGGAAAACTGAGACAACAGAATTACCCTGATGGACTCTGGATTACCCTAGAGAAAATGAAAACTGAAGTCCTCTCTGTTCCCACCTCACAGGTTACTGGAAAGAGGGTGGAATATGGATACAAAGGAAACTCAGTTTCTCTTCCATCATCCCCTTACGGCTTACAGCAAGGTCGCTTCTCCATCTGAGCCTCAGTTTTCATTTTCTGGGTAATTCTTGGGCTCCATGATGTCATTGCTACCCCAGTCTACTCTCTTGGGATCGGATTAGGTAGAGGCATTGGTGGAGGGAGGGGAGGTACCGAGGGAGCTGATAAGGCCCTTCCAGGTCAGTGTCCAAGATCTTGGCCTGGAGAATATAGTCTCCAAAGCTGAGCCAAGAAGTGAGGTGCCGCTTGTCTATTTCTTAGGAATTCATGTGCAAAGAAAGCACACTTATGGCTGGCGGCATGTGCCAGGTAAGTTGCATCCATGAGTTACAGAAACACGTGCTGCTCGGGGCCAAGAAACCTGAATCCCAAGAGGCATATAAAGAGATCTGAAAAGCTTCTGCCCAGCTGTCTGCCTATGGTTCTGAAATGGCTTATTTAGTACCTACTGTATGCTAGGTACTGTGCTAAGTCCTGGAGATGCGGAGAGAAGAAGACAGACACACCCCTTCCCTCAGGCCCATCTTCTAGTATTGCTTAGGTTGCTATTTCCAAATAAGACACACAAATGAGACCCAAGGCCTCTGCAGAAAGGACAGGATGGGGTAGAGTGATGGGTGATGTGCATAGTTAACAGGGAGGGGGAATTTTTGACCTGGACCTGGCAGATGTCATAGGATCAGTAGGAGTCATGTGTAGAAACAGTGTCACACAGCTCTGAAATTGAGTACCAGCTAGAACACCCCCCCCAACACACACATACACACACAAAGAAAACACCATCCCGCGCCCAAAGAAGCAGAGATGCCAAACTTGAGATGGCTTCCTTGAGAAGGCCACCTTCATCTTACAGAGCAGGAAGTGCTGCTGTGGAAAGGTGGGCAGTGGGAGGACACAGCTCTGCTCAGGCCTGCCATCAAGGCTCTGGGGTCCTCTGTGTCACTGCCCTTCAGGTTCCATCAGCACCATGTCCCCTCGTGGTACCCATGGGCGTGGGGACCTGTGTGAAAGGGAAAGCAGAACATCTCTGGTGCCTTTTCTGAAGGTGTGGGTTTCTCCAGCATCACACAGGTGATCTTCATCTTTGTCAATAGTATGGCAACACCGTTTCTTTAAGGCTTGGCAAGACCATGCCCTGAGCCTGGCTAATGTGCTTGAGTCATATAGTGGGATGCTGAGAACAACCTAAGTCTGAATTCCTCTCTGGCTCCTAGTTAAGACGGCACGCAGGCAAAGCTCCTGAGTACTGTTTCCTCTCCTGCCTGTGCTGCTTCCGAGAATGCAACGCAGCAGAGCACAGGGGCCTCTGGCTCTGTCAGCCCATCGTGGCAGACATGCCATCGTTCTGTCCTTGCAGATAGAGGAGAGCTGAGACATAGCTCCCCAGAGAGGCTGAGGGTCCGTCTTGTGTCATCTCCCCTTCAGAACCTAGCTGCCCTAAGGAAGCTTCATCCCGCTGCCTCTGTTTAACAGTCCCTAGATAACGGACATCACTTTGGGCCACTGCACGGTGACCAAGGAAGTTCTCCCCCGTCTGTCACATGCTGCCAGATGAACCTGCTATTTTAGTCGCAGGCACTCATGCCTCCATCCAAACCTCCTGAGGCTGCGAGGTACAGAATGTTTTGAATCAATTGCCTTCTATTGTCTTTCCTGTATGTGGGCCTTGGTGCCCGTTTAGGATAAGATTGACTCGAATCCTTCCTGAATTCTGGCAGCCCTGATTTGGCTTGAAGTTAATTATCTCTAATATGCTGCACAATTCCCTCTGTGCTTTTTATGACATGGAGCCGAAGCATAACTCATCCAAGTCTATCATTGGAGAAAACAAAATAACCTGCATGCTTTACGAGAGCTGGTTCCGTCAGTCGGTTGTTTATTTGCTTCATATTTGTAAGGAGTTACCTCTGGGTCTTGCGACTCATTACCAACCTAGTGTCCCTCCCCTTACCCCTCCTCCTGGCCTCTCTCAGGTTGCCATTCTCATCCTCTGTTGGCAGAGTGGGGATGAGAACACTAAGCTCAGAAAGAATTCCTGGCTGCCCTGAAAAAATTCTCCATTTGGTTCCCTGGATCTTCTCCCTGCCCTTTGCCCTCTCTTTGTTGCAGGCTACTGTGTCCTCTGGGCTCCCTGCCAGTTCAGCCAATGGGAGGCCCTGGCAGAAGACAGAGGTTGAAGGTTTTCCTCCCTCCTGCCTGGTTGGTGTCACGTGTCTGCCCCTCTCTGTGTCCCTCAGTGGAACAGTGTTCCATAGACTCACTGCCAACTTCACTTCCTTGGTTCGTCCCTCACCCTGCTGCACTCCTTAGGTGTTTTCTTTCTGTGAGCCTTCTGCTGTGGGACCTCTTCCTCTGGAGTCTTGTGAGAGACCATAGGGCTGATCATGTGCCAGGCCTAGGGTATGTGAGGTTTCTGTCCACAGCCTATACCATTTCTCCCTCCCACCCTTCATCCTTAGACTTCATTAGTACTGGTTTAGATTTAGATAAGAAAAAGATAACTTAGAGGAAATCAGACGTTTTGTAGAATCTTCCAAGAATACGTATTTGCTTCTAATACTCATAGTTGCCCGGTTGGAATCAATTATTTGGTTTATTTGATTCCATTTGAAAGATTTTTGTCCCCTGTAGATTCAAAGACGAAACTGCCTCAGGCAGCTGTGACAAAAGCAGGTGCCTGAAAACAACAGAAACAGGTCAGAAGTCTCAAGTCAGGGTATCAGCTGGGCCACACTCTCCTTGAAACTCAGACAAGTATCTCCTTGCCTCTTGCTGACTTCCGGTGGTGGCTGCTCATCTTTGTGGTTTCTGGACCTGCAACTACAGCTGCCCACTGCTGCTGTTGTCATAGAGCGTGTCCCCTCATGACCACATATCTAGCCTCTTCTTGTCTTATAACACCAGTCATATTGGATTTAGGGCCCACCTACTCCAGTGTGACCTCATCCTAACAAATTACATCGTCAGTGACCAAGTAAGTCATACTTGGACATGCTGAAGCCCAGGACTTCAACAGATGTTTTGGGGTGACACATTTTAACCTATGAAAGAGCTACTGCTAAAACTAAGAACCAGCTTTGTTGAGGGAATCTGGCCTCCCTAAACATGATGTAAGAGAAAAGGATCCTGAGCCGTAATAAACACTTCAGGGCAGGCTCCACTTTTTATTTATTATTTTGTTTTTGAGAGCAGAGCAATGCTTGTGTGGATTGACCCAGTGAGGATTGATGGAGCTGTGTCGGTAAGGATCTAGAGGAATGGATGATTGATACATCGATGTTCTCATAGGACTAACAAGGTCTGTTGGTGCACTCAACGGGATATTTTCAAGAACCACCCTCCTTATTGTCTAACTATTTATTGATCTTCACTAGCTTGTGCACTATACGAGACTAAGAAATTGCCAGGATCAGGGAAACAGAAAGGATCCTGGAGCAAGGAGAGAAGGGGTCTAAAGAAAGAGGCTTTGGAGGTATTCTACAGAGTGACGAACATCAATCAACATGTCTTCCTTTTCCATCCACCCACCCACCTACCCACCCACTGTTCCCCCCTGCTTTTCCTCCTCTCCTTGACTGGTTCCTGGTATGTACCAGATCATGATATCATATAATCTTTCTAAAGCAAGGTTGGGCTGAATGGAAACAGAAGTGTTCTTGGGGTGTGTGGCCAGAAGGCTTTGAGAGTGTGAGGAATTCTGTGTCCAACTCTGACTTGATCAGGCACCTAATAAACAGATGGCAAAGCACCCCTAGTATCCAGGGGGAGATATCAGCATGGAGGGAGGAGGAGGGAACCTGAGCTCCTTGTGCCTTTTCAAGACCTCAAAAACCAGACCTAAAGACACATGCCTGGAGTCCCAGTGACAGAGGGGCTGAGATCAGCTGGGACTATATATCCTAAGCTGAAAGAAGAGTCGTTGAAGAGGAACATAAGTGATGGGAACTTTAGAGATTGTATCAGTTAGCTTTCCATTAGTATAATGAAATACCTATGAGAATCAACTTATAAAGAGAAAAAAAGGTTCACTTTAGTTCATGTTTAGAAGGGTCCAATCCATGGTCATATGGACCCATTGCTTTAAGACTCTGGTGGGTATACCAGTTGACATTGGCTGTTTACTGTATGGATAGAAAACAAGAGAGGAAGAAGCTATTGTCCATAATCTCTTTCAAGGTCACAGCCCCCACCCCAAATAACTAAAGTTCATTCTACACCTGAAGGTCCCACACTTCCTAGTAATACTGTCACCACCCAAGGGATGAGGATCAGATGTAAGTCGATGCTGCTGGACTCTACTGTTGTCACAGAGCAGGCTGTCAAGGAGCAGGCGATAAAGTCTGTGTGAGACGGTGGAGAGTCGCTGGGCTTGAGAAGGCTCATCTAAAGGAAAGGAAGCTGCCACCACTCAGCACCCACTGCCTGGTTCAGGGTGGCCAAGTACTCTTAGTTTTCTCCAAATGGACTTAGAAATTGGAATTTTAGGCATAATCTTTAATTGTTAAATATTGAACATGAATATTTCTTAAGGTTTTAAAATTTCTTGCCAAACGAAGCAGAGGAAAGTGATCCCCACAGAGAGGTCACCAGCTGATATCCTGTGTTTCAAATTTTAAGGCATACTAAACATTTTACTACTGCTGTGTCTGAATATCTAGTGTGTCTTCAACTGGAATGAAGCAGTGCCTGCTGGGAAGGAGGTGTGTGTGAGACCACAAGGTTGGATGCCCTTAGGTATTCTAAAGAATACAAGGCCCGTATCATCCCAGAACCAAAGTGTGGGCAGGGACTAGGCCTAAGGCTATGACCAGATCTGTGTCACCATATTAAGACACAAAACTCTAAACCATGCTACATACCTAAAATTTGTAAATTTTTGACTCATTCAAGCACACATCTGGGGAATTTGTGTGGGAATGTATTTTAAAGGTATGGGATGATGTTGGAAGGAGCATAAAACTAAATCAGTCTAAACTTGTTGATATGGATCATTGAGCAGAGATTTCAGGTTTGATGTTGAAGCTCATACAGTTAAAATGGTGCCAAGCATTTGATTGGTTGGCTGACAAATTTGTCAAAAGATGGCTTACTGAGAAGGAGCTGGAGATGCCGGATTTCCCTTGGCTTAGTGTTGATTGCAACGCTGGAGTAGATTCACTGTGTAAAACCTAATCCTCCATAATGGGCATGCCCAGAAGACATGCCCTTCACTAATAAGACACAAAATGGAAGGAGGAGAACCTGCCCAGAAGAAGAGTTTTGCGTCTGTTCTCCTCATCAGATCTTAGGAGGGTGATACAGCTGCTTAATTGGGACCCTAATTGGGAGAGGTAAGATTTTTTTGTTATTGTTTGTTTTTTCTATATAGGAAGTGTGTGTGTGTGTGTGTGTGTGTGTGTGTGTGTGTGTGTGTGTGTGT
>NW_021620929.1:860376-974334 GCF_004785775.1 Grammomys surdaster
TGTGTGTGTGTGTGTGTGTGTGTGTGTGTGTGTGTGTGTGTGTGTGTAGCCCTGGCTGTCCTGGAACTCACTCTGTAGACCAGGCTGGCCTCAAACTCAGAGATCTGCCTGCCTCTACCTCCCTAGTTCTGGGATTAAAGGCGTGCGCCACTGTCACCTAGTGAGATATTCTTGACTGAACATGGATTTGAGTTTGAGGACTCGGAGAAGGCTCTAATCAAGCCCTCGTCACTCTAATGCTTCTTCCTGTTGCCATGATGCCCCTCACTGGCAGGTGTGTCCCCACCACAAAGAGAAATGTATCTCTTCTTTCATGAAGGGGATGTTGGCAAAGCTGGAAAGCTTGCTGGAAGCTAAATATAAGGCTAGGTTTAAACCTGATCTGCAAGAAAGGGTCTGAGCTTGGCATGGGCAGGGGAGGAACACTGGATTCTTGACCTTACCGCTGAGGCCTTTGGTCTGAAAAACCTCAGTCCATGGCAGGCTTCTGCAACAAGAGTCAGGTTATAGAATAGGAGATGTTGCTTGTCTTTCCAACCTCACCGGCCACACCTGTACCCAGAGCCCTTCCCACTTCACAAAGAGCCAAGAGGCACCCTCATCTAGAGCAGTCTCTTGTACATGAAGGGCCATCAGCAAGACCCTTCAGACCACCTCACCTTTCGAGAGCTGTTTGCTACCTCTCTCCCCGTTCATTTTCTCCCCGGTGTAATGCCGACATCTAGTCTGTACAGCACCCAGCGGGATCTAAAGCCTCCTCATCTAATTCTGTGTTCACCTGTTTCTTGGCATCCTGTCCCTACAGAATGTGAATCTGAAGGCAAGGGGTCCTGTGTCTGCCTTGTCACTGCCATGTCTCCAGAGCCTCCAGTGTGTCTGACACCTGTTAGTCCTCAGACACAGTTGTTGGGAACAAATGGAGAAAGGAGGAGACCTCTCCTTCTGCTTTGGACTACAACACTGCCTGGCTCTCCATCTCTGCCGTTCACTCTTCTTTCCACACTGAGGGGTGGCACCGATTTAGGAAGTGCCCAGGGGAACCCTGAAGGGTAAAGGCAGCAGAGCCATGTGCTGGTGTTTTCATTGAAAATAAAAGTAAACCATGTAAAAGATGGGACTCTAGAGTCCAGGGAGTGCTCAGGAGGCCTGACACATGCGCAGGCCAGGGAGAAGTGAGTCAACCAGACTCTCAGAGACAGAAGGCCATGGGCGTTGTAGCTCAGCAAGCTGCCTGTCTGTCTGTCTGTCTCTTTCTGACACTGACATCCTTCCACTCTGCTATGATCTGCACTAGACTAAGCGGATAATACAATTTTTAAAAGATTGATATTTTGGTCAGTCACCCTTGCAATATAAAATTAGCTCCTATCCACTTGTCATAATAATTGATACAAAGCTGTACTTTTAGAACCATATACACTGCTATAGTAAGCTAGAGAAATTGCAAAGAGGATTAGGAAAATAAAGGTTGAATTTGCTGAGACAGGAGGGTCGATAGGGCATACACAAACTATCTGGGGAGTCCAGCTCTTATCAGAATCATACATGTGGTTTCTGAGCCTTCTAGGAGTCAGAACATGACACTGCTTGAAATGTAGAAAGAATATGGAGCTGGAACATATACATGCATATATTATCTATACATACCACATAAAGAAGCACATACTAATTTCGCAGGAGAAATTGGGACAAAAAAAGGTAGCTCACATATTTAACACCAAATGCTATTTATCTTAAGGAAACAAATATCCATGTGCTCACATTTTGGAGGACTAGCGAGGCTGAGGCAGTGAGAGCTTGAGGTCCGCCTGGGCTACACAATGAGACTCTGCTTTGAAAAAAAATTAATGGAAATAAAGCAAGTCTTTGATCATAGTTCTCTACCTTTGAGCAGTGCCCCTGAGTTCCTAAGACTCCTAAGTTATCCAGAGCACATAGACACAAAATTAATTATCAGAAAAATCAAATGCGTTGTTTTCAAAACATTTTATTATAGAAAAATAATTGTATAAATCATCATCGTAATGATTCTTAAGAGACACATAAAGCAAATTCTAAAATGCAGGATGAAGGCCCAGTGATGGGCACCAAACATACTTAAATACAGAAATGACATTAAAAGGCTGATGGATTTTGTCATCGAAGCAGAAAAGGCTAAGAATCTCATCGCTGACAGTTTAACACTAAAAAACAGCAAGGGAAGAAACAAGGTCTAGTGTTTCTGTTCAATTCCTCATGAGTCATAGCCAAAGGCCAAATTAAATCATCTGGGTTTTGACAGGTTACTCTTATGTATCTCCAGCTTGATCCTCCTGCCTCAGTCTTCCAAGTCTTGGGATGGCTGGTGTGAGTCAGTATACCCAAAGACTGTTTTTTTAAAAAAGATATTTCTCAATGTTTTAAACATTTTTCTTAATCATCAGGAGATTTTCTGAGATCCCTTATTATACGCTGACATGTAGACAGTTTTCTACACATTAGGGTTTTTATTTTATAGTTTATATTCATTTGCTGAGATCCATATAGATTTAAGCAATTTGAGAATTCAGTCAACATTGTCCAGTATGTATTTCAGGTGACGTTCAATACATTCCTGACGTTGCTGAAACATCACCACCATCTGTCTCCATGACTCATTTCTTGAAACACATTGAAACTATATGTCCTCAAATGTAGCTCCCTGCCTGCCTCACCACAGCCTTCTGCCTCGCCACAGTCTTCCATCTCTGCGATTCTGACTGGTTCTAAGTATCTTGTTATGGGCTTTTATGATCTCATATAACCTACACGCCATGTGTATGCTCAAGTTTTCAAAGAAACCAGCATCAGTTGCACAGCAATCATTTTATTAGATTAATATTGCTCCGTTGACAAAGGGAGTGTTGGAGAAAGGCATGCTATACTGTGGATGTAGCAACTGTGTGTGTTCTCATTCAGAAGGATAAATTAATCTGATAGTCCCGAGTGTGAACATCAACTCTTCTCAGTAGGAAGATGAATGCAATGAGCTACAATTCACCGAGCACACGGCTTAAAAGAGTTCAGCCCCACAGACCTGATATGTGGCATTACTCTCCCAGCAGAGGAGCAGTGGACAGTCACTCTTGCCACACTATCTCAGTAGACACCCCTGCGACAAAGTACAGTTTAACGAGAGAAAGGCTAACACACTGATGTAACCACGAGTTTGGCAGGCACAGGAGTCGTACTAGGACTCCAAGCCCTAGAGAGAACTGTCCATTTTTACACTTAGACTCATTAAGGAGGGACAGCAGAATACCAACATGAACCGGCATGCCAATAGACCAAATGGGCAACCCGACCAAGCTTGGGTTCAGAACCTTCTGAGCCCCTTCCTGTGCCATTTCCTCCTCTCTGGGATAGGGCAGGAGCCTCTGGAATGAGGGTCTTGATTGGTTTGATAGCCTGCTGTCATGTAGAAAGGAAGGGGAAGGTTAGAATAGTGTTTTTGGACTTTCTGGCTGACTTTGAGGAAGGACTTCTGACCTTGTGGAGAAGTTCTGGCTCTTATGGCTCTCAGCAGGACAGAGTGATGAGCCAAAGAGAGACAGAAGGCTAATGAGCAGCTTGGCTCTGAGGCTTCATTTGGGGTAGCTTATTTCTGAGCCCAACAGTCCCATCAGGGTGGGGTTAGCCAGGTCTGTGCCCTGTAGAGATTATGCACCTCTTACACTGACCCTTGTGACCCAGATCCTGGGGTGCAATAGGCTCTTCTCTCAGTAATGATGAGACCCTTCGTGATTCACCCTGAACTGAAAGGAGCGGACCTCAAAGATTTCACACTACGATGAATGCACACAAGCACACGCGCGCGCGCGCGCACACACACACACACACACACACACATCCACATCAGTTTCAGTTGGGAAAACTGATAAATGCATCAAGATGTATAGGTGGTTGTCTGTGGAAGAAAGAGAGGGGGATGGAGAGAGAGAGAGAGAGAGAGAGAGAGAGAGAGAGAGAGAGAACATAGAAGGTATGCATGCTGCCCTGATGTTTCTGGGGAGAGCAGGAGAGAAGGACCTTCCCAGTCCCAGATGGACATCTGTCTTGCAATCTCTTCCCTTCCCAGGCTGGCCTGTGTCACAGCATAATGCTAACCTCACCGGAAGATACATACTTAAATGGATAATCCCCTTGAAGAAAACACCCGCAGAGCATGTGATGTCTCTCAGCCTGGAGTCCTGGAGTCAGGTTCAGGCAGTGACCTTATCAGCTTCCTCCAACAGGCTATTTAGCCCCTCTAGCAGGAAGAGTGCTGACCCCACAAGGCTGCTGGGAGAGTCAACTGACGTGCTGGGTGTTACGTGTCTGACACATGTAGTAAGTACTCAATGGATAGAGTTATAATTACCCCCTAGCTTAGCTTGCAGCCCATCCCTGAACCAGTCACCCTGGTCAGGTGATGTCACAGTCTGGCCAGCCAAGCCTGAGTCGTAGAGTGACATTCTGAACTGACAGCAGTAAGGACTAAGCATTGCAGAAAGGCCAGGGTGTGAGTGGGGAGGGCAGAGGTTCAGAGCCCATTGTAGGCATCAAAGCAGGAGAAGATGATGGCACCTTAAAAGTAGGTGGTGAGTGTGGTGTCAGGTTCGAGAATCCCGAATTGTGCTTCCTGTGAGCTGCAGGAAGTAGAAAGTTCTCAGCTGCTCCAACAGTTCCTTCTCCACAGGGTGAGGAAAGAAAATCGCAGGTTGAGCAGCCTCTACCCTGAGGCTCAGTTTCCTACACCAGGTCAGATCACCACGTGTTGCTATGTGTTGCTGTGCACTAGAGCAGCCCAGCCTCTCAAGGAGTGCATACTGTTATATGAGAAACAGGTTCAAGAGTCTCCTGCCTGGCATGCTTACTGCATGCCACAGAAGTCCTTAGGGCACACTAGAGACTGTCTAGCCAACCTCTACACCCATCCCTGATTGCAAACAAGTCCTTGAGTTTCAAAACAGGAAGTAACCCAACTGGGGTTGCTGTTTTTCCTGGTAACCTCCCTTCCTTGTAGCCCATCCTCCACACACACTGTTCTCCAAAGAGAAAAAAAAAAAAAAAACCTACTCTCTCAGAGCTCTAGGACAGGAGACACTTTGGGCAGGGGCAGTAGGCAGAGGTTGAAGGCAGAGGACAGCACAGCCCACAGCCCATCTGCAGCATGGCCTGTCACCTTCACATGAGGCACATGGCATTGGGAAAGGGAGTATCAGCAATGTGATGTGACAGGCATTGTGAACTGGTCACGAGGACACTGGAGTAAGAAACCGTGGAGATTGTTCCCAGCGCTTTTGAGAAATGGGCATTTTGTTTCCCGTTTGACATGATCTAAGTTACTATAAAAGCCTAGATTTTCTGTCGGTCTCTCTGCTCACTCCTCCTTTGAAACAGCCTGTGACTCCAGCTGATTGTCTTTCTCTGCACTGAGTTGTATGAACCAGTGGGAAAGCAATCTGAGACCACCAGCATCCACTGGCAGGAGATAAGGACAGCCTTCTAACCATGGACACACAGGCACATCCACATGCACTTTGCATATTGTAGCTGGTAATGGAAATGTCAGGGCTTATCACTGTGAGCAGGCTGCCATTCATCACAGCCATTCCCCTCTTAAATTAGGACAGGCTAATTTCCTTGAAGTCAGAGGCTCCTCTATCAGTTTCATCTTGCTCACCCAAAGCGTGGTAAGACACCACTATCTCACTCATGGCAGGTGCTCTGGTAAGGTGCTTTAAATGGAAATGAGCTGGATTGTATGTTTTTATCTGCGCTCCACAGTTCTTTGAAATGTAAAGGACGGCCTCATCAACGTTAAAGAGCTGCAAAGTGGAACAGTTCCTTGAAACTCCAAAGGGACAGAAACATTAGTCTGAAAGAGTATAAGGCTGTGGTATTCATACTCATACACAAGGCATGCATGTGAGGGCCGCACACGCGTGTACACACACACACACACACACACACACACACACCTCTATTTCACATTGACTTTGATGAGCGCCTGATCAATACCCAAAGGCCTTTCCAGCCTAACTGAAGCTTCTCTTGCCAAAAAAACAAAGTTCCCATCCATTAATCATTGTCTCGTCCCTTCCAGGCCAAAAATAGACTATGTGCCTTTAAAGCTGTCTCAGGAAGCTGCCAGGGGCTTCCGGGAATACCTAGTGTGAGCGGGAAAGACATAAATTATAGGATGGAGAAGAAGAGGCCTAGAAAATGGCAAGTCACTTTCGGTGCCTTCATCTAAAACAGTCTGATGTGGGGATGACGGGGACACATAGAAGTCATGATGAGGTCGGTGCCACTTCCTAGTTCACCCTGAGTTGGAATTCAAACAGTGGCTCCCTGCTTTTTGTCTTCTCTGGGAGGCAGAGTGTGATCACAAGTGAAGCGTGCTGACCAACCCAAAGTCACTGGCTCTCAGTTTGCTGGCGAGTCAGGAATTCTCTGGAACCCTGCTTTTGTTTTGAATTAGTCCTCTGAGAGCTTGGCACTGATCCTCCTGCAAGCATTCAAGCAGAGTGAACCGGAAAAATGTCAGGAAGAACACAGGGACATATAAAAAGCTTAATTAATTTAGTGAGAGGGTGTCCCCCACCCCACATAACTCAAGCAGACTTTTATTGACCTGTTTCATGGTTGCTGTTTCGTTCTCATGCTAACCGATCGAGACCTTGGGGGTTACTAAAGAGGATGGTCAGCCTGACAAAGGTGGGTGTGTTCTTCTGCTTTGGGGAGGCATTTGTTCACCTGCTTGTGCAGTGGCATATTAAAAGACCAAGTCCTGAATGTCAGCACAATGCTGGTATTGTTACCACAAATGTGGTAACCCAGGCTGCCCACAACTGCCCGCAGCTTCCCATGGCTGCCCATGGGTAGCCGGGTGGTAGAACTTTTAATTCCATCACACACACTTTGTTTTCAGTATGGCACGGGGTCACGTGAGCTGAGCTGTGTTCTCTATAAGTAGAAATCTCGTCATCCCTCCTCCTTCTTGGGACAATTCCTCAAAAGGACCAGAGGACCTCCTCATTCAAGGAAGAGGAATGGTCAGTTTCAACATACGGGTGTGTCATGTTTACTTCCAGTCCCCCAAGTTGTCCTGGCATCCCTCTGTCTTGTGATATAAATCTTGTCACGAAAAGGAGGGCGGTGGTGACGCCCACTGTGCTCATGTGGAGCCCAGGCTGTGTCCTATCCCATTAAAGAAGCTTCCATGTCTCTTATGACCCATGGAGGAAACCTGGATGTTTTATCTGATGTTCAGGCCTGTTCTCACTCTGGCCACAAACCATTTTCAACTCCCTTCCCTTTCCTTATCCCACCCCAGCTAGACCCCAGGCCTCCAGAGTGGCTTTTGGTGGGTTTCCAATTCCCTATCTCTTTGTTTTAGAGCATCATCCCCTGTGTATATCAAACCAAAAAATCTTTCCATCTTTTAGGGCAAAGTTCAAATGACATCTACCATAGGGACTCCCCTTGAAGACTGTAAAAGGGACACTGAGGCCATCTCAGTAGAACTTTATGTAGCGGCCACTGGCTGAAGCATTTATAGCACGGATGTGCCAATCACAATTTCTGTCTTGGACATTCCAGAGGAGACTGTGACTCTCCAGAGCTTTGGTGCTCATGCTGAGGTTTGCAAGGTGAGCATCACCTAGGAGTGCACACTCAACATCACCTAGGAGTGCACACTCAACATCACCTAGGAGTGCACACTCAAGCTTCAGTGTCTCCAGATCTGCCAACTCAAACTATAGATTGAAGTTCAAAAATATTAAACATGTGCAGACTTTGCTTTTTTGTCATTATTCTCTAGACCCTATGGTACAACAACCATTTTATGACATTCTGTGCTGTCCAGGGTATTGTAAGTAATCTAGAGATGGTAAAGGATACACAGCAGATGTGCGTGCTATATGCCCACACCACACTGTTTTACAACAAGGACTAGAGCATCTACAGGTCTGGGCATTCCTGGGTCTCCTGGAGCCAGTCCCCTGGGGTGACCACAAATGCCTAATGCTAAGCCTACCCCAAATCCTCAGAACCAGATCCTGCACTCTGACAAGATCCCCAAGTATGAGCCCTTTCTCTGTGATGTAAGCACTTTCTGAGAGGACTCAAACATCATGAAGACCATCTTCAATTCTTCCATGGCTGTTTAACAAAGTTAGCATAGGATGCTCTTGATATTACAGATGTCAGGGCCTGGTCTGATCCAGCAGGGACAGGGTAGGCCCAAGCAATGAGTGTCTTCACAGGAAGGATGATTAACACATTCAGTAGTGGAGATGACCATAAGCCTAACTTGTTAGTCAGACTCTAGCTTAGACTCTCCCAGGCTCCTTCAGACCTACTGCTGGCCTGACCCGTGAAGGTCATTCTGTCAGGTTTGCCTATGATGTTTGTGCTGCTGGTAGGAAGCCTGGTGGGGTCCCTGGCTGACACAGAAGATACCTGGCAGGTGTACAATGAAAGGGATTAGGAAAGTATAGATACAAGAAACGTCTACTGGCTTGTTTCTCAGCTGCTAGGTAATAAGCCATTCTATATTTTAGGCCTTGAGGCTCTAAAATAATGATGCATTGTATGGCTGACTCTCACTGTTGGGTAGACTGACTGGGCTTAGAGGGATGGTTCTCACTCCACATGGTGGAGTTGAGAGTACTTGTGTGGACATCATTTTCTTTTTTCTTTTTTCTTTCTTTCTTTCTTTCTTTTTTTTTTTTGTTTTTTTTTGTTTTTTCGAGACAGGGTTTCTCTGTGTAGCCCTGGCTGTCCTGGAACTCACTCTGTAGACCAGGCTGGCCTCGAACTCAGAAATCCACCTGCCTCTGCCTCCCAAGTGCTGGGATTAAAGGTGTGCGCCACCACTGCCCAGCTCCTTGTTTTCTGAAACTGCCTAAAGCTACAGTGACCAAGATGGCCGCCTTCCTCAAGGTCCTTCCCCAAAACTGCCTTTCAAGTGTGAGAAAGCAGAGGCTCTCCATCTTTTTTAAGGCTGTCACTTCGACACATTCTGTTGTCAAAACCAAGCCTCAGGGCAGCTTAGGCCAGGTGAGGAAGAATTTGCTGCCCACTGGAAAGAGGGGGAAATAGTTCATGGCCCATGTGCTTAGTGTGTTTCAGAGGGCAAGTCAAAGAAGCTGATGGGAAATACCTCAACTTGACAGGGATAGTAATCTCTGCTGCAGCTATCTGTCCCTCCCTGTGCTGGACCGTCATGGCCGAGGATTTTGTGGTGGGCACCAGCTCTGCTCAGCATTGCTGTCTGCTTTGTAATGTCCTCTGTGTGCGTGTGTGTGTGTCTGTGTGTCTGTGTGTGTGTGAGGGAAGGGAGATCCAAGCTTCCCTCCTAGATCATCTATTTGCTTCAGATGGGAAGGGCTTGGGAGAATCACTTTGTGAGTATAAAATTCTCGAGGAGTCTTCTAAAAGGTTCCAGGTCTGAGGTAATAAGGATCTCTAATAGGGCAAGACAAATTGTGGTGTGTTCCCACAAAAATAAAAAATAAAACAAACAAACAAACAAACAAAAAAACCCAACACCTTTCTACTTAGAGAAAGACAAGGAACTGGATGTCAGTAGCACATGACTCCATCAATGCTGCATCCAACCTGAAGCTGCTTCCAGCCACTGTTTGTGTCATGCAGCTTTCGGTGTATGTCATGCATGCAGCTTTCGGTGTATGTGGAGCGCCCTTTCCAGGCATAGGGACATCTGTTCCTTTGTAGTCGTTCATTGGTGGTACCATTGTTCTTGTCCTGCAGATGACGTTACTGAGTCTCTGAGAGTAGAAGTTTGCCACAGTCGTGCTGATGAGCTAACTGCTAGGATTCAGACCCAGGGCTTGAAGCCACACATCTCTCCCATGATTCTGTTCCAAGAAATTCTCCCAAGAAAGAATTGTACTGAATATCCTAGGTATACAGGTCAGGGGGAGCCATAGTATAATTTAGATCAACCTGACTTAATGCATGGGAGTTTTGTTTTTTGTTTTGTTTTAGAAATGTTAAGTTTGTCCAAAAACAGAATCAGCAGGTGCATTTTAACAAGGTCTCTTTCAGTCAGGGTTGTTGGAAAGTACCAAAAACCACAGTGTGGGAATCAAATGGGCAGGGGTCACATCTTGCCTATGACATAAGTTGTTATTCTCCAAGCTGCAGTCTCTCTTTCTGTCAAATAATGATTTTTAAAAAGCATCCATTGCCCAGGATGACTGCCAACATAGTACAAGTCAATGCCCATAAAGGAACTTAGCTGGCAACCTGGCTTTCTGCTAGTGCAGTGTGAACTACCAAAGTACTGTGGGAAATAACAACCAGCCAGATAGTTCACAATTCTCCATGTGAAGAAACACACACACATGTGCACGCGAGTGCAAACACACACACACACACACACACACACATCCCCACCACCACCATCATCATCATCATCATGGAAGAAAGGACAGGACTTTCGTCCTTGAGTAGCTCAGAGAACAGTAAGAAAGGGAAGGGAAAAGCCAAGAGGAAACTGACAGCAGCTTCCCTCATGGAGCTTCCTCACAAAACCCATGTCTGGCCAGATACAAGCTATGTGAGAAGGTGTCACAAGAAAGGGTGACAGTCTTGCATCTTAGCAGATCCATAAGTCAGGGACAAGAGCAGCTGAAGCATGAAGGTGAAATACACAAATATACAAGGCTCACTCTGGCCAGAATCCATCCCTCCCTCACTGTCACTTCCACTTAAGAGAGCTGAGGGTGGGTCACAGGGCACTGGGACTACATGGAAATTGGAGCTGGGTCAACAGAGACCTTGGAGACTACAAAGATGACTGAATCAGGACTTACAGGAGACTGAATGCTAGGTTCCAAGCTCTAGGGATGGGGAGGGGCAAGCATATGGTTATTAGGTAGGAGGGCGGTGAAGATGGTAGGGTAGATGTTATCAGTTAAAAATAGATCGGCTGGTATGGCCTCTGAGATGTGGATGTTGCAGACACCATGTGCTAGAGTAGCATCAGAGTCCTGAATTATAATAATAATAGCATTTATCAATCATTGGCTACATCTTAGTCTATTTTCCTTGCTGGGATGAAGTACCAGAGGCTAGGTACCTTATAAATGATTTTTTACTTAGGTCACAGTTTTATGGGCTAGAAATTCAGTGAGATGGCCCTGTTTGTTCTGTCTCTAGAGATGGCCCCCTTAGTAACATCATGGCCTATGGGTTCAAGGTGGATGACATCAAGTTGGGAAGGAAAACTAACAAGAGTCCCATGAGAGCTACACTAATTCCTTTTAAGGACAATAACTTCCCATCAGGCCGTACTCTGGGATTCATCATTCTCAGGATCTGTTCCTATACATGAATCCTTAAAGTATATATGTCAACCATATTCTTTAAATTACAGCAGCCTGGTAGCACTGTCTCCTCCTCATCCTTTTCCTCTTCCTCCTCCTCTTCCTCTCCTCTTCCTTCTCCTTCTTCTCTTCTTTCTCTTTGTCCTCCTCTTCCTTCTCCTCTCCCTCCTCTTTTTTTTGTTCTAATTTTAGTTTTAGAAATATAGTATCTCTGAAGCCCAGGATGACCTAGAGTTTTCTATCCCCCTGCCTCAGTCTCCTGGGTGCTGGAATTACAGTTGAGCTCCTGTACCCACAGTCTCACTTCAGCCTCACGGCATATGTAATTGGTACTCTCCTCCAGGTGAGAAAACTCAATAATAGAGATGTATATAGCATTTGCCCAGCATCACCTAACCAGTAAGCAGCAGAGCTAGACTGTGTGGGTCTAATGCTCAGAACTGTTCAGTTAGACCGCTGATCAGCTTGCCAACAATAGACGGCAACGGACATGTGACTGGCCTGTTTGTCTTTAAAAGTCCGGGTGAGGAAAGAATGCTACAATCTGGGACTGAGGGGCTGGCTTGGTAGATGAAATGCTTGCTGCACCACCGTGAGGACTTGAACTCAGATCACCAGAGCCTTGTAAAGCCAGACATGGTAGCACAGAAGTCCCCACAGCGAGGGGGAAGGCAGAGATGGAAGGCCATCAGGAAGCTCACAGGCCAGCTAGCCTGGCCCGTGCAGCAAAGAACAAGAGACTCTTTAATAAAGTACAAAGTAAAGACTAGCTCTGGGTTGGTCTTCCTCTGACCTTAACAGGTGTGCAGAGGCAAAAATGCCAAATGCACAACGGAGCATACATGCACATATATGCATATGTGCACACCACAGAGAGATTCAGATCCAGAAATTCAGACCGAAGAATGAATAAATCTGTGACCCCTTCTTTTTAAAGGGCCTATCCTATAGATTTCATTTTGTCTCATGTTTCAGTTGATGTGGGTCAGACAGTAACCAAGTGCCCGTTCATTGTCATGTGATGAGCTTACTTTCTAGATGACATGTTTGACAGGGTCTCAGAGCTACCTGGCATCAAGGTAGATGAGAGGTGCACACCACTGAGAGACAGGAGAGGATGCCACCTTCTCTGACACTGAAACTGACTTGGTGAAGGCTTGAACCCACCCTTCCTGTCTCTGATGTCTTCTGTGACCCAGGTCCTTGTGAATCCTTCCCCTGAGCTCAGTTCAGCCCTACGATGCTTTGCTTGCCCCCTTTTTTCCCACACACCTTCTCAGATCTAGTGTATGAGGATCATAGAGTTGGTCACAACAAAACAGGAAAATGCTTTATCCAAATCTTCATTTCTCTGGCACATGGTTAGAAGTGACCCTCGGGAGCCATCCTTTCACTGACGAAATGGACGGTTCAGATAATCAGGGTTCACTTCAGCTCATGCCTTTAGAGCTTTCAAGTCAGATGTCCCATTGTTTGGGGATATGTGTGTGCAGGTGCTCACACACACATGCGTGTGGGTGTGTTTCCATATGTGTAGAGGTCTTGTGCGTGGCTACAGCCATTGTGAATTCATAACTGTAGCTACCATGTTGTATCTAGCAGGCAGCACTTCCTAGCCCTCCTCCATGTCCAGCTCTGAAAGTCACCTCACCTTTCCAGTGACCTTGGAGGGGTCAGGATGCTTTTCTCTGTCATATCTGTCTGTTTAGGGATCCTCCCAAAGAGCATAGCATTTCTGGCTTCTGGATCATTCTCTGGCCAGATCCTTTCTCTGCCTTGCAAAGTTTCTCTCCTGTCTTCATCTGGTCAGCCTCTATCCAGCTTCTACCACCCAGCTCTGAGTTACCGTCTTTCAATATCATTTTTGCTCACAATACTGAGCAAATGTATCTCTCCTCTATGGACCAAAAAATGCCTGCTACTTACATCTGTGTCCTAGAATCTAGCATTTGATCACACGAAACAAGTATCATAGACTTTTATTGAATAAATGAAGAGAAAATAGTCACTACCTTTCAGTCATTATGAAGTTGAAAATGAGATAATATAGGAAAATAATGCATATTTTCTTAATAGTAATTGACACAAATCATTTTCACTAGTTTATATTGTATACTTTCTTATATGCTGGCCATTTTTCTAAACATCTTAGACACCTTATATTGAACTCTAACAGAAAGCTGTATGGATAAGCTGGTTACTTAGCAAAACCTAGTCATAAAGTAACAGGGATCAAATCTCAGGGATTCAAACACACTCAATTGATACTCAATGTCCTTTATGATCTGAAAGGATCTCTGGGCACTGTAAGGCAAGCTGATCCATCTGGTGGCTCTAATATCCAAGGCCTGTGCTGTGTCAGTTAGCTTTCCACTACTGTAACAAAATCCCTGAGCCAATCAATTTACAAAGAGAAAAGTTTGTTTTGTCTCAAGGTTTTGGAGGATTCGGGACACTTGCTTTGGGGCTGTAGCAAGGTGGGAACATCTGTCAGAGAAAACCCACCCACCTCTGGCTGGCAATGAAGGAGAGACAGTAGCTTTTGGAGGACCACCCCCTGTGACCTAAGAACTCCTAGCATGATCTCACAGCTCCCAGTATTACCAAGCTGGGAACCAAGGCTTGACACCCAGCCCTTTGTGGATACCTGTGAGCTACATTATAGCACACATCTAGGAACCAAGTTCTGTCTGGAAGTGACTCCTATACTCCCTGCATACTTCCTAGATCCAAGGTATCTTGGATATAGGTATGGCAAGTCACAGAGCCATACCTATCCAAGTACAAAGGTCAAAAAGTGAGAGCTAGCTAATTTAAACTTGGCTTTTGTGAAGTAGGGTAGAGGCCATTGACCTGGGTCTATAAATGTCTAGGAGGGAATGTTTAGAATTGGAAGCTACAGCTACTTGCTACAGGCAAACAGCCCACACAAGGTGTAGATAAGAAGGCCTGGGTGCACTGTGGTTAAAACATAGGTGGGGTTAAAACATTTGCATGGTAGGTCCTGGTTTGTTGATCCTTACCTGAGAGTTTTTTTGCTCTTGAAACCAAGGTCACTTGAAGCTTGGAAAATTGAGAACTGAACTAATATGCATGGTAACCCTTCTCAGTTAAATACCTCCCTGATCAACCCCTGTCGTGGTCGGGGTTAAAGAATTTGCATAGACTCCAATGGGTCACTTCCCAGGCCAGCAGCCAAGGTCAAGGGTAAACCGCCTCTCACTGGGGCCTGGCTAATTATTACTGTACAGGTTTAAGAGAGCGATAGACCTGTAATTTTCTTCCTAAAATGACAACAGGAGCCCTAAGGACTAAACAAGCCACTGGTGACCCCTGTCAACTGCATGGCTTCTAATGGCACAGCCACCAAGGAGGCAGTGACAACGAGCCTGTGCTATCCAGCTGGTGAAGTCAGTGGGAACCTCTGGGCCACCCAACCCAGACCTTGTTTTTCCAGCTGATGCTGCCTGTGTCAGCTAATTCCTGTTTAGAAATGCATTCCAGGGCAGCTGGGTCTTTAAAGTCACGCTGCTTGCTCACCGAGTTATTCAAACCCAAATGGCTTTGCGCTAACATGACCAGGAGATCGTTGGCCTGACTTAGAAATTGCTAGAATACCATAGAATCTGGATTTCCAACTGGGAAGGCAAAGCCTGGAGTATGTCTGTGGCTTTGTTGTTCCTACGGGACTCCAGTTCTACAGTGGCAAGGCTGTGAGTTAGGGTGAGTGGAGGAGAAACTGGACGCCATGACCTTACTGACTACCACACATCGGAGAGGCACCTTTATCCTCACCCATCCCTCACAAGCTGGGAGTGCCTCATGCAACCTCAGTTTTCGCATGAGGAAAACTAAACCAAGACCAGTGTCATATGGTGTTGCCAGGAGGGTAGCAATGTGTGGACTTCTGAAAGATCTCACACACACACACACACAGACACACAGACACACAGACACACAGGCACACGGACACACACACACACACACACACACACACACACACACACACGAATGGCAGTCCTCATGGAAGCAGGAAGGCCTGAGATTTAATCAAGCTAAAAGTAGCTGGGACCTGGCTCTGGGGAACTGGCAGAATCCAACCTAAACTGGGACACGTAAACTCCCAGCACTAACTGGGAGTTAATCAGGAGAAACAATACACAACCTGAAAGGTGTGGAGAAGCAGTTGGGGGAGCCTGTCTATCGGGCACTGGTTTCCCCAGGAGCCTGCAGAGGACAGGGCCAGTGAGGCAGCTGATTGCACTAGACAGAGATACTGGGGCACCCACCAGAGGCCTGGGGAGACCCATGACAGGACAGCAGGGCAAGGCCATGGGATACCTGGAAGAGGCATACATCAGCTGGCCCATGGGTCCTCAGCAGTTGAATAGCAATCAGAGAACTGGATGTTTACAGTCAGTAGTTTCAAAAGCATGGGTGGATGCTGCGGCCTCCCTGAGGATTTCCACCCCCCCCTTTTTTTTTTTTAGATTAGAAAACTAATCTAACCCACCTGCTGTGGTAAGTGATAGAGTCACTGTCACCTAGATCCTACTTCAGAACTAAGACTGGAGTCACATAACTAAATGTGGGTCACGGTAAAGTTGACAATGGTCAAGATGGTAAAGCACGCAAAGACAAGAACTAACTCAAACCAAAGGCCTGCGGTGTTTCTGGCATGGTGACCTCACTGCAGACTTGGTTCTGAGCACTTTGTACCGCTCCTGAGTTCACTCAGCACAGTGGCGCTGACCGATGCCAGAAACACCTCGGCTCAGGTCTGAGACTGCCGTGTTCTCAGTTTCCATGTTCGTACTATGCAGACAAAGCTTTCTTCTCTCACAGGAGCAGAATGGCTTAAGTACAAAACCCAAAGTCTTCAAGATGTCTCCTCCTGCCTCTTCTCAGCATGCACGTAGCCAGTCTGAACAGCTCTGGCATGCACACAGCCAATCAGAACAGCTCTGGCTTATGCTGTGATACAGAGGTTGCTTATAAAGTTTGCTCTTTGAGTTATATTAACATGACATTTGAGTGTCATTTTTTTTTTAATTACTCAATGAATCTTGCCTTGGGATTAGGACAAAATTCTCAGCAAGCTCTGAAATGGCCCTGAACATTCTTCTGCCTTGTTTTATTACCAACTTACATAGATTGGTGTTCTCAACATTCACCATTATAAAATCAAAATATTGACCAACTCTGAGCAATACTGAAGTTTCTCTGTATACCTTGACATCACATCAGCACACCAGCAGAGAAGTAATTTTCTGTGTAAGAATACACAAGCACATCTTTAAGCAACACTAAAATTATTTGTGTATAACTGGTAAAAATTATTTTAAAATAAATTTATTTATGATTTACTATCAATAAATGCTTGATTATTAACCTAATTTATATGCCTAGAGTTTTTCAAGTACAGGGTTAAAGGCTCAGTGGTTAAGATCACTTGTTCTTTCAGAGGACCCAGGTTCATTTCCCAGCACAGCCAGGATATCTCAAACCTATGTTCATAACTCCAGTGTCAGGAGCTCTGACGCACGCTGGCTTCTGAGAGCACCAGGCATTCACACAGTATGCATACGTGCATACAAAAGACTCATAAAATAAAACAACAAATCTAAAATGTGTGTGTTTACATATACACACATGTGCGTGTTTGTGTATACGTGCGTGCGTGTGTGTGTGTGCGTGTGTGTGTGTGTGTTTTGAAGTCTCTCAAGTGAAAAATTGTAAGTGGTTAGAAAGCCTGGATCTAGATGGCAGGATGGTAGCAGGCCAGAAAGAAACAACTGTCTAACCGCTGACTACTTTTTCTGACTTCTCAGTGGGGCTAGGCATGGAGCTCACTGGTGTGTGCTTGCTTAAGAAGTATGAGGTCCCCAGCACCCCCAAAAGAGGGCAAATAGATACTGCAATTGGAAGGGCTGTGGCTATATTTAAACAAACGGTGGAGGCAATATTCTGAGCTAGCTCCAAGGTGGAAATACATTGGTTCCCTCCCATACCCTCCAACTCTAGGCCAAGTCTCTTTCCCCTCTTGGGCCGGAAGACCAAATATAAGCATTGTTTTTGCCTGACTTGCTTGTAGAAAAATTTCAACTTCTGACCCAGACATCTCCTGGCTGTGTGTACTTGGTCAAGTCATTGCCCTCTCTGAGCTTGGACTGCCAATCCTGCTCTTCCAAAACTGAAACCAGGGTAGAACTGGGAATCTTTTTGAAGACCATGAAGTGATAGATAGGTGTGAGGTTTTGAACGGAAAGATATTATTTACTTGTTAAGCAGATTAGGGCAGAGAACTCCAAGTTTATAACAGGTATGTCTTTGTTACTCTTCAAAGAACAGAGAGAAATCACCAGCAGACACCATGGGGACCTAGAAGCCCCTGGTTGTTCATAGCTTCACTATAAACAGTCAGCCTGGGGCCAGGTGTGGCCCCAAAGTGTCCTCTGAAATGTGCGGTCAGTTGTACTCCAGGCAAGCTCACCAATCGTTAGCCATGCACTCTTGTTTATTCTGCCCCAGCCTGGAATTTGGCCTCTTACAAAACCCCAGCTTCGGGAGAACAGGTTGGGCCAAAGTGTGTCAAGGTGGCCTCCCAGGAAGATGCTGTGTGTTTGCTCAGCAGGTGCCAAGCCACTCCCAGCATGATGAGCCAACTGACCTCTGTCAACACTTACCTGAGAGCTGGGGCCAACCCACAGACCCTCAGAACACCCCTTCCAAATCTGGGTGGCTCCACAGCCGTGTTGGATGGCAGGGTGCCATGGTAACCACAGTGATTCTTTGACTAAGTTGCCTGTCATTGAAATATCTCATGCAAACCAAGCTTTGAAAATGGAGCAGCCACCTGCCAAAGTCACCTGCCACGTAGGGCTTCACCCTCTGCCCTTCCTTGGGAGAACAGAGGTGGAACACCCAAGGTCAGGGATTTAACGTAGACTTTGAGGGACACATGTACTGCTGGAGGCATAACCATGTTCACGAAAGGAAAATGCTCAAAACCGTCTCCCTGGCTACCCACAGTCATGTGACCTGCTTTGATTTTTTTTTTTTTTTAAACCAGAGTGGGAAGCACAGCCTTGCTGCTGAGTTAGCCTGGCTCTTGAGCCTGGCTGATAGAAACTCCCCCAACCCCCACATGTCTCAATGTTCAGGGTTGGGACAAACTGGTGTTTTCATACTCACGGGCTAGCTCCATTTGTCTGGCCACTTTTCTGAATACTGTGTTGGCTACTGCACCTTTACAACAAGGCTGTCGAGGCTGAGCACTCAATCTCAGCACTCAGAGGCAGAGGCAGGAAGATCTCTGAGTTCAAAGCTAGCCAGAGCTATACCGTAAGTATCTCAAAAACCCAAATAATAGTAATAATTTTTTTTAAAAAAAATAGAATAAGGCTGCTGGGTCCCAGCAAATATAGGAAGTGAGAATATTCATATGCTCTCTTGGGGTAAATAGCTGAGCTGGCTGGAGTTGGGGAATAACAGAACAGGTGCCCAGTTTTCCATCTCCTTCAAACTTCCCTAAGTTTGAATGCCTAAGGAGCGGGCATTTGGAAACCTCATCAAGACAATTTTGTTGGAAAGTTTGGTCTCATTTTCTGAAGCTAAAGCTAGACAGATGTTTTGTTCAGCACACAGTGTGTTCAGCTGTCTTCACAGGGCGGCTGGAAAACAAGGGGGTTCTGGATCTGTTCCTCCACCTGTGGCATAAGCCTTAGTATGCTTTGAATAACCTCTAAGTAGTTGGATTTTCTTGGGGATTTTGTTGTGATTCTCTTCGCCTTTCTTTTCCTCATCAATGCCTTTTACAAAGTACAAAGTATCTGCTCTGTGTATCCCCTGCTCAGTCACTGCCTGCTAGAAATGTCTCCCTGGCCACATCCCAGATTAACTGGGTCAGATGCTGGGGTGAGGCCAGAAGTGTGTGACAAGCCTTGGTGGAGAGAGAGAGAAGACTGTAGTCTTCAGACACAAAGGCAGGAATATCACAATCCCCGTTCCTCATGCGGTATAAGAAGCAGACCCCACTGATGACAATGGATCCGTCCAGTGAAATCAGCAGAGTTAGCCCCACACTGTGGAAGGGGAACCCAAGAGGGACCAACCACAGAGCTGGAAGGCTGTCTTGAAACTACTCAAGGCCGTCACAGGATCCTAGAACCCAAGTGGCAGCTGCTCGCCCGTGCAGTTCCGTCTCATCTTCAGCTCTACTGAAGACTGATAGCTCAGTCTTGAAAACCCACACCTCTGTTCTTGCTTTCAGGAACTGCATCCATTTTTTGGAACCTCCCATTCCAGATTGGGCTCCTAACCCATGCCAGGCTCCAGCTGGGCACCGGGGCTAACAGGGTAACTAAGAATTGATTGTCACTTGCAGGAAGCTCATGCAAGAGTCACCTTGGGCCTCGGGGAAAGATGCAGCAAGACAGGGACAGATTAGATTAGGTGAGCAGAGGCCCTTGGAATCCTTGGGAACCAGGTGGGAGTAAACTGGCTTAGTTCAACTGCCTCCTTTCCTCCATTGCTGTTTCGTCATTGTCGGTTTCTATGGAAACCACATTCTGGATACTTGTTCGAATACTACTGTGATCTCATTTCTTTCGAATCAGCTGAGCTCTGAGGAGCACAGGGGGGGTGGTTCCTTGAGTCATCTCTGAGGGATGATGTTGTCAGGATGCTTTGGGTGAACCAAAATGGATAGCATATGATTTTGCAGGGCCTGCTAGCTGTGGAGCCTCCGTGTCTTCTTGGGCCTCTCACTCCTTGAGCAGCTCAGTGCTGGATCTGTTAGGAATGTCTTTGGCTGCAGGTAGCTGATAGATACATAACTTCATTTATAGCCAGAGTCTAGAGCGGGTAGCTGGTAGCCTTGCTTCAGAGGCTTACAAATGCCAGGCCGCTGACTCAGATTCCCTTGGCCTCTTTCCTCATATCTATCTCTCAGAGTCACATGATACCAGCCAGGGCTGCCCGGTGGCATGAGTAACCATTGCTACTCAGGAGGGTGAGGCTGAAGAATAGCATGTTCAATGTCAGCCTGGGTTATAGTACAAGACTAACCAGAACAGATCAGTGAGACCCTGTCTCAGAATAAAACGCAAGAAATGCCAGGCTGGGAATGAGGCTTGTGGGTAGGATGCTGCCTGGGTTTGTAAGGTTCCTGGCAAACAGCAAAGCCTTCAGTGTCCTCTTAGCACCAGATCCAGGCAGGTTGAAGAGGGGCATGTTACCAGAGTGGGACTAGTTAGTTTTTAAAATGAGGTAAACCAAAACTTCCCCGGAAGCTCTCACAGAACTCTCTCTCTTAAGCCCCACTGGTCAAAGCCCTATCACATCACCTTAAGGGATTGCTAGAGGAAATATCAGTGGCAGGTAATTACCTCCAGCTCACGTATCCACCAGCAAAGCCGGGCCTGCTGCTGTTGCTAGGGAACAGCAGCTGTGGCAACAGCAGAAAGCCAACCCTGGACATCACACCCAGCAGCACCACCTCTAGTGTTGGCACCAGCTAGCCCACACCTGTGCAGGATGCTGCTGCGCTATTCCCTTGTCCACATGGCAGAATGGTCCCAGGTACTCGGTACCCTAGCTATTCTGTGCTACTCTGACCACAGGAAGAAGGTTGTGAAATCAAATGGCTTTCCTAATAACACTGGCTCCAACGTGGGCAAAGAGAGAGGTGGATGGAGGCTGTTTATTGCTGGAGCCCTGCCATGACTGCTTCAGGACACTAACTCAAAGGGATGGGTGTGTCCTAAGCAACTGTGTGACACAGCCTTTGGTGGGTTCTATAGGACACTACCTCAGGGTTCCCAGCTGCCATGTGGTCACCCCTAGTCTACCCCACAGCAGTTCGGGACTGGATCTGGGCTTTATTTTCCACAAAGCATGTTCATGAGCAGAGTGGCTTCAACTGATGATGTGAGGGTTGGGGGAGGGTAAAGGAAGAGGAACCACTTCCCTGTACACTGCCACCCACTGTCTTGCTTCCTCTTAAGTCATCCCTTTCCCATCTCTGTTGCTTTCTCCCTCCTTCCCAAGTCCCCAGGGATTTCATATTCTTTCCTCTCTGTGATGCAAACATTGCTATGGTTTAGGTGTAATCAGACTGTACCCTAAGGGTCCTTGTATTAAAAGCCTGGTCCCCAGAATGAGGACATTAGAAGGTAGGGGCTGGGAGGTTGTCAGAAGGAAGTGAGGGTGTTTTGTGGTGTTTTGATAGTTCTTGTGAGAGTGACTGGCCCAGAGAGCTGTCCTTCTGTCTGTCATGTGGGTCTCATAGCTGTCACAATGATAGGACACAGCCGGAGAGGCTGTTGTCAGAGCCATGTCGTTCAGACTTTCAGCCTCTACACTGAGAACTAAATGAACCTCTCTTCTTCATACAGTACCCACAATCCATCATTTCCTTGTCATTGTGGTAAATGGGCATGGGCAGCATACAGTAGCAGCTGGTGTTTAAGATGGACAGGAACTGAGGTCATGATTCTGCCGCATTCTTCATGTTGTGGACTGCCTGGTCTACTCTGGCACCCAGACTGCATCTGCCCAAGGGTGGTTGGTGTCATCTGGCTTTGATGCTTGGTGTGGCCACCCATTGCTGAAATCCACAGTTCTCAAATCTACTCACGATAGCCTTTCTCAGCCACTCGGCATCCCACAGCCACTCGGCGTCCCACGCTGGAGCCCAAGGAGCTGCAGCTCTCTCACGCTGTGCACCGTTGCCCTCGCTGGCTTCTTCCTCCTGCAAACGCTGTGCTGTAACCCTGAACCATGGTCTTGGGCAGCTGGCACCAGCTTTCTGCCCTGCCAGGGCCATGTTCTCAGCCCCTCCCTGATGCTTCTGCCATACTCTCTTCCAGAGTCTCCATCCCTAGAGCTGGAAAAGCCAGATCCTGTGTGCCTGGTTGGCCTTGTCATCCTGCCACCATCTTCTCTGAAGAACAGCCATGAGGTGTGTGTGTGTGGGGGGAGGGGTTGGGGCACACAAGAAGAGTAGAGCCTTTCCCCTCCCCTCACCTAGCTCAGAACTTCTCCCAGGTTCTCTCACTGTCTGTGTCTGTCTCTCTGTCTGTCTCTGTGTCTCTCTCTGTGTCTCTTTTGTCCCTCTCTCCCTCCACTCCTGGGGTGAGCTCCATGAATGCTGTGGTTTGAATGTGTCCCCCCACCTTGCCCTGCCCCGCAGTCATGTGGTGGAAATGTAATGTATGCCACACACACTCACGGTGTCTGCAGGTGTCACCTGTGAGATGACTGGGAGTAGGTGAGGTCATGAGGGTGGACCCATGATGGCCAAGTGCAGGAAGACACACCTGGGTTGGGATACCTGTCTGATTTCTGTTACCGCACCAGGAAGAAGGGCTCCCTACTTGTTAAGTAGGTGCTGGTGGCAGGCTGCTAGACTTGCAACCCCCAGAAGCATGAGCCAAATGAACTTTTTTTCTTTATAAATCACTCAGTCTCAGGGATTTACTCACATCAACAAGAAATGCACTAAGACAATAGATTATAGCCAAATAACAACAAATCAACGAACCCAACCAGACCACTCTAAAATGGAAGACCAACAAATAATATCATGATGTTGGCAAAGGATCCTTGCTTAAAAAGTTGCCATCCTTTTGAAAAGAGAAAACAGCCATGGTAAGAAATGATGATTTCCCTGCGCATGCTCAGTGGTGATTATTACTCTGTTAACTACCCGTGCAGTTAACTGTGGACAAGGTACAAACAGCACCATAGCCACACTTGGTGTCTGCTTGTAGGCCTGGTACTTCAGGCCACCCCTTGACCGTTTCCCGGGAGATAAGTTTCCTTCTCCCCTCCTGCCTAGTGACTGGGCAGTCTCCCCGTCAGACAACACATCAAAGTAAGTCAAAACTGAACAACGGTGAAGTTGTACTTTGGCCTATCCTGACAAACTACATCAAGTCACAACACCTGGTGTGTGAACCCATTGACAAGAGCTTGGCAGGGAGCTGCCAAGAGTGCTCATAGCCCTTGACCCAGACTGGATGACCCGGAAGTAATTCCTGAAAGGAAGAACATCAGGTGTATGTTTGTTGTAGTGATGCCTGTGATTGCTCTAAATTGATAGCTGAGAAATCAAATGACAGGGAAGGCTGAGGGAAATCACAACACCTGGGAGCCCGATGATGCCACGCAGCCCATTAGGAGTGATAAGAAAATTAGGCAGTCCCAAGCATCAAGGGTGCTTGGCCTGTGATGTTCTGTTAAAAAGCGGAGAGTACCAACTCTTCTTTCTTCAAGTTCTCAAAAACCCCCTTGACTTCTGTCAGCCAGATCCCGTCCATCTGCCCTCATGATCCAGGCCTGTTCAGGCCTCACAGCTGCTGGTCTTCTGAGATGGAGTCCTTAGTACACAGCACTCAGTGGTGAACATGTCCACATCTGGCTCTGTCCACATCTGTTCCCAGCTGCCTGGCACTTACTAAAGACTTGCTAAATTCAGGAAGTCAAGGGCAGGAGTTCGTTCGGCTACTGTTCACTGAACACCCACTAGACAGTTGTGACCAGCATAATTCTGCATGTATTATTTCACATTATTTTATCCTGAAATAATATACGCAATCGATACCATTGTTATTCTGGTTGTATTCATGAAAACTGGAGCTCTGAGGATCTGTCAAAAGTTCAAGTCGGTCTAAGCTCATGCACTTGTTAAAGGGAAGAGAGGAGATGTGAATCCAAGTCTGATCAGATCGAATTGCTTTATTTCAAGCTCTCTCACATGCTCTCCCCCCCACCCCATGTGGGTGAGTGTGAGCTCTCTCACACGCCTTCCCCACACCACCCTCACCCTGGCCCCGTGAGTGCAAGGGTTACTTGCACACCTGTGACAATACTGAGAGGGAGAAAATGTGGCAAAACAAAACCTGATATTTTTCTCTTGAGCAAGCGGGCGGATTTTCCCCTTTTGTATTTCTTTAAGCATTAGAGTATGCTGCAAAGAGAGATATCCAGCCAGGTTTTGAAGCTTTGTGGGATTCCCAGTAGCCCTAAGTGTCTTAAAGAAAGAGAAGCCATCTTGGTATTGTGGTGGTTTGAATAGGTTTGGCCCACATAGACTCATGTGTGTGAATGCTTAGCCATAAGGAGTGGCACTGTTAGGAAGTGTGGCTTTGTTTGAGCAGGTGTGTCCTTGTTGGAGGAAGTGCATCACTGTGGGAAGGGCTTTGAGGTCTCCTATGCTCAAGCTCTGCCCAGTGTGGAATCTGAGTCTCCTTCTGGCTGCTTTCAAGATGCAGAACTCTCAGCTCCTCTAGTGCCATGTCTGCCTGCATGCTACCATGCTCCTCACCATGGTGATAATGGACTGAACCTATGAAAGCGTAAGCCAACCCAATTAAATTTTTTTCCTTTATAAGAGTTGTCTTGGTCATGGTGTCCCTTCACAGCAATGAAACCGTAACTAAGACAGTCATTTAATCCCCTTTCTGTCTTCTTGTCAGGGCCCAAGAAGACAGTCAGTCCCAAGACATGTTCATGGGCAAAGCTTGTCTCTGTTGCAGGAAGTGGCTGCTGAAAGCAAGCATGCTGCAGACCAGGCCTTTGCACACGGCACTGCCTCTCTCACAGGCAAGCAACTTAAGTTCTTACTGCCAATGGGAAGCTGGATCATGCTGTCTGGAGCCGGCTGAGGCGAGGCACGTGAGCTCAGGTGGCACATGTGCAGGGCCACTGTCATTATGGAAATCATGACTCTGAAGGCTAATGCTGCATCTAAATGAGTTGAAACGAAATGCAAAGAACACTTAGGTTCACCCTGGTTCAGCCCTGCATCTCATTACTGTGCTACTCTGCCTATGTATTATGAATTAATATATTTAATAAATCCTGTAATTATCTTGTGAACAGCACACAATTATATTGCTTGGTGTCTTGTTTTCAGTATTGAAAACAAGAATTTGGGAAATGTAAATGGTTGAAGTTGGTTTTAATTTCCCAAAATTTTGCTTAAGCATGGTTTTGTTTAAAAAATAAAAACTCTATTCTTTTAAAAACTTCTCAAAACTTGAAGAGCCCCAGACTCTTCAGATCTTGAGAAATGGAGACCCAGGATGCAAGCTTGCCCAGGACACATGGGGTGGGTCCTACTCTTTATATAGAAAATCAAATACAAAGAAGAAATCTGAAAAGACGATGTAAGAAACAAAGCCTTCTTCCAAAGGCGGTGGGGAACGTCTATTTAAAAACCTGCTTCTTCCCTAAACCCCACAGAAATTATGGGAGAAATTATGGGAGAGAAGCAGAGACACATGTAGTAAGACAAAGAGCATGGAGGTGTAGCTACATCAGGTAACTTCTGTAAAAGGGAAAGGAGATGGATGAATAGTAATGTTTGCCGACTGCAGGAAGCAGTCACCTAACCCCTAAGAGAAAAGCTAGAGTTGTCCAGAATTTGGCAGGAGTTAGGAGTGCCAATGGTTGTGTCGTGGGGTGAGGAGTAGAAGACGGAAGGGAAGGTGGAAGGAGCAGGAGGTACCAGCAGCAGCAGTAGCAGCAGCAGCCACAGGACATCACAGTCACCACTGCAGCCAACAGCACCGCTGACCACCACTGCTACCAGCTCAGCCAAAATGGCGGCAGGTTCGAGGCCCAAGACCACCAGCAGCTCTACCTCCAGCAGCAGCAGCTGTACCACCACCACCATCACCAGCATCACTACTACCAGCTTACCACCACTTCGGTCACCAAAGCCATCATGGCTGCTGACCCCAACAATATCACCTCCATCAGTATTGACACCATTCCGACATCACTCCATCACCCTGCCAGGGACTCCGAGCACATGTCACTCCCCTACCACGATAAGATCCAGGATGCTCTTTCTTAGGGAAGGTGAATTAGTGGCACTAGACACCATGCTGCATAGGCGCTGCAAAAAATACAAAGCTGTATTTCACAGAACTGTCGAGTAAAAGTGTCCCTACTGGCTGCTGGGGAACAGACTCCTGGCAGGAGCCTGAACAACTCCTTAGTAGGGAAGCTAACAAGAACAAACCTAGCTCACCATGTTTTAACCCAGGAGTGAGATTGGTCAGCCAACAAGCCCACTCAGGAGGCTGTAGACAGCTTCTCTCCTCCCAGTTAGAAACCTCAGCCTAAGTCAGTAGGTAATCACAGTCTCCATCAGCACCACCACAACAATGAGGAAACAGATGCAGGACCCAAAGACAACACAGAGGATTTGGGGAACAAAAGAAATCTCCCAAGGAAACAGCTAGCTATCTACCTAGGTCAGGAATTGCAGAAGGCTGGTTGTTCGTCTTAATGCTTCAGTCTGATATGTGGCCTAGGGTTGCACCTCAATGTTTAGGGCAAAGATATGAGATATTCAAGACAAGTCTTCACCGTGTGGGACTCTGGGCATGCTGTGTTTTCGTGACATTCCTGGATCTTAAAGGAAGCGAAATGGTTTTGTAGTAAATGGTTGCTGGGGCCCTCTTTCAATTTATAGCGAAGTCGTACATCAACTGTGCATAATTGACAGACTCTCACCACTGCATCGCTCCAGACTGTAAAGCAAGTGTGCGAGTGTGGGTGGGGTGTGGGCTGGGGAGAAATCTCGATACTGGCTTGGTTGCTGGGGTGGCTCCGTGCGTAGGAGGAACTCTTTGCAGAATGGTAAAATTCCTTGGGTTCTGAGCAACAGGGAACTTTAAAACAGCATTAAAAAAAAAAAAAGATCCACTATGTCCTTGCAAAACACGAGCTTGACTACTTTCCCCACTCAAAACCTTTGAGGTGGAGCGTAAGGTTAGCTATAATCTTTTTTAGCTATTCATCTTATAGACCATCTTATAGTCTCCTCTTCACTTATAACCTCAGGAAGCCTCTCATTTACATAATGACAATTTCCATTCTGAGTAACAGGAATGTTCATGGAAAGGAAGGCGTGTGTGCTCTCGCCTCCCCTGGGTACAGGCTCAGGAGAAGGAGAGAGGCTCCTTCCTCTCCTCTCTCATCCTCAGTGCCCCTCTTGCCCTCTAGGTAGTATAGCTGTGGTAGACATATTACACCTTTGTCCTTTAACCTACATGAGAGGAGAGGCCATATGGGTGTAGGTCAGAGAGATACAATCTTACAGGTTTGAAGGATCACATTGGTTGTTATTTGGGAAATAAATTGTTTAGAGGTGAGTTTAAGTCAAAGACAGGGAAAATCCTCATTTGGTACAAGTAATAGCACAGGTTGGCTATCAGGGCTTGAAACAATATGGCAGTCCTAAGACTGGATGAATAGATGCTGGGTATCGTGTAAAGGCTGACCAGGCAGGACTTGTTGGTGTGTTGCCTGTGAGATGTGAGAGGAATAGAAATAAAAATTGTACTAGGGTTTTTGTTGAAGCAACAGGAATCTTGATTGCTGGGTGTGGTGGTTTGAATACACTTCACCCAAGGAGTGGCACTATTAGGAAGTGTGGCCTTGTTGAAGTGGGTATGGCCTTGCTGGAAGAAGTGTGTCACTGTGGGGGTGGGCCTTGAGACACTCCTCCTAGTAACATGGGAACCAGTCTTCTCCTGTCTGCCTTTGGATCAAAATACAGAACTTTCAGCTCCTCCAGCCCCGTGTCTGCCTGGATCCTGCCATGTTCCCTCTTTGATGATGATAATGGACTGAACCTCTGAACCTGTAAACCAGCCCCAGCTAAATATTGTCCTTTATAAGAGTTGCCTTGGTCCTGGTGTCTCTTCACAGCAATGGAAGCCCTAACTAAGACATTGCATACAGGCTATTTATTTCGTGTATGTTAGGCTCATCCATTAGACTGTTGAGTTAGACATCTCTGTGACAGCATTGAGTAGGAAGACAATATTGAATACAGACTGAGGGAATAGCCAGGGTGTAGACAGGACAGTTCTGGATGCATTTGTAGTAAGGGATGCCAGAAGACTGGCTGAGGTCTCAAAAATGATGGGAAAAAGAGGCCATTGTACCTTGAAGTACAGAGGGCAGGCAGGCAAGGGAAAGCCCACAGAGGAGGCTGAGAGGTTGATACTTGGGAGGGAAAAAGAAAGTCAAATAAGTGGTGTCCCTGGGGACAGGTGAAGGTGGCATCTCGGGGAAGAATGGTCAGTTGTGACAGCTGAGGCGTGCTCATTAGGTAACAGGAAGTCACTTCAGTGTTAGAAAATGTAATTGACTTAGACAGGACAGGACCAAGCACACAGGCTTCCTTTAGGATCAGGAGCTGCTGGGTCTTTAAAGCCCCGCTTACTCTGCTTATTCTAATAGCTGTTTATTTAGCTCTAGAGATAACTAGAGATAACCTTCATCCGGTGTGTGCCATGTGCAGGTGTGGGGGTTCCCATGAGGACCTTACAGGACACCTCAAGAGACAGGAAGACTTGTTCACATTCATGTGGGAATCCAGGACGTAGCACAGACTTTTCTCCCTGGAGGTCTGGCTCATCCTTCCCTCTTTCTGTCATTCCTTCTCTCCCCTCGTCGCTTTCCTACTTTCTCTTGCTCTCTCCTTTTATATAAAGGATGGTAAAAATAGCCTTACCTAACACATAGTCTGCCATGATGACTGTCTCATAGTGCGGCTGGGTGTGCTGGCATACTCCATGTTGTACCTGCAGAACTTCATCTTATCATCATCAGCCCCCCAGGCAGCTCCTCCTCACTCCCTTTCCCCACCTTGGCAGCAGTTGCCATTCCATTTTCTGTCTTTATGCAACTATTTTAGATACTTCATTTAAGTGGAACAACGCAGTTTTGTCTTTATTTTGGAGAAGAGGTTCTGCCATATAGCCCAGACTGGTGTGGAACTTGCTATGTAGCCCAAAATGTCCTTGAACTGACTGTTCTCCTGTCCTGGCCCTCCAGTGCTTGGACTAGAAGTACGCACACCTATCTTTGTCTGTACACTGATTGGCTGATCTCAACATCACATGTTCAGAGCTCTGGTGGTTGGGGCCAAAGCACCTTCCTCTTACAAGGCTGAACAACATCTTATTGACAACAGCAGTCATTCCACATTCTATTTTCTCGCTGTTGATGGAGACTGGTTTACTTCTAGCCTTGAGCTCTTGTAAGTAGTGGTGCTGTGAACATCTGTGTGGAAGTATCCGTCAGGGCTCCCTCTCCTAAAGGACACCTTGTATTTTGCCACTTTAGCCACATAAACTTAGTTTGCTTTTTATTGTTTCCAATTCACTTTCCACCTCTATCCTGTACTCTTAAAATGTTTTAGGATTATTAACTTATCTATTTATTATATTCTATTTGTTTGATTGTTTAGAGACAGGGTTTCTCTGTGTAGCTCCCATTGTCCTGGAACTCAATCTATAAACCAAGCCAGCCTGGAACTCAGAGATCCGCCTACCTCTGCTTCCTGAGTACTAGGATTAAAGTCACAAGCTATTAGGCCTGGCTAGATTTTTTTTCTTATTTATGTGTATGAGTGTGAACCTGTGTGAATATATGTTCATCACATGCATGCAGTACCCTCTGAGACCAGAGGGGGGTGTAGGGTTCCCCAGGAACTGGAGTTATAGGTAGTGCTGAGCCACCTTTTAGGTGCAGGAAACAGAGCTCAGGTCCTCTGCAAGAGCAGCAGGGTTCTTAACCACTGGGCCTCTGTCTTTCCAGTCCTGCCCTGTGGTCTGATTGAGTACAGGAACCATGCCTATTTGGCACATAACTATTCTTACAGTGCACAGTTCCTGTAGTTGCTCAATAAATATTTTTCAAATGGATGAATGCATGCTAGGATGCGCAGGCCAGCAGGCCTAGCTGTCACCACCTGTAAACCAAGGATATGTTTTAAACCCTAGAACACTTACAGACATTATTCACTGTCATAGCTTTAAATATTTTTCCTTACCAAATTTACTGCAAATTTTATAGACTAACAGGTGCTTTGCGGTCTGTGGAAATAAAAGGTAACCACGCAACACAGTCACGCAGTCACGAAGCAACAGGAACTGGAGAGTGAGGCCAGATGGAGGGGAGGTCAGAAAGACTTCCCAAAAGCCTGTGTGCAGCCTTCCAGTTCAGGCGGTGGTCAGAGTGCCTGAGACAGGGATCTGTCTCAGCCCCAGAGAGAACAAACCTGTGTTCTTTTCTGGGCCTGACCTCTGGGGACTGCTGTGAGGAGAAGCTTCTTTTTTTTTCTTTTTTTTTCTTTTTTTTTCTTTTTTTTTTTATTGGATGTTTTATTTATATTTAATATGTTGTCCCCTTACCCCATCCCCCACCAACCCAGGAACCCCCTATCCCTTCACCCCTCCTCCTTCTTCTCTGTGGATGTAACCTCTATCTACCCCCCCACTCCCACCTCCCCACCCTCAAAATTCCCACCCCCTGGGGCGTCCAGCCTTCATGAGGTCAAGGTTCTCTTCTTCCACCTATGCCCAGCAGGGCCCTCCACTCTTACATATTCAGCTGAAGCCCTGGACCCCTCCCTAAGTGCTCCCAGGCTGGTGGTTTAGACCCTGGGAGCTGTGGTTGGTTGGTATTGTTGCTCTCCTCATGGGGCCGCAAATCCTTCTTAAGGAGAGGAAACAGCTCCCAGAGCTGAGGAAATGCCAGCATGCCCTGGGTCCACACTGCTGATCAGTGCAGTAGGCTAGCAGCAGAGCTCAGACACTGAGGTTCACTCTGTGCTGCTATCTGTGGTGGAGGCAGGTGGGTGCTGTTGACCTCTTTGCTGGTTGTCCCCTGCCCCCACCTTCTACCTTCCCAACCAGTTTCCTAGATATTCTGGTGTGTATGTGTGTGTGTGTGTGTGTGTACGTGTGCGTGTGTGCATGCATGCATGTGCATGTGTGTGTGTGTTATCTTCTAATTTGTTTTTCTTGTTATGGTAAACCCCTCTGTTCAAAATCAACATGGGAGAAAGGGTTTACTCAGATTACGTTTCCAGGCCACAGCACACAGCAAACAAAGTCAGGGCAGGCCTGTAAGGCAGGAACTTGATTCTCGCTGGCTCCGATTCCTCTGGTTTCCGTTCAGCTTTCTTACACACCTCAGATCCACCTTCTTGGAGGTACTGCCCATGGTGGATTGGTTCTTCTATATTAATTAACAAGCAAGAAGGAATCTCTCATACAGGGTTGCAGGCCCATCTGTTGAAGGATACTCTTCAGCTGAGTAAATGGGAAGCACCAAACACCACACTCGATGGCAGAGGACACTGCATTGTTGGTCCACAGGAATCAGGACTGACTCCGATTGGCAGCTGACCGCTACCCCTCAACTCCAGGAAGAATCCTAGGGCTCATCACTAGCCCAGGACATAGGGAACATTCAAAATCAAAGACAATTTTTATAGAGTGCCTATCATGTTGGCTCCATTTTAACATTGAAAAAATAATCATAGGTTTTGGTAAGTTTGGCTTGGCCAGGTAAATAAAATACAAACTTCCCATTAATGGATTTGGGGATGAAACAGATTAATGCATTTCACAGGGTGCCTGACAGATAGTAAACGCCAGCAACTGTGGCCGTCACTTGTGTCCTCTATATGGTATCACACAAAGGCCTCATGGGCAGTCTGGCTGCCCATCTCCTCTCTGGCTAAATAATCTAAGCTCTGCTTAATCAGCTGAGGGATGTTCGAGGAAGAGATGGTGAATGGAGGAATGGTTCTTCTTACTGAGCTCTCAGGACATCATTTCTACTCTCAGTATTATATACCTGTCTTCTTGCTGGCTCTTCACTGTGGGCTACCCAGCTTACAGATGAGAAGCCCAAGGCTCTGAGAACAACAAGCCGCACACCAGGCACAGAGCAGAACTCTTGACTCAGGGCTCAGGGACATCTGACTCCACTCTAATACCACAGAAGGCCTGAGATAGCTGATGGGGGAGGAGGCCGCACGGTCACAGTGGACCAAACACCCTGGAGAAGAGAGAGGAGGATGTGAGATTTGGAAACACACGCTGACAGGGAAAAGAGGGAGGTTGAGGATCAAAGCTGAAAAGACAGTCAGGGAGCCGGTCACAGGGAGCCTGAGAAGCTGAGTGGAGAAGCTTGAGTTTTAAATAGGAAAGCAAGATGGTCATATCTGAGCCCATGTGAGCCCTTTTTGTGCATCCAAGAAGCATAAACCTTGAGCTACCAAGGAAAATTCTAGAAGGATTAGCTATGGCCTGGCCTGGGTAGCCTTCTGAGAGGGAATCCTAAGAAGCTTTACTGGGAACAGTCTGTGGCCTCACACTGACCATAGCCTTATGAGGGACATGTGACACACACAGGATTCCTGAGGATGTAACTTCAGAGTCTCTCTTGGGAAAGAGGTGGAGGGGGGTAGTACAGCCACTAGGAGCACCTGTGGGGGTCCCTAAGAGCAGCAAGGGCTTCCTCCATGCTCTGTTCCCCTGCCTGCACTTTCTTTCCTTCAACATTTAAGCTATTCTAGCCTTCTAGAAGGTTCTAAGTACAGGCTGCCTTCCTGGCTCCAGGAAAGAAAAAAGCCATATGTTTTCCCATGCCGTGCGACAGAAGGAGATTTCCCTAGGACTGGGAAGAGGGTGGGGGCCTGCAGTGTCCAGTGGAAGTGGCCAAGAGATGTGTCTAACTCAGTGCTTATCCAACCTAGCTGTGAGGGTGACACTGACCAGCAAGTACCCCAGGGGCTAGGTGCTCAACAGTGCAGCTGAGGGAAATGGTGGAGTACAGATGCATTTCAGGGGTAGATTGTGGATAGTTTTATTGAAGAAGGCCCTCTCCACCTCTCCCCTCAGGGAGTGGCATGCCTGGCCCACATCAGCAGGAATGTCACCTCTAGTCACATTTCTTTTGACCTCCAGGAGATGAAGTAAAGGTAACATGGCCCCTCTGGGACAGTTGAGTGTGTAGAGTGGATTTGTAACTGAGTGTTTCTTAGTCAGCCTTATACCTCAGGTCTTTATGTAATGTTTGCTACAACGGCTTAAAACTGCCAGGTGGATGCAAAGCACCTTGGGTGGCAAGAAGGTGCCAGGCTTCAGGGAAGACAAAGGTGGCTTTCCTTATTCTGGGGGCTCCAAACTGTTTTCCACTTCTCTCTGCAGACTGCACCACAACCCAGCCCCCTCTCCCTCTGCAGCAGGGAGGCAGCCTGGAGTCCAGTGTTTCAGGGCTCAGCATCCTTCCAGCCCTCCACCACCTCCCCTGGAGGAAGCACGGCAAAGGACAATGAGCAGGCTCATCCCATCACTGAACCTGTCACTGCCCTGACCGAGGGAACACCCTCATGCACAACCCCCCTTCTGCACTGAGTAGGTACATGTCCTTATCGCTAAGCCACCCAGGCTGCAGACTTCAAACTGACATGAATGACGGATGGAGGCCCGGCCAGAGCCCAAGCCTACCTTAGCTTCGTTTGTATCTTACATTCATCTGTGTGTCTGCTCTAGGAAACCTTTCTGAGCCTGTGGTGTGTAGCATTTCTGCCAGCAATATGCAGCACAGTCTCTTTACGGGAGCTTGCAGTCACCTCGTGTGAACATGGGTCTATCTCATAGGTAATAAAATATTCTAATTTTTATTCCTTTTTTTTTTTTCTTGAAGAACCGAGTTGTAGCACATCCAACTGCAGGAGATGAGCTGACGTGGGTCCTCATAATGCTGTCTTCTCTACATTGTAGCCTAAATCAGACCTGACAGACAGTTCAGGCTGACGTGAGTCAGGCTGGAATAGAGCACCTGGGAGAGTAAGGAGTCAGCAAGAGCGAGTGCTCATCTACCCTTGTCACCAGGGGCTGTCAACGTCTAATTGCTCTGGTCTTTTGGCTTAAATTCTTCAAAGGATTCATCTCATTGGCTGTGGAGTAGTAAGGTCCTCCGGGATCTGGAAGCTTCCAGAATCAGGTGGGTTAGAGGAAGGCTGTTATGAAACAAAGAAGACTACACAGACTTACCATGAGGCTGCTGAGAGAGGGGAGGTGACAGCCAAGAGGGTGGATTGTCTGTCCAGAACAACCAGGAAGAGAATTTTAGATTCCAGAACTGGAGCGGCAACTTTAGGCCTCCAGAGAAACATGGTGTCCTACGCAGGCTGTAGGTGAGCTAGAAGCGGGGTTGCTTTCGCCCTACCCCTGTGTGCTACTCAAAGGGGCAGGAGGCATGCTGGGTGGAGAGGGTCACCCTTGACACACTAGCCCTTCTACCTTCCAGGCCTTTCCTCCAGTCCTATGACATACCTCACCTTGTAAATGCTCTGGAATCTCAGGCTGCTGGAAGCGCTGGCCTCCTGGCCTTTCCCACCCACCCAACCACCTGTGCAAGCAGGCTGTGCCCATTCTTTCTAGCCCAGCCTGTCTGCTGGCCACAGGAATTCCTCCCCCTTACCCTGTGACTGCTGCAGTCTTGACCCCTGGGGCCTTTTGCCCTCCCCTCCCTAGTGCCCCTCCCATTGCCCATAGTCTGGTCCTCTCAGAGTTCCCCATACGACAGGCCAGATGAAGACCATGAAATGTGGTTTACAAGATGGCAATAAGAGTCAGGAAGGCAAGTGACTGGACTAAGGCCACTCAGCAGATGGAGGGACTCCTCTCTCAACAGCCACTTCCTCCTCTGTTGTGCAGGGGACATCAATCTGAGTCAGCCCTGGGCTCCCAACACGCCCACTTGGTATGGCTGCCCAGACTTTGCTCAGCTAAACTGCCCTGCCTGAACGCCCTTCCAGGCCAGAGCTCTCTGTACTCAGCCCCACCCAATTCTCACCTTCTCTCGAATTTCCCCATTACTCCTGTTTTTCTGCAATCCAAACATGTCACCCGAAGATTCTTCCTATATCGCACTGAGGCTGCCTGCCTTTCACAACAAGAATGTAAGAACCTGCTTTGGTGCTGGCAGCTTTGGATGGAATGAAAGTCTAAATGAAAGAGTAAATAAGCGAATGAATCTCTTTGCCTAGCCTTTGATGTGACAGGATTCATCAGGGTGAGAAGATGACAGAGGACTCAGCACAAAGCTAGGCAAGCGGCCCCAAGTGCTCACTAACTGGAACAACCTGAAACCAAGCTGCTCTCCATGCCTACCTGCTGGCATAGCTGGTCTTTAGGCCAAGTACCTTCACAAAGGCCCCAGTGGCCTGGTGCCAGGGGACTGCCCGCTGGCCTCTAAAAGAGCAAAGTCTGCCTCCCAACTGATCTGCCAGCTCAGCTGCGTCTGCACCACCCACCCAGACTCCCAAGCCTGCAGTATAAGGAAGAAAAGGAGAGAAATCAGGTCAAACCAGATGGCAAAGCAGTTCTTGTGGTCAGCGCTGGGAGCTGGAGGACTGGCAGCGGGAAGTTCTGCTGCCAAGCAAGGCAGAGGGGCTGCTGGGTAAGGCACAGCCCTGACTTGGGGATTCCAGCCCTGTCCTGTGTGATGTGACTGGCCAGCGAGGCTCTGAGGTTTGGATTGGCCACAAACCAGGGCAGTTAATCAGCAGACAACAGCAAGTCCTACATGGCTGCGTTGTGTATGAACCTGTTTCTGTTTTATATACCATATATGTATGTAAGTTTGCCCTTTGTTCCACTGTGGGTTCAACCAGCCACAGATTGAAATGCTGTGAAAACCAGGAGCTGAATCTACATTTAACACAGACTTTTTCTTTGTCTCTTTCCCTAGGTAATCCTCTACAACTATTTGCATGGCATTTGCTTTGCATCCCCATGATAAGTGACGTGGGTATGCCTGTCAGTGTGTAGCAGAAGGGACCTCACAAGTTCTATGCAAACCCAAGGTCACTTTATAGAAGGGACATGGTCATCTTCAGATGCTGGTACCCATAGAGGGATTTCCATTCATGGTGATACAGTGGGACCCAGTAACTAGTCATCAATGGAATAAAAAAAATGATAAGATTAGTTGCTTGTTTAACGTCTTTCATTGACATGACAAAGAAAGTGGTCTTCTGTCATCTTCTGAATTGGACATTGGAAGAAGTGTAAATGAAGCCCTCGTAGATCTAAGAAAATGTAGGTAAAGAGTGACTCTCTGCTTGGGAGAGTCACTGAGTTACGATGTCACTGTCCCTCCCCTCCCACCCTCCCTCCTTTCCCTGCCCCTCCTCAGTGCTGTCTATCCTCTCCAGGGCTGTCTTTCTGTCCTCTCCAGAGCTGTCTTTGAGCCCTGCAAGACTCATATCTGCCTATCAGGCTTTCTCTGCACTTAGTCAGGAATTTGCTGACTTCCCCAATTTACTCTTTTTTTTTTTTTTTATACTAGTGAGAGACCTGGCCTGCCTAGGAGACAGGTGAGCGTGGCCAGGCAGGCCTAGTCAGGGTTTACTTGCATTTATGATCACAGGTCACAGATGAAAGAAATCTAGACTGAGTGTGACTGTTCCTTTCTCAGTCACAGACATGTTGTTAAGAGACGTCCAGATATTCTGTTCTGAGGATCACTATGACAGGGCGGCTTGGGAATCAAGGCTAGTGGCTGATACCCACTGGCCAGGACCAGACCAGCAGCTTCTGCCCAAGTCTCAAAGTAGTTTCCAGATGTAAAGCCCAGAAAGGATTGGATGCTTACTTCAGAGTGCATTTGAAATAGTGAAACTAAGAACATGCTTGCTTTCCCCGAATTCACCATTCAGCACCTTCTGGCCAGGGTCAGTGGGGCTCTGCCCTTGGGTGGGTCCTGCATCCCAGGAGAGATGGAGGGATGTGTCCAATGTGTGAGCTCTAAGCCCTGGGGCTCCAAGGATCCAGTTTGGATGCAAAGTTTTCCTTCTAGGCTTCCCCAGTGTAGACCACATAGCCAAGAGATGCCCTAGGAGCAGGCCCTGGTCAAGGGTAGTCACCCTGTGGGATGTACACAGAGCTGTCCTGAGGGTTTGCTGTCCACCTCTTTCCCAGTGCCCCAATGTAGGTTCTGGGGAATGAAGCAGTAGCTGTCTTCCCAGAATGCTGAGCTTTCCCACCCCGGGCTCTGGGTCCTGAGGAGGCTCTTTGGAGGAGTTAGGACAAATGACATCTTCCATTGTACACATAGCTGCTGCCATTGGCACTGTGGCTTATGTTCTCACTGCTCCTGGGAGCCACATATGGCCCCAGCACAGGCGATGGAAAGAAGGGGGCCTTGTGGGCCTAGCAGAGCATCCTTTAGGGTGAGCGTGCTGTCTCATAGCACAGTGTGGTCACCTTGGACCTGAGGCCACCAGACTTTTATTTTAAAACGTGATATATATATATATATATATATATAGTGTGTGTGTGTCTATCTACAACTAGCCTATGTGTGTTCCTGGTATCTGTGGAGGCCAGCAGAGGGTGTAGGATAACCTGGAACTGGAGTTACAGATGGCTGTGAGCCTGTATCTGGGTGCTGGGAACTGGCCCCAGGTCCCCTGCAAAAGCAGCAAGTGCCCTTAGCCACTAAGCCATCTCTTCAGCCCCAGGCTACATAACTTTTGAGTCTGACAATGAAAAACTCTGACAAACTCAGCTAGGAATCTCTGAAAAAATGGATTTTATGTTTCTCTCGACGATAAATTTGAAGTGTCACGTGAAGGAGGAAAAGAAAGGTGTTTTGACCTCAGGGGTGGGCATGGCAGGGATGTTTGGTATCGTAGCATTCCTTGATGAACGGACTTCAACCACTTTGCCATGTAGCATGGGTGCGTGGAGGTCGTGCACTTCTCCACCTGACTATGGCTACAGTCCAAGCATTTACCACCATCGTAACTTCTCAGAAGAGACCTTGATTTAACAGTCATGACATATGTTCACATTACGATTATTTCCTAGAAAGTCAAGCTGTTTTTACTTCTCCCAGGAGGCCAGAGTCCTCCTAGAGTCCATCTCAGAAGGAAGGGGGTATCTCATTCAGTACACTCCATTTTGGAAAAGAAGAGGTGATACAGAGACCTCAACACGCTCCGATTTGGAACTTGTGAACAGTGGTCTTGTCACTACCCCAGCTTCCTCTCCCCACACCCCAGTCTCCACCTAGCCCTTTTGCACAGTGGCTTCTGTCAAAACTGCCCTTTTCCCTTTTCTGTCAGCTCTTCCCAGTGAGGCCGCTCAGTCTTGGCTTGTCTGGTTTCTGTGTTCATACCCAGGATGTCTCTAGCGTTCTCCTGCAAAGAATTCTGTCTTTCCTCCCGTTCTTCAGCCAGTGTGCGGTGGTTCAGACCATCAGAGCTCAGAAGGATCCAGGAGAAGCCTGCTGTGGGCGGAGCCTCCTCTCACAGCATGGCCTTCAATGCTGACCACCCTTGCTCTCTCCCCCACCCCCAACTTCCGGGGCTGCCTCTGTGGGTGTTGAGACATGTTGAGCATGGTCGGGGGATTCTGCTGACACCTTAGGCTCAGCCTCTTGGGTTGCTGGTCTCTGGAGCCTGACTAGGGCCTTTAACAAGCTGTCCTGGTCTTTCTCTGCCTGCCTGGGAACAGAAGACAGCAACACTGCTGCCTGAAAGTCGCATCATAAGAGCAAGGTGGCCTTTGATTTTTTTTTCCCCTCAGCAGTCACCAGATTTTGCCCTGGGAAGAAAAGGACTAGGCAAAGGAAAGACTGCAGGCAGAGTAAAGAGCCTCTCTGGGGCCTGGCGGAGACCAGGGCAATCGGTACTTCTAGCAGAAGCTGGGCAGCCCCAGGGACATGGAGCAGTGGGAAGCAGAGGGAATTTGTTGCAAAAACCAAGAATTTCTGCTGAGTCACGATCATGTGGCATAAGGCGCCTCAGCTGGGGCAGCCGCTCGCTCGGGGTGCTTGCTTGGTACTCACTGCTCTGACCTCCCAGCCTTCCACACTGAGGCCCATCATTTGCAGGGCACACCTGAAGTTCTTATTTGCTCAGCACCCCACCCTAGGTTTGAGTGATACACCCATATTCCCTAGAGAGCCCTTTCCCCCACTTACAGCCCATTTGTGCTTAGGGTGAGGTGGAGGGCCTTTCCTTCCCTCTGTCCTGGCTCCCAGTTAGATGGTCACATGACCTAGGCTTAGCCAGGGCCCTTGATGGCCTCTAGAACTGGAACAAAGTTTCCGGACTGTCAGGAAAGTTGGTGAAGACACTTTTCGTCCCTACAAAAAATCCACTAGGCCTGGGTGGTTGGGGCCAAGGTACCTGTGTGTAGTCTCATCTGAGGATGAGCCCACTCCACGGGCAGGCAGGGTGACAAAGCCATGAGCCTCTGACCTCTCCAGCTATAGGGCTGATGCCTTCTCTGCTTAAACACGTTTCAAGTTGAGTCTCATTTCCAAATGTAAGATTTTTGCCTATATTGCCAGTGTCCCTCCCTCTCTGTATTTTCCCGTTGTCTGAGGCTTACCACTGCCTGAATGTCACCTGTTTTGCCATATTTTACAGACCAGGGCTCCTAACAGCACAAAACAGAGACAGTAGTGGACTAACTGCCATGTGCATATGATCTGTAGCCTTCAGCTTGGTTAGTAAGCAACAGAGCTAAGGTGCCCCTCAGACCTTTTGGCTCTCTTTTGGGACTTCTCTGAGAGCTGCCACCCACTAGGCTTACTTGTGTTGGTTCCTCTTGGGAGCACGAGTGTCACATAACCTGGACTTCATGGGGACATTCTATGTCTGACTTTGTCTCATTGTTTTTCTCCTTGTCTTTCCTGTCCACACTCATGGCTAACATGGCAGCCGTGCTCCCGATGCTCAGGCTCACCCATTGTTCATGGCTGGGCCTCTCTAGGGCAGGACAACCATCTGATCAGGTTGCCTTGGGCCAGTGGACCTGTCTGATGTCTTGGTTAGTCCACTCAAACTAGATGGATGGGCAGGAGCAGGGCAGTGATACCCCAGAAGAAATTACAATGCTGTTTCCAGGATGGGTACCTGCTGCACTAGCCCTCACATGAGTCCCCAGCATCCCAGACAACAGCCCTTGTGTGGTTCCTGGTGTGGTGTGCCCTAGGCCCAGCTGCCAGAAGGACACCGAAGGACTGAGCAGAGCCTTGTCCAGGTGCCGGTGAATCCCTGATGTACCTCCAGTATGCATAGGACTCTGCATAGCCAGAGAAATAGGGAGCACGGAGGGGACACCCCGCTTTCCATTGAGGTGCAGAAAAAAGGCCTGGGGATGGGGGCCCTATGGAGGGTAAAACATGGTGACTGGGCTCCAAAGAGTATGTCAATTTCTATAGGACGAGATGGTGGGAACCTCATCTCTGGCAGAGGGGAACAGTGCTGCAGGGTATGGGGAGGGGGCATGTATGTGGGGAAGAGAGTATGGCTTAGTAACATGCAAGGTAGGAGTGGGAGGGAAGATGGGGCTTAAAGGAGAAGAAAAAACAGAAAAGCAGTCTTCACGAGCTTTCAACTAAGTGTTTCTGGTTAGCCAGGGGAAGTTACTGTTTCTTGGCCCAAATTGGATTTCCTTGGAAGCAGAAGGGTTAATTCAGAACAAGATGAAAAAATGCTTGCAGGGGGTTGAGGGAGAGGCAGGGACTGAATATGCAGGGAAGACAGGTCTGTTAGGGCAGGAGCAGCTAAGGAGGGTCAGCAGGCAAACCAATAGAACCAAGTCTTGCCTCACACTGAACCTTGGGAGTCCAGAGATCAGGCTGGCGCTGGCCCAGGGAACTGAAGTTACTTCCTGGAGGAGGTGACACCACAACTAGGCTTTAAGGGATGGGTAAGAGTTTGCTACATAGAGATAGAGATGAGGTGCTCTCAAAGCCATCCCCCCTTTCACGAAGCCAGAGCACTGTGACAGCTTGGAACACTGTGACAGCTCGCCAGGGACTGTGTATGTTCTGCCCTGCGCCTAGGGTCTCATTTGTCTTATTAGGTCATCTGCTGTACATCAGGACCCTGTTCCTACGTCCATGAAAAAAATCCCAGAGACAAACAAGTGCTAAGTTTTAAAGAGCCCGCATGGCAGCCCATTGTTACAATGATCCTGCTTTGTTATTGACTGTGGCTAAACTCTTATTAAAGTTCTGTGCAGGTCTGTCAGGGGTGGCCTTGGTACCGCCTGCAGGTCCATCCAGCAGGGTCTTAGGACTGTCTTCATGGAAAGAGGGGGACGCCATGCCTCAAGAGTGTCAGGCTTAGAGTTGTCCTAATGCATGTGAAAGGGCCCAGTGCCAGGCTCATTGGAGGGCACCATGGGCAGAAGTGCTGACTGGGGCACTGGGTACAAGCCAGGGCCCAGAAATAACCTGGGGTGCCCCCTGAGTGGTCTGGACTTTCTTTTCCCCAAGAGAAGTCATGTGATGTTTATTTGACATGCCTGTTTATTTGACAAATATTAATTAAGCTCTTACTACGCATTAAGAAGACTCCTTTCTCCCCTGGCATCTGGCTCTCTGCAGGAAAACAGAGGCTAACCTGTAAGCAATTAAAAAGATTTTCTTTGGCTAGTGAGGAAGATTTAGACAGCTTTTAGAAAGCACAAAGCAAGAGCAGGTAAGAGGTGTGGGCACGGGGGTGGGAGGCGTCGAGGTGAGAGCTGGCCGGATAAGCGTGGGCTCCAGGAGCACAGTGCCTGACTCACAGAAGCTGGCATGCCAGGCTCTGCCTGTGTCTTACACAGGACCCCAGAGAAGAGTTGGCCACTTCCAGGGCTGGGAGTTGATCCCTGTTGATGTCAAGAAACTAGGATCCTCCATTTTCTTGTTCTCCCTCTTGGCTCTTTAATAAAGAAAAAGAATCATGCGTATCATACTGCTTTAAAAGTACATGTCTATAGTTAGCAGTGGCATACTGTGTATTTCAAAATAGCTGGTGAAGGGAGAAGGTTTCGAATGTTCTCACCACAAATGATAAATGTTTGAAGTGATGGATAAGCTAATTATTCAAAGAGGATGATGCCCTGTTTACAACATGTATGGGAACATCCCACAATGCCTCATAAACAAGGACAGGACTGCTAGTGAGTCCCCTGAAGATGATGCCTTCCTGACACACAAATTTCTCCATCCAGGAGAATTAGGTATCCTGATGCTCGCAAACATGACGTTGTGAACACACTTTCCCTGGGGTGGAAAGTGGGAGAAGAGCTGCTGTGGTCTGACTGTGTCTTCCAAAATTTATTCTGGGAGTTTCACTCCCTGCTGTGACACAGTGGGGACCAGAACCTACTGGGAGTGGCTTAAGTCACAGTACCATTCCTACAGAATCGATGTTGTTCTCGTGTTCCTTTGCTTGCTTTCCTTTGAGTCTGTTTGTTTGTTTGTTTGTTTATGGCAGAATCTTGTTGTATAGCTCAGGAAAGCCTCCTGCCTCTGCCTCCCAAAGGCTGTGGACTGGTTTTGTTCTCCATGGAGAGGTGTGTTAGAAATTGCATCTTTCCCTCACATGTTTTTGTGGTTGGTTGGTTGGTTGGTTGGTTGGTTGGTTGGTTGGTTGGTTGGTTGGTTTGTCAGTCGGTTGGTTGGTTTTCCCCTCTCATGCCTGCGTTTGCTTTCCATGCTGCCTTCTACAACATTGTCAATCAGCTTGGGGGCCTCACCACAAGCCAGGGAGAGGCTATCATCACACTCTTAGACTTCCCAGACTTCAGAACGGTGAATTGAATGCCTTTGGATTTTGTGTGGGTGGAAGGGCACTCGTGTGTGTGTGTGTGTGTGTGTAGGATATCATGTATGTACATGTAAAGCCCACACAAAGACACTGGTTGTCCTGCCCCATCACTCCCTACCTCCTTTAGAGACATTCCTCCCACTGAAGCTGGAGCTCACCACTTCTCCACCAGGCTGCTGGGCAGCCATTTCCAGGCATCTCCTGTGTCTGCTCACTGTTCCCTCTCTTGCATCACAGGTGGACACGTAGCCAAGTCCAGTTTTTTGTGAAGGTATTAGTGTTTCAAAGTCAGGTCCTTGAGCACTCTTATCTTGCTGTCCAAACTTCTATACTTTATAAGTTTGGGCTATTCTGGCATAGAGGTAGACAGAATTAAAGCCACATCTCAGATGATTCAGGGATCAATTGGCACACAAAATGATGAGTGCCATAGTAATGGATATTCAAAGCTAGAAATGGCAACATAAGGATACCTCCTTTCCTATAAAGAAAGGTAAATGGCCACATGAGTATACCTCCTCTCATTAAAGAAAGGTAGACCAATTTAAGGGCAAGCATTGGGCTTCCTGAATTCCATCTCATGAGAGATTTGAGACAAGACTGAAGGCACACGTTGATTAATAAACACTCTGGTAAAGTGATGAAGGTAGATTTATAGAGAGGACGCTAGAAACAAGAACACCGGGAAGAGCCAGAAACACGATCCTGAGACAGACAGTGTCATAGTGAGCTTCAGTCGTTTTATTTTTCAACTGCTCTGAAAAAATTCCATGACTATGGCAACTTATAGAAGAAAGAGTTTATAGGGGCTTGTGGTCTGAGAAGGTTAGAGTTCATGACCATCATGACAGGGAGCATGGTAGCAGTCCTGCATGGTACTGAAACAGTAGCTGATAGCTCACATCTTCATGAACAAAAGGCAAAGAGAGAGAAAACTAACTAGAACTTGGGTGGGTGGAGCTTTTGAAATCTCAAAGCCCACTCCAGTGACATACCTCCTCCAATAAGACCAGACCTTCTCATCCTTCCCAAACAGTTCTACCAACTGGGAATCAAGAATTCAGCTATATGGGCCTACTGGGTCTTTCCCAGTCAAACCATCACAGTTATCAACTTAACCCACTTGGGAAGAAAGAACCTCAACTGAGAAATTACCTTCATCAGATTGGCCCATGGGCATAGCCCATTATGCCCACAACGGAGGCCCACTGTGGGTAGAACAATTCCTAGGCAGGCATTTTCTGGCTGTATAAGGAAAGTGGCTAACAATGTACACAGGTGTAAGCCAATAAGGTTGCTCCAAATCTCTGCTTCGGTTTCTGCCTCTGGATTCCTGCTGTGGGGTCCCGCCTTGGAGATAGACTGTAAACTAAAAGTCAAATAAGTCCCCTGCCTCCAAGCCAGTGTTTTATCATAGAAACAGAAATCAAACTAGGGCACATGTAAGCTCTGTGTAGGGGCAGTGATGGAGATGGGAGGGGTGCAGCTTAGAGAATTATCAGTAATGATGAAAGAATGAGAAGTCAGTGCAGAGCTACAGGAAGGGCTTGCTGGGATGTGAGCCCTGAAAACAGCTGCCAGAATGGTACACCAGGCCCTTCAAAGCTCCCACCAGGTGAACCCAGGATGACTCTGAGGCTAAGACATTCCAGCAGCCTGCCTGCAATTCCCGTTGGTGAGGTCCTTACCACAGACTCTACACACTCACTGAGTACTGACTGAGTAGTCATCTGTGCCTTGTGGCCCACTGGAGTTTGTCCTCCAGGACTTCATGACTTGGGGGTTTGGTTCATAAGCTGAGTGGTGGGACCCTGTGGGAGGTCACTAGGGACAGAAAATTCTGGAAGGGATTGAAGTAATTCTTGTGTGAGCAGACTGATTCACAAGAGCCCCTCTCTGGTTTCATGGCTTGCTCTCCTTCATATGCATTCCTGCAGCTGTGACACCATGTGCCACAAGGTAAAGAAGGTAGTGTGGGGGGAGGGGTGCTCGCCAGAGCTGGTGATGTACCAGTAGGCTTTTTTTACTTATAAATTACCCAACCTCTGACATTGTATCATAGCAACAGAACACTGATGAATACCAGAGCCACTAAAAATGTATTAAAGAAAAAAAGCACAGCCTCTGATCTATGGAGAGTTTGGGAGAGAACAGTCAAAGCCACATCAGCCTTGGGCTCTGGTCACTGAACATTTGTGACTTATAGTGGCTAATGGAAGTCCTTCTTGGGTTTGGTATAAATTACTGTAAGCAAAGCAGGACTTTGACTTATGACTGTGACTCAGCACGGAAGGGAAGTTGATCAGCTCCAGAAAGTCTCCCTTGATATAGATTGTGAATGTATACTTATTTATTCCCGTTTGTTTGTTTTGAGACAAGGTCTCAAGAGATAGGCCAACTTGCAGTCACTATCTGCATATGAGTCTGACAATCATGATCTTCCTGCCTCCAATTTCTAAGCGCTGGGATCAGAGATGTGAGCCACTGTGCCTGGCACGCATTATTTTTGCTTATGTTGTTAATTAGGCTGGTTTCAGTTAATCCAATGTTCCACATTTGGGGTGAGGAGGGCAGGCACCATCCTGAGTGCTAGAGAACCAAACAGACCCAATCCTTCCCATACAGATTTCATATATACACAGCAGGTCAACTGTCCTCTGTGGGTTTTTTTTTTTTCATGTCAAGTAGGCGTCAAGGAACATGTTACAGCTAAATGTGCAGCTTGAACACACTAACAAGTTACACTTCTTATGTCTCCATGAGGCGTGACAAGGAGACTTGGTCTACACACGTGCCAGGCAGCCAGTAGCATGCAAACATTGGAGCATCTTAAAGATGAAGTAGCAGACAAAAAGCCCAAGTGCCCTACTCTCTGGCTGAGATGGTTCATGCTCTGTCACACCCACTGCACGACTGTGTGTCTGTCACAAGTATTATGAGCATCTCACAGCAAAGACACTACTAAGTATAGGGTCTTAATGGAGGAAAAAGCTCACTGGTTTCCTTGCTCCGTGCTCAGCATGCTAGAATGGTTATTTACTTAATGAATAAAGTTACAGGAAACCCAACTAAATTTTAATGCAGTATTTGTGACATACTTATAATAAAAACATAACAAAAAAAATAAACCAGTTTGTCTGAAATTCAGAACTACCACAGTATTCTGTGTTTGTTTCATCCAGTAGCCCTGACTCTGGAGGTAGGTGATGAGTGTCTCCACACAGGATCAGTGAGGCTCCACAAATGCCCTTCCCCATCTCGCTGGTCCAGAGTAGGGTATGATTCCTGGATCTCACCTTCAGAGCGCAGAGCATCTGTACTCCAGGGAGGTCAGAAAAGGGAGAAAGCAGCCCATGCAAACGGTGTGCCGCGAGACTGTCCAGTGGAGAGCTGGGCCAGGAGGGCTCTGATGCTTCCTTGCGATTAGCGCCCAGCCAATGGGGCTAGAAGTGCAGGAAGCCATCTGGAGCTGCGTGCTGAGTCACAGGGCCTGGAGGAAAACAAGAACATTGTGACTCCAGAGCAGCTGAGAAGCATTTCCCTGGAGATGGCAGTGGGCACCAGAAATAGAAACTGCTCCTCTGCCATAACACTGGGAGGTTGGAGTCTCTAATAATCCTTGATCTAGTGACCACAAGGCCATAAAGTTCAACCCTTAAAGGCTTGGACTGAATTTGTGAGAAGACAGAGCCACCTCATTTTATACAAAGGAGAATTATTACTGTTTATATGTTAGCGGGTCCTGTTCAAACCCCAGCTCCTTATTCGTCTCTTCTTGCACTTCTACCCTTGTGTTGTTTCCTCAACTTCCTGACTCTGTTTTTCTTCAGAGATAAGAATCCTTGTCTCCTCAAGATAACATGATGGGACACCCGAGAGACAGCTCTGCCTCTAAGAACAAGCACTGCTCTTGCAGAGAACCTAACAGTCACCTGTAACTCCAGCTCCAGGGCATCTGAAGCCTCTGGCCTCTGCCCAAACCTCCACTCATGAGCATGTCCCCCACATACATATAATTTAAAATAAAAATAAAACTTAAAAAAGTAAAGATAGCATTAGGGACTAAATAAGTCCTACAGAAAACCCTCTTGCTCCCACAGATCTGGCACACAGGATGTAGCCAATGAGTTGTAGGTCTCAGTAGCCTAGGGATACTAGGACATTTCCCTGGTAGGTTGATATGGTCATTACATGGAACCATTCATCTTTTTTCTCCAGTGAGCATTAGACAAAGCTCCCAGGGAGGTCTGAAGCTGGCACTGGAAGCAATCTAGTTGCTGAGGCCACACACACACACACACACACACACACACACACAGAGGGATGTCAACAAAACAGACACACACACACACACACACACACACACACACACACACACACGCACAAGGATGTTAACAAAACAGCCATTCTCCTATCCCACAAACACTTCCTTTAACACTGAACCTGGCCCATTCTCTGCTTGAATGACAGAGGAACAAAGTTAAGACCAATGCTCCAAAGCCATTATTTTATTGCTTTTCTTTTTTCTTTTTTTTTTTCTTTTTTGGTTTTTCGAGACAGGGTTTCTCTGTATAGCCCTGGCTGTCCTGAAACTCACTCTGTAGACCATGCTGGCCTCGAACTCAGAAATCCGACTGCCTCTGCCTCCCAAGTGTTGGGATTAAAGGTGTGTGCCACCACCGCCCAGCTATTTTATTGCTTTTCTATGTCTTAATTATAATCTTTAATTTTTGAGATTATATCATTTCCCTCTGCCCGTCCATCTGACCCCTCCCATGTACCCCCTGTATCTGAATTTATAGCCTCTTTTCTTTAATTGTTGCTACTTTTAAATAGATGTATACATAATTATACATATACACATAGATAATATTAGGAATTGCCAGCTCTGTTGTTACTCGGAGTGGATCCTTGGGGAGTGAATGGGAACTTATGAAGCAGAGTCTTGCTGGAGGAGGCAGGTCACTTTACCATGACGTCACCCATGATGTAAACGGCTTTGTTGTACTATGTCTTCCCACAACAATGTGAACCAAACCATGAATAAAGTCCTCCTTCCCCTGCCCAAGTGCTTCCTCCTCTCAGTTGTCTGTTTGGGCATTCTAGGGGGGTGGGGGAGGGGAAAGAGAGGCCACCACCACACCCCATTCTACCCTCTGCTGTGGTAGTGTCGAACTTTTTAGTTTCATACACATGTAGTTAAGTACCATGCTGTGTCCATAAAATATGGAACAAGATTATGTCAATTTAAGTTAAATTTAGATATCCGCTTTAAAACTAAACTCAGACAGCAGTGTCTAACCAAAACAAACAGGATAAAAAGAAAAGGCAGTTCCATTTCTAAGGGGCTTTAGATCAGTTCGGCTTCTCACTGTACCATCTCCTCCACACTTTACTAGAACCCCAGCTCAGCCACACGACCTGGAGGTGTTCAACTGCAGAGCTAAAGAAACTACGTTTGGAAAAAGTAGAGGCTTAAACAAAAATAGGGTCTAGAGTAGAAGTTCTACAGATCCATCCTGAGCTCAGGGCTCAATCAGAACCCTTAAAGGTGTGGGGTGACCTTCCCACTTGATGGAGGGCAGGACTGGGTCTGTAGCTCCCAGCTGCAGCTGACTGAAGGAAGGATTGTATGCCTGGCACAGAAGATGCACAGTACATATCTGCTCAAGTGATAGAGGCATTTGCCTTTGGGGAATGTGACTTGGAAGGTAGTTTGGCTGATCTGACAGTTTAGTAGCTGTGAGTTCTCTGTATGACAGAGTTAGAGTCTGTGCCCTTATCATTACATATCATGTGTTGACTGAGTATGGGCTTTGGGGACAGAATGGAAGCTCTGGAATCCACGCTATCACTTATGGCTGAAGTCTACTGTATTAACTTATCTGGAGGAACAGAACTGATAGGTTGAATCTATAATATATAATCATATATATATATATATATATATATATATATATATATATGATTTGTTAGAGTAGCTTCTGGGTTAAGGTCCTACTATTCCAACAATGGCTATTTCCCAAAAGAAAGTACAAAACTCAATAGTTGTTGAAACCACAAGGCTGGGTGTCTTAGCTGCTCATCAGGATACACCAGAATCCCAAAGAAGTAGACTCTAATGCCGGTGAAGGAATGGACTTGCCACCAAGATCTTTCTTCTTCTATATCCTTTATATAGGATGACATCCAAAGGTGTGGTCCCAACTCAAGGTGATCTTCCCACCTCAAAAGATCCAGATTTAGGCTAGGTCTCCCACTTCAAATACTGCAAGTAAGAAAATCCCTCTCATCCTCATGGTATTTAGTTCATTCCAGATGTAGTCAAGTTAACAATCAAGAACAGCCTTCACGCCTACACACTCCTTTCTTCTAATCTATAAAGTGGGAGTGATGATACTTGCCTCCTGAGATGGTTGTTAAGAATGAAGGGATGAAGAAGTGGTTTGAATAAGTCTTGTATGTGGTCCTTAAATGTCAGGCATTACTTGTGTTGGCTTTTCAGGTTGAAATCTAAAATTCAAAATACTCCAAAATCTAAAGATTTGGGGTACTATCATGATGTAGCAAATGCTAAAACTCCATGCCTGGCCACTCGTGTACACTCATGATGAAGTGTACGCACTTAATTTTATGCATGAAAGTACCTGTAAATACTTGTGTAAAATTATCCTAAGGCTATGTCTTTTTCTTTTCCCTTTGTTTTGGTAAAATATTCTGACAAATATCAACTCACAGTTCAAGGTACACTCCATCATGGTGGGGAAGGCCAGGCAGAAGGAGCTTGAGCTACTGGTCATATGGCATCCACAATCAAGAAGCAGAGAGCAACAAATGCATGCAGCTGCTCAGCTCCCTTCCTCTACTTACAGAATCATAGGGGATGGTGCTGCCTATAGTGAGCAGGTCTTCCCACTTCAATGGATGCAATCAAGATAATGGCCTAGGCATACTCTGGTGCCTGTCTTCCAGAAAACTTAGACTCTATGAAGTTGGTGATTAACACTATTCACCACAGGCTATGTGTACAAAGTGTACAGGAAAAAATGTACACAGATTTAATCTTTGGACCCTGTTCCATCCCCAGGTTATCTCAGCAGAGTATGAAAATAGCAAACCTGAAACAGCGGTGTGGATAGGGGCTATTGAGAACGTGTAGGCTATTGAAGGGGTTTAGAGAGAAGCCTAGAAGTGTGTGAGGAACTCAGTGTTGAGACTCAGTGAGCAACAGCTGTCACCGTTAGTCTTCCATCAGCATCGCCAGCATCACTGCAGCTGCAATAACTGCTCACAGGAAACAGACACAACTGCAATGGGGCCACATTTTATTTAGAAAAGAGACATATGGACCCAGGAGCAGGGTTCTTTGCCAAGTTCAATACTAGATATGTTCTTTACCATGTTAGCTTACTGTCTGCTCAATGTCGCATGAGGAAGTCCCCCAGCCTTCTCCAGCATCTGTCTCTGACTTATCTAATACACCATCTCTTCTGGTTCAGTCTTGACATCTGCCCTGGTGAATGTTGCTTAAGCTATTGTCCCTCAGACTTCCAATCCTATCTCCAAACTTCAGTTATTAAAAGTCATAGATGAGTTTGCCATAGCTGTAAACCATATGGTCTAGACCTTGGTTTATTATTTTTCTTTGGCTTGTCTCATATCGAAAACTTAAAATACATTTCTTCAAAAGGGAAAGTTACTCACCACCATGAATAGAAAGCCGGTACCACCTACTGTAGACAGAAGCTGCCCATAAAAAGAAATAGCATGACATTAAAGCAATGCTATTACGTTTCGGAGAACTAGGGCTGCCCATCAAAGACTCTGGGCTTAGGGCCTGGACCTGATGGATTTCCATTTAAGAGAGAAATTTGGAGAGGTGCTGTGTTTTTCAAAAATGTTAAAAATGCGTCAGAACCAAAGGAAAAAAATTTCCTCTTGATAAATGAGAATTGAAAGAAAATATAAACAAGAAAAGTCTGTCTTACCACAAGACCCATAACTTTTTATTTCATTGTCTTCTTTCTTTTTAGAAACTTCTTTTCTCCGATCTAGTTCTTTACTGAGAACAACTAGGGAGAAGATCACCAACCCCTGCTCGCTCTTTATATCATCTCAGGAAGACCTGTACCCTGCTTTGAAGGGGAGGGCTCAGTTAAGAAGCATTCTTCCCTGTGCAGCTCTGGGCCCTGAATGACTATGGGCTTTCGTCTGAAGACATGTTCTTTACAGCCTAGGTCCCTTTGACCTGCTGTTGCAGAGCTTTGAGTGTGGGTGAGTGCTTGTTTCAACGACAGGAGTTGCTCTCTCGAAGCTCAAGAGCTGAAGAGCACGGTATGGACAGGCTTGCTGTCAAGAGGACTCACTTCTGCTGTTCAGACATATCCTTTCTGCCTTTCCTTTTGAATATTTTTGAGACGAGTTCTCACCATATAGCCTTCACTGGTCTCTAACTCTTCATGTAGAGCAGGCTGGCCTTAAACTCACAGAGATCTGCTTGCTTCTGTCTCCCAAGTATTTGGATTCAAAGTATATGCCACCAGGCCTGTGTCCATAGATGCCTTTCCTTTATAAGGTCCACACAAGGAACAAAGCAGGCTGAATCTCTTTCATAAAGACATCAACCCCATTTTTGAGGCTCCACATCATGAACCAATGGCCTTCTCTTTCCTGATAACATCACCTAGGAGTTAGGCTTTAGTTTGAGGAGAAGGAGACATTCAGTATAAATGGTCTCCTTTCTGCTTATAAAGTGGTCTTGCTTTTATTTTCCCAATCGTGTGGATGGAACTAGAGCCTTGCAAGCACTGAGCAGACACTGCTATGAAGCTACGTCCTTCACCCCTTGGTTTGTTTGTTTTTGAGACGAGCTAGCCCTGATCTCACTGTTCAGTGAGGCTAGACCTGATCTCACTGTGCAGTGAGGCTAGCCCTGATCTCACTGTGCAGTGAGGCTAGCCCTGATCTCACTGTGCAGTGAGGCTAGCCCTGATCTCACTGTGCAGTGAGGCTAGCCCTGATTTCACTGTGCAGTGAGGCTAGCCCTGATCTCACTATGGAGTGAGGCTAGCCCTGATCTCACTATGGAGCACACGCTGGCCTCTAACTTACTCTGTAGTCCAGGCTGACCTTGAACTGACTAACATTTTGCTTCTCCTTCATGAGTTACAGGAATATGCCACCACACCTTGCTGAGAGCAGGGATGGAAGCACACCCAAAGAAAACCCCCAAGGGATGGGCCGGGTCACTGATCCTCACAAGGCCTGAAGTGGTGAGACTTAACACCGGGCCACAAAGAAATGCACATTTTTTTTTCTGGAGGTGGATTTTCTGCTTGCTGAACAGAGCAGATGGCTGTGCTTGTGATGGGAAAGGAAATTGCTAGCCCCGTCCCCTGGCATAGAATCAAGGAAGAAACAATTGACTATCTCACCAGACTGGGCTCCTCTTCTGCAGCCTCAGCAGATTTCTCCTGCACACTCCGCCATCAGAGAGTCTTCGAGGAGCACTGCCTCTGATTCCCTTCTCTTAAATTGATAGGGCTCTGCCTCACCTGTGCACAGCACCCAGATTCCTCAGTTGCCTTCCCTAAGCCCCTGTAGTCTGTTCTGAACAATAAGCCTACAGCATCTGGGCTGCAGGATTTCTTGCCTTGAATTCTCTCATTCTGCCCCATGCTTTCAGTTTGCATGTACACACACATACATACATACACACATACATACATACATACATACACACATACATACATGCATACATTTATTTCTGGAGTGGCCTAAATGAATGGTGCTTGAGTCTTCCCTATATGAATGAGGCACACTAACAAAGTGGCACTGTCTTGATTGGTCTGTGATTTTTCTCAGCTTCAGCCTCAGCAAAGTGGCACCATCGGGCAGCATACTGGAAGATTCCATATGTTCATCTTCATAGATCCTTCACATCATGGAAGAGGATGATGTTTAACAAACGACTCCACGAGCAAGCGAACAGCCTGCCTTCTGGGCTCTGCATCCGCTGACCTGACTAACATCTGACCAAAATGGTTCGACAGAAATTACACTTTTACTAAAAGTGCAGTCTTCCCTTCCTGACATTGCTCCCTAAAACCACAGACAATGTAACATCTGTGGTTTCTCTCCATTGGATGTGGGGGATGTGCATAGGTTGTCTGGCAGTGCTCTGTATCTACATAAGAGCATCCTGGAGGAGGCAAGACCTGCTCTGAAGGAAGGCAGGACCACTCCACAGGCAGGCTACTGAACTCAATAAGAAAGAAGGAAAGAAGGAGGCCAGGTGAGTGCCAGCATCTGTCTCTTCCTATGTCCTAATCTTCCCAGATGTCAGTGAGCTCCCAATGCCACCATGATAGACTTCGTCCTCTGAGCCAGAAGCCACAATAAACCTCGACTCTGAAGTGCTGTCAGGCATTTCATCTCAGCCATGAGAGAGTAATTGGTACAGTTATTCTAACTATAGTGAGCCCAGATGAGAGAAGCCAGCCTGGGAAGCAGTGCCTGGATGAAGAGGGACATAGCTTGTCCATCACAAATTGATGAGCACAGTGAACTGTTGGAGGCCAACAGATTCTTGTCCCCAACTAGGTGGCACCACTTGAAATTTAACTGGCATCTCAAGCACCAGAAGCTCTCTCTCTGATGGGTTAAATAAAAGTCTATTAGAAGGACATTAGAAGAAAAAGCTGAAAACCAGGTCTTGACAGAGAGAGAAACACTTGTTTCTTAGGAAGTTGGAGATGGTTAAGATCAAGGCCAGGACCAAAGAGCTTGCTTCATTCTGTTTTCTTTATAAACGTTGGCTGCAGCCACTCCGTGCCCTTGGGTTTCTCTGCCCACATTTCTGTGTGGGTTTGGTTAAAGATTTTAAAAACAGAATTCCATAGCCCATGATAATCTCAGCCCTAAAATGTATCTGCCTCTACCCCCCCTCCCGGGTGCTGGGATGAAGGGTGTATGTGGCTACACCTGCTCCTGCCTGACATATTTATTACAGGAAGAAAGAGTTTGGTGCAAACACGTGGGTCCTGTGCCAGCCCCTTAGCAAGGCTAGAGGGGCGCCTTTGTCATCAAAAATCCTAAAGTTACTTATAGATCGGCTCAGATCTCTGACCTCTTCAGAGAAGTGTTTTTGTTCAGTGGACAGTGGGATGCAGAAACACATAACGGGTTCACACCAGGAGACTAAGCCACTGTGGGGCGCTCAGCCACAAATAAGGTATCTGTGCCACACCCTTTTCCTGCGGCTTGGGGAGTGTCCCAGAAAAGGGATGGAAAGATTTTAAGAGGCAGAGGTCAGGGAGGAGCACAGAGAACACTGTCTTCTGGGTATTGACAGGACCACTGGGCTCACGGTGGCCATGGTTCCCTGCAGGAATGCTGAACGGATCAAGCCACTCAACTCAAGTACGCATTGAAGGGGCCCATGAGCCCCATGTCCGAAGGGCTATGGACAGCTGATGGCTGTTGAGAAGCAAGAGTCAGCTCCTGGGAGGCTGGCTGTGCTCCAGTAGATGACCTCCCACACAGGAGTAGACGGGTGTCACACATTGGAGTTGATGGGTTATTAAATAAAAAAAAGGGGGGGACACAAAGTTTGGGGATAGAGAGGGGAGCAGATCTGAGAGGGGTTAAGGGGAAAAGATGGAGCAAATATGACCAAGGTGCACTGTGTGGAATGCTCAAAGGATTAGCAAAATGAGGAAGAGGAGTAGGAGGAAGAGGAGGAAAAAGAAGAGAAGAGGAGGGATGAAGGGAGATAGGGGGAGAGAGGGAGGGAGTGGGAGCAGAAAGGGGAAGGACAGGAAAGGGGGAGGGGGAAAGGGAAAGGAGAGGAGGGAGAGAGAGGAGGAGGGATGCAGGGAGGGAGGAAGAGAGAGAGAGAAAGAGAGAGAGACAGAGACACAGAGACAAAGACACAGAGAGAGAGAGAGATCCCAAGATCAGGCAGCAGGATGACTCATGGGTGTTTAGCCTGAGCAACAGAGGGAAAGGTGCTGAGATGGACTCTTCCGCTCAAAAGCAGTCTAGGACCTTCTCCATGTCTGCCCCAGGGTCCCTGTCTTCAGAGTGCCTCTCCACTAGTCATGTGTCTGAAGCACTCTATTACCACAGATAGCTGCCTTCCTGGGCATGTGTTGGATCCTTCCAGACCAAAGTCCTTCCTGCTCTTGTGCTCTTGAGCTATCTTGTAGTCACCAGGCTGTCTCCTCCATGTGTGAGGCCTGCTCTCCAAGTGAGAAGCTTTCCCTCCAGGAGAGCACCTGAGTGTGTGAGGAGACGTCTATGTGTGGTTGTCACAGTAGAGCAGGGAGTGCTACTGTTCTCAGGGGGAACACTGCTAAATATCAGTCATGCACAGGACAGCCCCTGATCAGACCCTAAATGTCCATAGTGCTGAACTGAGAACCCTCCGTCTCAGCTTAGACGCCTCATCTTCCCCTATGAGGCCTTCCTCAATTATCCACTCAGATATCTCCCTCACACCCCTGACTGCCTTTTCTTGTCAGCCCAAATGACATTTGTTTGGTAGCTGCTTGGAACCTCTGCCTGGACTAGAAGAGGGGACCTATGTCATGAGCCTTATTCATGGTTGGCTTCCCTGGCACAGAGTGTAACAGAGTGAACAGGTGCTGCTCGGCTAGTGTTGATAAGGGAGTGGTTAAGCTTCTCAGAGGCCAGGGTCATGGAGCCACAGGAAATCCTGCCTTCCTTGGTCTGGCCATGCTCATATGAGGCAGACTCAGCCTCTGTGGATGGTTGGCAAATGTCATAAGTTTCCTGAGCCTGAGTTTCTGCATCTCTACAGTGAGGCTGTGAAGACTGGTCCTTTTGTCAGAAGCTGTACCACAGAGCAAATAATCCATTGGCTTGAGAAAATGCCTGCCTCTGAGGAGCCTAGCAAAGACCATGTGTCGTCATTGCCACATCTGCTGGGGTAGGCAGTCTGGATGAGTGAAGGGGTTCTGGCCTACTACCCAGAGATTAGGGATGAATGCAATTTGCAAGGCCAAAGCTGTCTGTCTGCATTGGGTTTGGCCAGCTCTTGGTCCAGCCCTGATATGAATGGAATGATGACTTTCCCAAGCCCATCAGAGAGCCAAGAGTGAGGGTGGCAGATGGCACTGTCCTTGAATTACAAGAACAGGGGAGGAAGCTGAAGCACTCCGTTTTGCAACAGGTATGGGCCATGAGAGGGAAGAGGCAGGGCTTGGCCAGAGAGGAAGGATGTGCCTTTCCAACTGGCTACTCCCGAGGGTAGCTGAAGTTCTACAGTGTAGTCTTTTACAGTTATAAGTAACTTGGGGGAGTCTCCATCTCATATACAGAGAGCAAGTGAGCCTGAGTTTGCACAAGCATCTTCTGTGGGACAATCTGAGACCTTGATTCTTTGAATAGTATTATTTCCTCACTGACCCAGGACAAGGCCAGTGACAAACCCTGTCCTGTAACATCTGGGCTCCAGGCACCTCTGGTCTTCAGAAGACACCTGTAAACAGATATCATTATCTAGAACAAACTCAAGCTTGGGCACAGAACTCCAGGCACTCCCCTGTACTGGCCTGCATGTGAGCCACTGAGGTAGAGTGGGAACTGTCTCGCCTTCTCTTACTCTCACCGAGCCTAACTTTCCTTCACTATAAAACTTGAGAAATAGCAGTGTCTGGCTCCTAACTGTGCAGATGCACAGACATACATCGGTATAGCTTCTCATCCTCGCCATGACACATAACAAATTGTTAAAGACGTATTAGTATTGTGGCCAGAATAGGCTTTAACACCAGCTACCCTCTGGGCTTTGTAGCCCTAAGGACAGCTCCTGTACGTGGATTTGTCCTTTGTTCTTGGCAGGGCACCTGACACCTGCTAGGGCCTCAGTAAATGGTTCTGGCTAGTGGCTGGAGACTGGAACCCTTAGGGACACCCATTTCTTAGTCAGCACCATGTGACACCACGGAATGCTGCCAATAATGCGTGTGACTCTTTGTCACTAGTTTGGACTTTAATCCTAACTGGATAAAGCAACTCTCCTGTCCAATAGTGAAGTGGCCCCAGCGTGTTTCCCCAGCCTTTCTCTACAGCAAGAAGCCTTTCCCCAATCACACCATAGGCAATTTGCATTTAAATTGGTTTTTGCTCATTACAGAACTCTTGTAGGTCAGCTGGAGTTCTCATTCTCCAGAGGCAGTTTGGATTCTCCATTTCCCACTTGAGGTTCCCTCGCACCACCTCCCTCTCTCTCTAATATCGAGATGGAGTCACAGAATCTCATGGCGGAGACTAGAGATCATAAGGGTGTTTCTCAGTTCTCACCTACACCTAAGTGAGGAGAAAGAGAGCGGAGGATCCTGGATTTAAGAACTCAGGTCTCTTTTCTTTTAACACTGTCCACAAAGTACACTGCTGAGTGCTGGGCTTGTTGAAATAAGCACTCCTGCTGCCTTCCAGGGGCTCCCTGTCTAGTAAAGGAGAGAAAACAAAGGCTTGAAACCAAAAACATCACCTTATATTCAAAGGACTACTTAATAAATGTCAGAATGAATTCCAGCCAGGCTACAGGCTTTCAGAAAGTGTTCATCATGAATGACAATAGCATTCATAGGTGTGAGTACACACACACACACCACACACACACACACACACACCACACATCCATTAACATCTCTTCTAAGGTACGCCTGAGTATCTTCTAAGACAGAGGTCCTTAAAGTCTCCACTTACAACCCTTCCGTGCCCAAGACATTTTCACACAGTGTGAACACACAGGAAAACAATGGAAAGCCACAAACCAAATATTCCCTGATAACAAGTCAAACAGAAATGTATTTAGAGTGATTCTTGCATGCATATAATTTTTGTACTTATTAAAGACAAAATTAAACTTGCATGCAGATGAGAAAGGTGAACTTGTTTATCGGTGCCTAAAAGATTGACCCTCAGGTGAGTAGACATGGAAGGGTGGAGAGTTAATTAATATTTTTATTTCATGATTATTGGTGCTGAGAATGGCTCTTTGCATAGATATGAAGCACAAAATGGCAAAAATGGGTTTAAGGCCACGTCCAAAAATGTTGGAAATTCTCTCCTCATCCCAAGCTAAAATATATTCAACAAGTTTTTTAAGGTCCACTAACTCAAATAGAAATTAAAAAAAAAATAAAGCATGGACACAGTCCAGTCCAAATAGATACTAACATGTACACAAATAAGCAGTCTTTGTTCTCCATAATGAAACCGTTGTGTTTCTAGCCAAGCAGACAACTTCATATGTACAGTAAAAACATCGTAATTCATAACATTTGATAGTTTGAGCCCAGGTGTGTTGGTCAGTGAGCAGCTCTTTGTGGCGTGAGACATGCGCAGTGCAGAGGAGAGCATGGGCTCTAAGTTCAATACCAGGGCTGCAGAGTTGCCAGTTGAGCATGCCAAGCATGCCACATGGCAAGCCCTCACTACAAACACTTTGGTTTCATTACATGTTATGTTAGCACTGTAATTCTTGGCCATCATCTTTCCAGAACCCCTTTACTGTAGCCATATTTTTGTGACATCACCTCCCATTCAACTACATGACCTCACATGGGGTCTAGACCCCTAGTTTAAGAAGCTCAATTCTGAAGTGATGTGGCCAGCAGTTTCTTGCTGCCATGCCTTAAAGTGGACTTTATCCACTCGGACTGTACAATGAAGTTAACGCCTCCCTTAAGATGAAAAAGGAAAGGAGAGGAGAGGAGAGGAGAGGAGAGGAGAGGAGAGGAGAGGAGAGGAGAGGAGAGGAGAGGAGAGGAGAGGAGAGGAAAAAGAAAGGAAAGGGAAAGAGTCCAGTTTTAAGGTATTTCTTAAGACAACATCCTAAGATATGTTACACACACACATACACACACACACACACACACACACGTATATGCACGTTCATGTGACACTAACTAAATGCATATGCATCAGCTTGAGTTCAGCTTGAATGATACTTTTCTGAAAGGCTGAGGAGCAACAGTGTTTCTGATTTTGGTTTACTGGGCTGGACAGATAAATAACATACACACACACACACACACACACACACACACACACACACAAAACCTAGGAATGGTCCATAATCTTAAAACCAGATTCATTTCTTTTATACTATACACCTGTAGCCTGTAGTTTATTTTACACAATGTTTTAAACAACTTTGTGCATGGAGCCAAGTTTCAGGACATGGGATTCTCCACAGGAGGTTTTTGCTTTTGAACACTCCCAAGTTCAGAAATTTGGATTAGCTACACCTACACTGTAGTCATCATTTGCTCCTTATGACAAGCTTTGAGAGTCGTTCAATCACTGCCACTGTTTTATAGACGAGGAAATGGAGGCATATCTCTACCAGCTCTCTATCAGATCACTTGCCCAAGGTCATTGATAAGGGGGAGCATAGCTCCTGTAGCATTGGTGGTACACATTCCTGACTCCAGAGCCTGTACCTTTAATCCTGTACGACACCACTCCTGGTAAGGAGCAAGACACTCCCGTGTTTCCTTACCTCTTCCCAGACGTAGCCAAGATCTGCAACAACATTGGCTGTAGGTCAATTCTGTGAAAAACAAAAGGGAATGGCCACATCTGTGTGAAGAATCATATGGTACTTCGGAAGAGGCCCGTGTAGGAAGTTGAAGGGTGAGGAGGAGTCTAACAGAAGAATGGGAAGGGAAGACTGGTTAGTTGAGGAAGAATGTCAGTCCTCCACAGATGACTAAGCGTGGAGGGCTTTGTTCTAGCAACCCTCAAGTTGTATGAGAGAGGCAGCTGAGCAGGCGAGGGAGATGCAGAGATGTTTGAACAGGTAAGGGGCGGGACCTATAGGGTCACCCTCTAGCTCTATTGAAGGGTTTTCTGAACTCAGGGAAATTGGAGACAAAGAGATAGCAACTGTACTGAGCCCCACCTGTTCATAAAACAGTAGGGTCAGGCTGTTTTGCCTCATACCCACCAGTGTGCACCATGGAGTTTTATTCACTCAGAGGGAGTGGCTTTGCGAGGTTCCCCTGTGGCACTGGGTTATTGTAGTGGCATTTGGGGGTCATATGTATGAAATATAACGGGACACAGTAATCTGCTCTGGGTAAGCTACTAGTGTCAGGACTGAAAGACAGCCACGAGACAGAGATGAGGCTCAGGTTTCCGTTAGCCCAGCTAAATTAGATATTGACTCTTTCACCTAACACCAGGGAATAGAAAACTTCTCTTCAAAGGGACAGAAAGAAAAAATTTTAGGCCTTTCAAGCCCTATGGTTCCTTTGCTAATGTAGCCACAGACAACACCTAAATGTAGCATGTCTCAATAAAACTTTAACAAAAAGTTTTTGGTGGTGGACCAGATTTAGCCCTAGGGTGGGCAGTAGATCCCTGAGCTATGAGGTACCAACTGAGTGTGCCAGGTAAGAATCCCCCAGAATGCACATCTTACCAGGCAGAGTTAGATAATGCATCACTACGTGAAGGGTCCCCTCCAGGTTAGCAAAGTTCCATTTGAAATGCAGGCTGGTTCTATGTCCAGCCCCAGGACTGCTCTGGCAGACTAGACATCGTGTATTGGGAATTTGGTCCTCTGTGTGGTGATGTTGGGAAGTAGTGGGACCATTAGGAGGTGGGGTTATAGGTCATAGGTCATTGGGTATACCTTAGAAAGAATTAAGGTAGATCTCAAGAGACCTGGAGTTAGTTCTTGAAAGAAGACATGTTACAACAACAACAACAAAAAAAAACACCTTGTTCTGGCTTCCTCCTGCAGTGTCCTGTGAACTGTCACTGCCACGTAGCTTCCCTGTCATGGTGGTGCCAGGAACTCACTAGAGCTGAGCTGATGTTACACCATGGGTGTATGTGTGTGTACACGCCTTTGTGTGTGCACACACACATATACTCTATAGATATGCCTATAGCCCGATCTTTTAGAGGCATTTTCTTAATTAGTGATTGATGGGGGAGGGCTCAGCCTATTGTGAGTGGTGCCATCCCTGGGGTACAGGTCCTGGGTTCTGTAACAAAACAGGCCAAGCAAGCCTGGGGGAACAAGCCAGTAAGCAGCAATCCTCTATGACCCCTGCATCAGCTCTTGCCTCCTGGTCCAGCCTCATTTGAGTTCCTGTCTTGACTTTCTTGGGTGAGACAAATTAACCCCTTCCTCCCCAACTTGCCTCTTGGCCATGGTGTCTTGATACAGCAATAGAAACCCTGACTAAGGTGTGCAATGCACTTTATCCACTTAGCCATTTCCCTCAGCCCAGGCCATACTATCAAACCCTCAGCATTGTAAGCTCAAGGAACCTCTGCTCTATAAATACCTACTCTAGGGTAGGCATGAACATGGACTGAAAATATCTCATCCAGATGCCCAGGCCCTGCTACAGCTGGAGTGGACACTCTTTCCTGGCACCACTGTTGGTTATAAATGCTGGATGAGGCCTAACACCAGGTAAGTGTTCTCACTTAACTCCACAAAAACCCAGTGAGGGAAGCAGGTGCTATGGTGTCTCCTCACTGCCCAAAGAGCCTCAGCTTGTCACTGTCTTACCCACAGTCATCTGGCTAGTGAACCTCAGAAGTTTGGAACTCAGACAGTTCTCTCTCAAAAATTGGGCCATGGTCACCAAACCAAGCTCATGTTAGCCTAAACCCAGGCTGGGGCTGGCATTTTATGCCTGGTCATGACACTGCAGCAGACAACAAGCAAGTGCAACACAGGTACACCCATCCTGTTTCAACCAAATTTAAGAGCCTGAAGGAGTTGGGGCTCTCAGAAATTCTGTTACACAAATAGGTGTCTGAATCACATCACACAAAGCAACTATGCTCTCCATGAAGGCATGGCCATCAGAGGGTTGGACAAGAAATGTGAGGAGACAAATGTTCTCCAGTGTTTACTCTGCCCAGGTCAAACAAGGACCTGTAGAAGCCTTGTCCCTCTCCTTCTGCAGAGTGTCACATGGGGCAGAGCCCAGAAATCCAAATGCCCTGTGTGTCAGTTAAGTCTCATTGTTGTGACATAATACAAGTCAAAAGAAAGGTAGGGAAGGGTTTATGCTGACTTGCAGGTTGTAGGTACAGACTGTATGATAGCAAGGAAATGGTGGCAGAAGCAAACAGCTGCCAACAGCTCCTCACACTGTGTCTGTGGCCCAACACCGAAGAGATGGGCTGATAATCAGTGTGTGTTCTCCTTTTTATTCAGTCCAGGAGCCAAGCCAATGGTACTACCCACCTTTGAGGTCAATCTGCCCTGCTCCGTTAAAGCTTTCTGTAAACATCCTCACAGAGACATGCAGAGATTTGTTTCCATGGAAATCCTAGATCTCAAGTTGTCATGAAGATCAACTGTCATACCATGAGAGTCGTGCTTGGTGAAGGGAGTCCAGGGCACACTGGGAGTACGAGGCAGGGATACCTGACTTGGCCTGGCTTCAGGAAGCTAAGATAATCTAGAGGACAGAGTGGTGACCAAAGGTGTTTCAGACACAGGGACCAGTATCTTCAAAGACATGAGGAACTGGAGGAGGAAAGATCACTTAGAAACATTCAGCTGGTAGTGTCAGGACAGGTACTGGGTGAACGCGCCACCAGCCAGGCAGCCTGGGCCACACTAAGATGGAGGTCACCTCATTCTTAGCTCTTCTATGCAAGGAGAACAGTCTTTGAGTTCTCGGTGAAACAAAGTGCTTGCCAAAAATGTGGTAAAGCGAAGAACACTCTGCCAATGCTGCATTTTGAAGTAGCAAAGCCAAAAGGTAGCACAATTATTTTACCTGTTAGCCATTCATCCTGACCTTCACTGTGCCATCCATCCTGTCTGGTCTATACCGTCCATCCTACACTGCATTGCCAAGGACTAACCTTAGCTTGGAGAAAGGTTCTAAGGAAGGGGTGTTTGGGAACAACAGAAAGAATGATTTGAAGTCAATGTGGAGTTCAAGCTGACAGCCTTGTGTTCTGCTTGAAACAGCTCTCCAGAGATCTCCAGACAGCTCGGCTCTTACAGCTCAAAGCCCAGTGTTTTATTTACATATCAACTCAGTCATCCACACCAGGTTTCCTTTTGACTATCCCACAAATCAGCATTTTTTTTACCTTAGCCCCTTGATTCTCAGAAAAGGACAGCAAGTCTATTTTTTTTAAAACATGGCAATGAATCTTGAAATCTGCCTGCCTTTGTAAGCACAGACAATAAACTAGCTGTGTGGGATCCAGTGCTGAGATCTCCATTCCTTCCATGACTAAGCCAAAACTAGCCCTGTCTTAGGCTAACCTTGAACTCAGGAATCTGCCTGCCTTTGTAAGCACAAACAATAAACTTAGCTGGGTGATATCTTGCCCTGTGAACACCACTCCCTAAATCTCTTTATCTCCTTCCTTAATATCTTTCAGACAAGCTGGTCCATAGTGCAGCTGCCTTTGTTCTTTTAGGTCCATGAAGCCCCTCATATAATTCATATTGTATCCTTATATTTTGCATAGTTGAGAAATTATATATTCTTAAATTCATGTTTTCAGAGTTCTTTCTCACAGCCTTAAGGACTGTCCTGAAGGTCACAGTGTTTACCATTTTGACTGGAAATATAGACATACCCTTGCCTCCCAGACTCCTGTTGTTTCTAATTATCATAGAGTCATTAGCCTTGGTAGGGAGAATATTTCCTGAAGGAGGAACAAGAATATATGAATATATATATTTAAACAAACAGGTCCTATGAAACATGTCCAGGAACATCACCATTCTTGGAGGTCTGAGTCCTGCTGGCTCTGTTTCAGGGGCAGGAAACCATATCAAACCATCCCTTCCAAGGCCATGCAGGACTCTGCATTGCATAATCCATCCTGCACTGCACCATCCATCCTGCACTGTACCATCATCCTGCACTGCACCATCATTCTGCACTGCACTGCATCCATCCGTCCTACACTTTGTCACCCATCCAGCACTGGACCAGCAATCCTGCACTGCATCATCTGTCTGGCCCTACTCTGCACTATCCATTCTGTCTATACTGCACCCATCCATCTATCCTGACCTGCTATGTACCATCTATCTTGCCCACATTGCATCCATTCATCCATTCATCCATCCATCCATCCATCCATCCATCCATTCACCCATCCATCCATCCATCCACCCATCCTTCCATCCATCAATCCATCCATCCACCCACCTATCATACATACATACATACATACATACATACATACATACATACATTGATCTTGCCTGCTTGTCTGCCTGCACAGGTAGGACTTAAATGTGTACTCATAGGAAGTTTTAAAGGGGGCAGCATCACACCTGTTGTATATCATAAACATTCCCAGTTCCCATTCTGGAGCCTCACACTGGCCAGTGGTCCACTTAATGCCTTGTGGATCCTGTGTTGCTTATCCTAGGGGAAGCTGAAGCTCAGAAGGTTCAGGCATTGACTCAGGACTATGCCTGGAGGGAAGAAAAGAGCTAAATTCCATCTGTTAAGCATCTTCCCAGAGTCCTTTCCTTTTGCTCCCCGCTAGCTGTGACACTGTATAACTAAAAGACTTCATAGAGTTCTGAGAACATCTCCATTACTGTATTTGCACCTTCTTATAGAGTAAACTCTGATAATTGACGTCTTCCCCAATTGTACACAGCTCTTGAAGGAGCAGAAGGAGCTTTGAGCCAAGATCTTATATTGCAAGATCAAAACTCTTTCTCTTTTGTTGGGGGTCCCAAGTCCACAGCAAAGAACACAAACAACACTAACATTGCATATAAGGCCCTTCAAAAATCAACTTATGCTCTTAATCTCTGAATTGGCAGGTATTCATCAAGTAATCAAAACATAAATACCTTGGTAAGCAGAGCGTGCCAGGCACAGCCAGTGACATCATAAGGAACAGGTTGTGCCAAGTCGAAATGCAATTTCCTCCAACAAAGTGGCAGGCTGAGAGATAAGGCTAAAGCCACTGACGTCCCTGACACTGAAGGACAATTCAGATCAGCTTCACAGGAAGAACTGGGTGTAGGGAGGAGGGACAGGTGACACAACACAGTCCCACAGAAGTAAACACAAGGACATTTGCTGACGCACAGGCACAGTAAGACACACACAGAAAATCAAAACAAAGGAAACATATGCACACAGACCCAAATGATCTCGACACAGGTACAGACCCACAGATACACAGACATATACAGATCTATAGTGACTATATATGCTTGGTTGTACATGCAAATCCTCTGGCGCGCCCACGTTTGCGCACTCGCACACACACACACACACACACGCACCAACTATAGACACAGAGACATACAAATATCCATAGAAATATACACAGACACCAAGCTGCCTCTCCATCACGTGCAGACATGGAGATACATACACACTAACACATCCTCAGCAGTAAGCAGGCATACCCACTGCCCCTTGCTGCCAGAGGGTAGTGAGTCTTCCTCTAATCTTTCCCATGTGCACAAGAAATTGTATCCTAACTGGAGACTCTGTAGGCAGGGACATGATTTCCTCTAGGCACCTAGGGTCTTCTTTTAACCCCACCCAGCCAGTAGCTGGAACTGCCTTAACAGAGGTGTGTGGTGAAGAAAGATGAAGGCTATAGAGTCAAGCTGACCTGTGCTCCAGATGAGTCTATGCTGCATGCCAGCTGTGGGGTCTGCGCAGGTCTCTCAACCGTTCTTAGCTTCTGGGTTAAGTTCTTATCTCTAGAAGGAGCTGGCAATTAAGCTACCCTATGGCTTAGAAGCCTTGAGGGTAAGGAATTGTCTGCGCTACTTTTCCTTAGTTTTTGAGTGTCTATCTGGGACATTGCCTGTGTGGGAACATGGCACGATGTCTAGCAGCACATATTAGGTGGCCAACAAATACGAATGAATGAATCAGAGTATATCACCAGTGTGCAACATAGGGCTTGTAATAAAGTAACCTCACATAAACTTTACTGAGAAAAGGAATGCATGAGGGTCTAACCACAGCCAAGTTCAGACTCCATGTCAACATATCTGGTACTGCGTTTCATCTTTTCCATACCATGAACAGGACGTGTGCTTGAAGATGACAGATGGTATCCAAAGGAGGCAAAGATTTCTCAAGCATACCAGCTTCCTGGAAGTAATCAAACTTAGGCCTCTGGTTGATGAATCCACACTCAAGGACTGACCACCCTGGGCTTTGTGAAAACTTCATGTGCTGGTTGTTTTTTGTCAACTTGCCACAAAACTAGACAAACCTAGGTAGAGGAAATCTCAATTGAGGTACTGCTTTCATCAGATTGGACTGTCAATCAATGTGGAATAGCCAAGCCTACTGTGGGCAGAACTATCCCTAGGCAGGTGAGCCTAGGCTGTATAAGAAAGGTAGCTGGATGTGATCTGGGAGCAAGCAGTAAGCAGTCTCTGCTTCAGTTCCTGCCTCCAGCTCCTGCCTTGAGTTTCTGCCCTGACTTCCCTAAGTGATGGTCAGAGTCGTAGGCTGAAATAAGCCCTTTCTTTCTCAGGTTGCTTTTGCTCTTGGTGTCTGTCACAGCCATGTAAACTAAGACACTCCACCTCGTAAATACTTTTCTAAATGACATAGCTTAACGCATGACTTCTAAGCTGGCTGCCTTGTCCAGATGGGAGAGAATTCCTTCTTCAGAAGGAATAGCCATGTGGTCTTCAGTGTCAGGTGACATCTTATCCTGGAGCTCCACTGGGGATGCATCTCACAACCCACAAGCTCCTCAGTCTGCTCCCTCTCAGCTGATAAAACTTACATATATGACAAATAACACATGTATTATATGCTATTATGTATAACATGTTATATATTGTGAGAGATTACACATTTTGTATATTGAAATATCCTCTGTAACCTATCTATCTGCATACCTACCTACCTATCATCTACCTATCTATCTACCTATGGTAGATATCTATATATACCTATACATGCTGACATATACATGGAAGATAACTGTGCATGTATATGCTTATATACACATATGGCAGATATCTTTCTTTATGCGTCTACATGCTAACATACATGTGGCAGATATCTCTCTATACACATGTACAAACTGATTTCTTCCCATCTGAGGTCATTCTGCCCTATGATTTTTTTCCTGGTTGTATAAACCATGCAGCCCCACCCATAGTCAGTCAGGTCTATTTTGCTTTGCTGCAGTACAATCCCTGGTTTTAAAACTCAACCAAACTGTAGGCCAATTGAACTGTTTCGCATAACAGCTGTACCTGACAGGGGGCTGGGCTCAGGGTGTTGAAGCCTTCTGTAGATCCCAGGAGAAGCCTCTGCTGGTATCGTTGCTCCTGCCTGCTTCAGGCCTGACAGGGAGGTATTGAGAGTCTGCTCCTGCCTGAGGCACACAGAGCATGCAGGGCACAATCCTTCCTCACAACAGAAAATGAATTCGTCTAAATATAGTGGCCACCTGGTAAACCGGGGGTGAGGGCAGGCCATTGGGACTGGACACAAGAGGGGGCTGGGTTCTGTGCTCGCTTATGGCCTCACCAGTCTCTGGAGCAGAGGAGAGGCAACTAGGTGGTTGCAGTTTCCATTTCTTATGGTCTGCACTCAGAGGTGAAGCTGGTAGCTTCCAGAGACTTTTCTCTTGAACAGTTCTCTTACTTTCCAGTGTGTGAACTTTGTGAACTGCCCCGTGTGCAGGGCAAAGAAAAGGGGGGAAATAGTCACCTGATGATCCGTTTCCCTGCCCTTGCCACCTCAAGCCCACCCTGCTAGCGACATGGGTCTGAAACTCTACCGTTAGCAACTGTGGGGCTGTAGCTGCTGTCCTCGGAGGCTGTTCTTAGGTTACCTGGAGTTAGATGGGATGGGACAGGTGTTCACTGTATAAAGATGAGAACTTCTGGCTCATAATAGCATTCAAGGGAACACATGACTACTCTCCATTTCAGGGGATGCTGAAAGGTCATCGCAGGGGTAGGAAGTGAAGGAGGTCACACACGGTCACCTATGTGTCCTGAGGGATTTGGCCACATCTCCTTCTCAATCCTCCTGAAACACTGCCAGACCACTCTTCTCTCTCAGGTGATAGCTAAAAGTCACCTCAGGTGCCAGTGGGGATACACTGGGGGCGACCCTGAAAAGCACAAGGTTCCTGTCAATGAAATGTTTGCCCATGTCCTGAAGACTTGGGCTACTAGCAAGACCGGACGTGCTGGCAAGAGGTGTTTCCTTACAGCTAAGGGTGAGGTTGGTGGAACAGAATAAAGACGCTGGGCCCTGAGCTAGGCTGCCCGTGCGCTGGGAACGCTGTCCACTGAATGTTTTAACCGTTCACACTTCATAGTAACTATTGGAAAGCTCTGAAGCCCTAGGCTGCAACCGTCCTCTGAATCCCCCCGCCCCGTGTGTGTGTGTGTGTGTGTGTGTGTGTGTGTGTGTGTAGTCAGGATCCCTTACCAAACCCAGAGCTCACCAACTTGCTGGACTAGTTGGCCTCTGAACCCCTCAGATCAGTCTGCCCCTAACTCCCCAGGGCTGGAGTTACAGGCATGCATTTCTGCTCTGGGCTTTTTCTGTGGGTGCTGGGGATCAGAACTCTGGTGATAGGGGCTTTTTCTTCTCTAGCACCATTAGGTGAGGTTGAGGATTGCAAAACCAAGAGATGCAAAATTCACAGGCCCCTGAGTCCAAACTAAACCTAAGAATGAAGTCTGTCTTCTTTTGTCTTCCTTCTCTTGGGACGGCCTCCTGCACCCACATCCTGTTCTTGTGATCCTGCTGGACTCCTAGCTGCCCTCTACCCTGTCACCTGAGGCAGGCTTTCTCCTCTGTTTGCCTGAAGGCTACAACTGGCTCTTTCTCCCAGTGACTTTTTCTCCAGCCCATTGTCCACTTTGACCTAGGGAGAGCCTCCAGAGCTTGAAGCCTCTGAATCACCTCATACCTGAAAATCCTCCTGTGTGTCTGTATTTCCTAAAGATAAAATCCGAATGCCTCAGTGTGACACCAGGACACACAGTCACCTGATTCCTGCTCACTTCGCCAACTTGATCCTCAGCTATGCTGGGGACACAACCTGTGTCTCCTTCAAACAGACACACCGGAGTCGGAGTTGCCCAGACCTTCATAGATCTACAACCACAGGTCGGCTCCCTGATGCTCTGGGCCTGACTTGGCTTCAGCCCTACACCAGGTTCTGCACCTGAGCCTCAATGCTCAGCTTACTAGTGTGCCTTCTCCAAGCCTCACATCCTGCCCGGTACCTCTGATCGCACTGCTTACACACTTGCCCCTACCCCCAAGGCTGCAGTTCCTGAGGACTGACAGACACCAAGTACCTTTTAGGACATGTCCTAATTATAGCACATAGTGATATGCATAGTAGTGATTTTTGTTATGACAGTTTCTTAAACCTATGTATTTCATATATCCTCTCACCCTTACCCTCTCTTGCTCTCTCCCATGTTTCCTAATCCCCCCTCTTCCCATTCTCATTTTCCTCTCTCATGTACTCTCTCTCTCTCTCTCTCTCTCTCTCTCTCTCTATATATATATATATATATATATATATATATATATGTGTGTGTGTGTGTGTGTGTGTGTGTGTGTGTGTGTAAGAACATATATGCACATATATGTATATATGTGTGCATATGTATATATATACCTGTATATGTATATATGTATATTCATACACACATGCACACTGAACCAATATAATCCATTAGGGTTCCTTATAGGAAAGATAATGGGTAAGTGTTTACAGGAACATAGACACATTGCTAGTGGCTACACCACTGAAGAAAATGTCTCTCTTTCAACCTGAACATAAACCCACAGGAAGGGATTGGGCTCTTGAGCCCCTCCCACTTTGACAGGGAGACATATCAGTCTAGTAATAAACTTAACAGAACAGGGATTGCCCTGAAGCACATGGAAGTCCTGAGCAACAGTGGACTGAACACATTTGCACCCTCAGGCTCAGCCTTCTCCTGACTCAGCATTTCCTGATCTATTCCTCCTTTACATCCAAGAGCCTGTTCCCCAGGGTAAAAGACCAAAGGAGTGGAACACTGGCTATGCCAGAAGTGACAGAACCTCCACGTTATTGGGGGTATCTCTCTGCTCAATAATTTCCTAATCTCCCTTGACAGAGAAGGTGCTTAATAAAATGTAAGTGCACGTGTTTGGAGGGGGCGGGGCTGGAGAGCTGACTCAGCCGTTGAGAGCACTGGCTGCTCCTGTAGAGGACCTTGGTTCCCAGCACTCATAAAGCAGCTCACAACCACCTGGAACTCTAGACCCAGTGAACCAGAGGCCCTCTTCTGGCCTCTTTGGGCACAGACACACATGCAAGCAAACATACACTCAAAACTAAAACAAATCTTTTTCTTTTTCTTTCTCTTTTTCTTTTTCTTTTTCTTTTTTTAAAAGTGAATGGAAGTCATCAGGAGAAACTTGTAGTAAACACTTGTCAAGGTGCTGACTCCTCTGAGAGGCAACCCGTTTACATTCTTGGGGCTTGGAATGTGGGCATGATGGCTGGAGCTGCAGCATTTTTTTTAACCTATGATGACATTCATGTTGGAAGACTTGTCCCAAGGATAGCAAGACACCAGACAGGAGGATCCTTGGCCTCTTGGAGGAGATGGCCAGGAAGCCACCACTGTAGTCCTTGACTGTCTACATCAGGACTCCTCTCATAGAAAAGAAGTGCAGATCCTGTCTGAATATTTGTGTGGCTTACACCACTGTCATCTGGAAACTGACAGTAGTCCTGAATATGAAGTGAATCCTTACAGCTGTGTTTGGGATTCAGGAATTTTATCTTTAAATCCCCAGGACCTTAGATTCCCTAAACATGTACCTTGTACCTTCTGAGTTTTTTTAAAAAAAAAAAAGTATAGGCTAGGACTATAGCTCAGTGGTGGAGAACCTGCATGCGTGCGTGATGCCCTGGGTTCAATGAAACACTGGGTTAAATTCCCAGTGCTCAAAAAACAAAACAAAAAACATTATTATGTCTCTTAGTTTGGTTTTTATGACTGTGACAGACACCAAAACCAACTTGGGAGAGAGGGGTTTATTTCATCTCTTAAAATATTATTTATTTATTTATTTATTTATTTATTTATTTATTTATGTTTTTATTATTTATTATTATTTATGTCTGGTGTTTGGGCTGCATGTATGTCTGTACATCATGAGCAAGCCTGGCTCCCATGGAGGTCAGAAGAGACCATTGGATCCCCTGGGACTGGATGGTTATGCTGTCATGTGAGTGCTGGAAATTTCACCAGGGTCCTCTGCAGGAGCAGTCAGTGCTGAGCCATCTCTCCAGCCTTGAAGCTTGCAACCAGGGCCAGAACTCAGCGGGAGCACCTGAAGGCAGGAAGTGAAGCAGAGACCACAGAGAAATGCTGGATTATTGGCTTGTTTCCCGTGGTTTGTTTAGCCTGCTCTCCCACATCCAGGACCCCTTGCCTAGGCAGGACACCACCCACAGTGGGTGGGGCCTTTCCACACCAAACATTAATCAGGCAAATGACCACATGCCGATCCGATGGAGGCAGCTCCTCAGTTGGCATCCCCTCTTTCCCTGTGTCTCTAGTTTGTGCTGAGTTGTCAAACACAAAATAGCATACGTTATGTGTCCACATGAACTGGATAGTCACAGTCTCCAGAGCTCTGGTCTGCTGCTCAGGGAGCTGACAAGACAGGCTGGCCAGGACTACAGGTACAAAATGAGATCGCCTCACTCCACAGGCTTTGGGTCTAGAGCGCTGAGTCCCAGTTCAGGAGGACTTTAGTCAGTTTCTTACTGCAGTGACAGTGAGACCTGCAGGCCAGTTCCACTCATCTGTCAGACAGTCCACCGGTAGCCGTCGGCCAGAGGCAACAAGGCAGGTGGCCCGCGGGCTGGCTGTCTCTGCCTGATTCATGTCATCCTGTTCAGTGCCATCTGGCCCTCGCTTCTTGATTCTCTAAATGTCCCTCCTCAAGGACCCTCTTAAAGGGACAGATTCACTGGCTAGTGTCTTTCAAGGACCTTTACTCAGCCTTTCTGGGGCAAGGCTCACAAAGAAAAGGGCCAGCACAAAGGGGGCATAGGGGTTCTGAGAGAGCTGAAGAATTACCTGTTTCAAGCTCCCCCACCCCTGAAATGCTGTCTCCTCTCTGGGCTTGTGGAGCACGGAAGCTGGCCTTATCTCGTTTGTGATTCTCCTTTGCCCCAAGAGAGCCTGGAAAAACACTCTTTCTAGGAGCTGATGGGAAATTAACCCACATTAGCACAACACTGGACGGTGTTGAAACGGGGACAGGAAGGTCCATTTCAAAGAGGAAAAATAAATGTTCTTTGTAACCAGGCCAAGGCTAAACATGCCTTCTCTCTATTGGTCCAGATCTGTGCCACCTCCCACTGCATCTGTAGGTGTGCAGAGAGCAGACTGGAGACTTTTATAGAGACTGTCGCCATGGCACTGGGTGCTGTGCTCTGCTGTATTAAAATGTCAAAGGAAGAAAGCGTCAACACGGGGTCTTTCGATCTGCAGGCATTGCTGGGTGTTTCTGTGTGTGTCTGCCTTTGTGTTCAATGTCAGCAGTAATATGATCATCCCAGAAAGCTAGCTTCTTCACAGGTCTCAGGGATTCACAGCCCGGCTGGCCCTGCCCCGTGATCTAATTTCCCTCCCAACAACAGCCCTGCAACACTATAATCCCCGTTTTGTCCGTTCAGGGATTAGGGGTGCAGCTTGTCCACGTGCATCCAGGGTTTGGGGGATGGAAAGTGTGGGATTCTAAGACAAATTAATGAAAAATCTATTCCTGGAATCTGGGAGTGAGCCGAGGGAAGCAGCAGAGGCAGCAGGGCATCTGGGACTAGCCATAAAGAAACTCCCTAAGCTAACAGGAGGGCTGTTAGCTTAGCAGGGACAGAGTACAGAAAGGAAATGTCAGAGTCCAGTAGGACAGCAGTGTGGAGGGGTCTAGGCCTGGAACGGGCCAGGCTGGGCTGAGTGGTGGCATCTGCTCTGTCAGAGGTTTATGCTGGCAAGCGTTTGTGTTTCTTATGCTTACACCTGCCAAATGGGCTTGTCTGGGCTCCAGGCTGAGGTCAAATGTGGGTGAATCTCTTTCATATGCTCTCTGTCTTAACTGGACCAACAGACATGTTTCCTCATGGTGCCACTCAGCTTTCCATCTCTGTCACAAATACCCCCCCCCCAAAAAAAAAACCTGCAAGAAGAAAACTTTATTTTAGCTCATGGTTTCAGAAGCTACAGTCCAGGGTGGCTTGGTCTTATCATCCAGTGCCACACGGGACAGCCCAGTACATCATGGTGACAAAGGCATGTGGAAGAAGACAACAGGATGCCTCAGGACAGATGGGAAGAAAACACAGAGAGAGAGAAGGGCCAGCATACCAATATCCCCCAAAGGGCTCGCCCCCAATGTCTTAGGTTCTCTAAGACTCACCTCCTAAGAGTCCCACAACTTCCCAATAGCCCAGCAGCTGGATAACAAGTCATCAACACAGGAGGTTTGAGGGGATGTGTAAGATCTAAACCAAGACTGATGGAGTGGCTCACTGGGTAAGATGCGTGCTACTAACCCTGATGACATGAGTTCCATCCTTGGGTCACACACGTTGAAAGGAACAACTGACTCCTGCAAGTCATCCTCTGACCTCCACAGGTGAACCATCCCTCCCCTCACCTCTCTCTCTGTCTCTGCTCTGCCTCTCTGTCTCTCTGTCTCTCTGTCTCTCTGTCTCTGCCTCTCTGTCTCTCTGTCTCTGTCTCTGTCTCTGTCTCTCTCTCTCTCTCTCTCACACACACACTACTATATACATCAGGTTTTAAATAAATAAATAAATAAATAAATAAATAAATAAATAAATAAATACCTTATAGCTGGGGCTGTAGTTCAGCCTGCCTAGTCCATGCAAGGTCCTGGGTTCAATCCCCAGCACACTGAGAGACACACACACTCACACACAGTCACACAGACACACACATACACATGCACACACACACACACACACGCTCAACCGCAGATTCACAGTGAGAGGACACTGAAGAGCTCCAAGTGCTTCAATGTCCACACTCGGTTGCCTTGGTAGCAGCAGATATGCCCATCATTGGCAGCTCTCACTGACTAACGGTCGTGCTTTGAGCATGCCCCATGGAGAAACTAGCAGAGCCAGGGCTCAGATAGAAAATGAAATGTCTTCTAGTCCCTGCTGTAGTCGGAATTGAACCACGTGACGTTCAGCATCTCACTTTGACAAGGGGTAACAAAAGGCAATGTTTCTAGCGAACTCGCCAGAAAGGACAAGCAGCACCATGAACCGTCCGCTGAGAAGCCTGGTGGAATGAGCGCTCAGGAAGCCAGAGGCAGGCACTGGAAGGAGTGTTTTCCCTTCTGAGAACACAGGCTGGGGGGTTAGGGAGTGGAGAGAGGAGAACTGATCACCAGCAGAGCAAGCTGTCTTGTCTTGGGGCTTTCCACCTGGTTTCTCAGTGGCTCCTTCCTTGTATGGCTCTGGGCCATTCCACTTCTCTGGGTCGGAGTTTTGATCCATAAAATGCTAAATAAAAGGTGACAGGGTACGAAGGCACTCTGGTTCAGTCTTCTGTGAGAGCCAGGGAAAAAACAACAGTCAGGTGAGTGAGATGTGGAAGCCGCACCATGTCGATAACACACATTCACTTACGACCAGCGGTTCTCAACCTTCCTAACGCTGCACCCCTTTCATAAAGTTTCTCATGCTATGGTCACCCCCAACCTTAAAAGTATTTTCATGCCGGGCAGTGGTGGCGCACGCCTTTAATCCCAGCACTTGGGAGGCAGAGGCAGGTGGATTTCTGAGTTCGAGGCCAGCCTGGTCTACAGAGTGAGTTCCAAGACAGCTAGGGCTATACAGAGAAACTCTGTCTCAAAAAAACAAAACAAAAAAACAAAAAAAAAAAAACAAAAAAAGTATTTTCATTGCTACTTCAGAACTGCAATTTTGCTATGGTTATGAATTGTAACGTAAATATCTGTGCTTTCCGATGGTCTCAGGCAACCCCTGCAAAAGAATCATTCAAACCCCAGAGGAGCCTCGACCCACAGGTTGAGAAACACTGACTTAGAGCTGCCTCGGTTCCCCTACAAGATTAGGAAGAAGGAGAGAAGGAAGGAGGAAAGGAGGGGGGAGGAGAGGGAGGTGTTCCAAGTACTCTGACTCTTGTCCGTAAGGATGGGAGGATGTATAGGAGAGAAGGGGGCAGGTTTCCAAGTCCTGAGTCTTCTTCCTTTCAAGTACCTATTAAATTGAGGGTTATCATCCCTCACTCTCTGAGTAGAAGCTGCCTTAGTAAATTGCCTCTTGTAATTTATGAAACCTTGGGCAATTTCCTTCGCCTCTCTATGCCTCAGTTTCCTCATCTGAAAAATGAAGGCAACGGTAAGAGGACTCTGGTATGATACACACTAGTGAATATGAAGCACTGTTATGACATTGTAAAAAGACAGCTTTGCAAACCAGAACCTTGTCTATTCCATTAGAATGTAGTTTTAAAAATCACACAGTACATTTCTTTAAACCAATGAATAACTTTCTTGGGAGGCCGAGGCAGGATTGCCATGATTTCAAGGCTTTCCTGGACAACAATGGCAAATGGCAGACTAGCCTGGGCTACAGAGCAAGATCAGTCTGAAAAAAAAAAAAAACCCTTTCAACATTGTCAATGCTGCATGTTTGAATTCATTTTCATTAGCTTTCTCCTGCTGAGGTGAGTCTGGGCAGTGTTAATGGGCCTCAAAATTACAGGTTGCTCTGACGTACACTGGAGCGGGGAGTAGGAAGGAGATGCCGGGGAAAGAGGAGGAGAGAGAATTCCCAGGGAACTGCAGGCCATAGGATTCATGGCAAGGACAGTCAGTCAGCTTGTCAGTCAGCATCCGAGAGCATGTCAGAACTGAACGCACAGGAGGGTAAGGGACTTACTTGGGCCTTGACATTCTCCCCTGAATGCTTACAGGTAACAGGGTTCTAAGCCTCTAACCCAAATTCTCCCTTATGGCCTGTGGTTCCCTGACACTGTTCTGAGATGGCGCCATTGACAAGGGCCAAAAGCTACTTAGCTTGTGAGGGTGAAGCTGAGATAGGACAAGTCTCCAGGTCCCCGGCTGCCTTCCAGCTCCTCTCAGGAGCTGCTCAGGTTTCTGGCCCCAGTAAATGACTAACTGGGGCCTCTCCAAGCAGATCCAGTTGCACTCCCAGTTGCTGCCAGTCAGGGGCTCATGAGGAGGTCAGCCTTGAGCTCTCTCCTGTCTGCTGTTCACCGGGCCTCATTTGAGGCCGATTCCAGGAGAACCCTGTATTTGCCAGTGGCTTTTGTCATTTCATTTAATTTGGTTTTTATTTCTACTCTGTGACTTGAGCAAATTACTGAGCCTCTTCCAAGCCTCAACCTTCCTATCAGTGTGGGATAAAAAGATACTGGAGGACAGAAGGAACTGAGTCACGGTGGTTTGCCCAGTTCTTGGCTTGTAGTAAGGGCTTTGTAAACATTGGCTACTTTGAGCAATCATCCCCATCCATGATGGTTAAGGTGTGTGTCCCACTGAGATAGAATTCCTTGTTTAGTTGAGAAAGGCTGTCTTTGTTAAACCTGAATGGAATAGAGAAATGGCTTACTGTCTGTTCAGTTCTTCAAGACTTGAGCTTATGGTCCAGATTGGTGATTTCTTCTGGGTCACTGGCTGGTGGCAATGCTGAACAGAACCCAGACCTTTGAGTCCCTGTTCCCCTCTGCCATTGCTCTATCCAGTGTCTTCACATACACCTGACCCTGTTGTACCGAGGGCCACACCCACACACAGAGCAGAGAATCAATGCACACAGCTGCTTTTATTTGTCTTTGTCCTACTCTCCCACAGTGCATTGTGGGAAACTCCTCTCTGCTCCAGGAAGAAGCTGGGCCAATTAACATGTTTCTTGCTTTTTAATGTCAAAAAACACATCATCATGGCTTCCTCTCCAAATATTTGGTTTGCCCTTAAACTTCACCCCTGAATCTAGTGGGTGCTTTTCTCCAGTTCAAAGGTGAATGGAAGAAACATGTCAACCTCTGTCTCTGTCTGTGTGTATGTGTGTGTATGTGTGTGTATGTGTGTACATGTTTGCAATGTGTACTGTGTGCACACATGCATGTGCATGTGAAAACCAAGGCAAGTTTGTATGGTCTGGGGCCTTTCATCTTTTGAGAAAGAGGATTGCAAGAACTGGTCTTAGGAAAATCATGGCCCAGATGAAGCAGAGGCCATAGTGGAATGCTGCTTGGTCCTCATGGCTTGCACAGCCTGCTTTCTCATACAACCCAGGGTTGCCTGCTTGGGAGCAGTGCTGTCCCCAGTGGGATGGGCCACCCTCTATCAGTTAGCAATCAAGAAAATGCCCTACAGACTTGCCTATGGGTGACCCAATAGGGGCGTTTTCTCAGGTGAGGCTCTTCTTTCCATTGACTCTAGCTTGTGTCAAACTGACAAACACTAGCAGTAAAGCCAAGCCAAGTCGGGATGGGCTCATTGTGCAGCTCCTGAGGGCTGCCTGGAGGAGGCTGTATGGTGGTTACCACAGACATCTCCTCTACCCCTGAAAGCTGCAACAAGGCCTCGCAACCAGCCAAGTGGCAGTCCCCCCCAGACCTGGAGGAGAAGCCACGATGGGCCCTTGGCATGGCAGTTGTAGAGGCTCTCGGGAGTGCAGAGATCGATCGCTTGGCTCTGCCAGTAGCCAGTTAAGTGCTTCGGGCCCCTTTCTTGTCTCTTTTTCTTGCTTTGATAAGAAACTTCTGAAACAAACAGCTTTATTCAAACTGAGGGTTTTGGTACCAGACGTGTAAACTAAAGATATAACCTAACTACCCCTAGGTGTGGTTCAGGAGCAGGTTTTTTATTGTCCTACTTGACTTGGAATGATATCTTATTTTAAAGCTAAGAAGTGCTTATTTCTGGAATTTTCTTTCCACTATTTTTGGACCATGGTTCACCATGAGTAAATTAAACCCTATAAGAGGAAAGCAGACAAGAGGGGAAGCAACTCGGACAAGAATAGTGACTGTGAGCATCAAAGGTCCCTAGAGGGACATCTTGTGTATGTTCACTTGAAAGAGGAGATGATTGAGGAGATTTCTAACCATAGTATACCTGACTCTATGCCTATAACATCCTACACACCCACATATCTACTCTGCTGGCTTCAAGTGACAACTGCAGGTCCCCAGGGACCCCACATCGCTATTCATAGAGGGCATCTGAGGACTGCTGGATCAATCCCAGAGAGCTTCCTAGAGGAGGTGGACCTGGAGCCTCCCAGGATGAAACGCTAAAATTCTGTATTTGTGGCTGGATCTGCTGCTCTAGCAATGACAGTGTGTCAATGACTCTAGTCCTCACTAGAACCTGGAAAAAAGAGGCAGACCTCAGAGAGAGATTATAAATGCTCAATGTACACACCTGAGACAGATCAGGAGTGAGGCTCCAGTTTCTGCCACTTACAAGCTGCCAGATGGGAATAAAGTCAGGTCCCGCAGAGCACGATGGCAGGAGGAGTAGAATAAGCACACACAACACAATATACGCTCATAAATATGGCAAGCTTATAACCAAGACATTCATGACACATTGGTACAAACCATTTTGGAGAACAATGTAGCCACTCAGAATTTTTAAAAAATGTACATACCTCTGGTCCAATGCTTCCCCTTTTAGGACCTTAGCCCTGGGGCTAGGGAGACAGCTCAGTTGATAAAGCTTTAGAATCTGAGATCAAATCCCCCACCTCCCTGAAAAAAACAAAACAAAACAAAACAAAAAAACAAGCCAACAAACAAACAACAAAAACAAGCTCAGGGAGGGGGCAGAGGCGGGAATATTGTATTCATTGGCTAGCCAGTCGGTGAGTTCCAGGTTCAGTGGGCTACCATGTCGCAAAAAAAAAAAAAAAGAAAAAAGAAAAAAAAGAAAAAAAAGTGGAGAAGCAATTGAAAAAGACACCTGCTGCCCTCTACATACCAAATTCATGTCAACACATGTGCACAGCCTCTACAACACACACAAAAGAATTTAGCCCCTACTCAGGTGAGGATGCTGAGAGGGAGATCAGGATGGATGGACGGACTGCTAACAGCAAAACCCTAGGCGAGGATCAGCTCAGGGGACTGTGGAGTCCATCGTCGACCATAGGAAAGACACTCAGGGCACACAAACAGAATGAGGGCCAGATCTATTGTCATGTAAAAAGCAAGTCAAGCAAGAACCTTCATACATCTAAAGCCATCTGTGTTTGTTTGTTTGTTTGTTTGTTTTAAAATAAGGGCTTAGAAAATGCACTTAGAAATAGTCTAAAAAGATTCTTGAGCGACTCTTAGCAGTGATGATGCAATGGCATGGCCTCTTAGCAAGATCAGTTCTGCCATGCAGCTACCCCGGGGAGATTTGGCCATTTCTGTGGCTATGGCAAAAAACCAAAACCAGTGTCAGGGTCTTTGGTGGCTAGGGGCTAGGACACTTCCAAACACAGTAGACCCAGAAGCAAAGAATCATCTGGCCTCAAGGTCAGGAGGTTCAAAGAGGATGGACAGGGTTGAGCATGGGTGTGAGACTATTTTAATCTCCTATGACCATGGCTCCTGGAAGCAGCACAGAGAAAGAGCCCTGCTCTGAGCAGTAAGATGCACACATATGAACTGCCGGCGTACAGCAGGGGCTCAACAGCCATCCTTGCTCTGAGCTGCCGTTTTTGCCTCTGCAGAAAGAGCTGTATAGACACCTCCTCCTAGGTGACTGTCTGGCCCACTGAGGACACAGTGTACCTTTTTACCCCACAGGGGTCACCTCACAGGGGACACATGGTACAGCAGAGAATGGGTGGGAGCAGGAAAGCAGGTTGTATTCTGGGACCCTGGAATCTGCCTCCAGAGGCAAGAGGTTGAATTCCAACATGACTGTTTGGTAAATAGGCCGGGTGGTCAACATATCCTGTAACTGTAAGCCTGCTGCTGAACACTGAACGGAGATGTGCCCACCTGAAGACTACATATATGTGTAGGGGAGTCTCCAACTTGCCTCTTTCTGGAGAACATGCCCATCCACTGAGGGAAACGCAGGTTTCTAAAATGGCTGAAACAAAATCTGTGCCTAAAGCACTGTGGTTTGAATGTATCTTTCTAAAGTTCATGTGCTATAAACTCACCCCCCCACACACACGCACCCCAAGTTCATATGACAGTAGCATCTGGAGATGAGGCCTCTGGCAGACAATTAGCACCAGATGAGGGCATGAGAGTGGAGCCAGTAAGACAGGACTGATGGCTTTGTAAGAAAGGGAAGACCAGTCTGTGTTTTCCGGTCTGGTTGTAAGGTGCCATGTACCATTCAGGAGGCAGCACAAAGCCCTCACCAGATGCCAGGTCAACATTCTTAGATCACTCAGCTTCTAGACTGTGAAACAAATAAACCTCTGTTCTTTTTGAATTACCAGACTCAGGTACTTTGTTATAGCAACAGAAAACATACTAAAGAAACAGGGATAGTTGCCACTGGCACCTTCCTGCACATACATTTTATGCAACACCATTCACAGATATTGTAAATGCCACTGTGGAAAGAGATCAGGAGGGGAGCATTAAAAGTCTCACAACTCTCAAACCTGACCATCTGCCTCTGGGTACCTCTGACAATCGAGTCCCTGACTAGCTTGGGAGGCAGCAACCATTGCTACCAAAGTACAGGTCTTCTCGCCTCCCATCTCCGACCCGTGCACACACTGGTTATTCTTGTGCTGAAGATCAAGGGTCCCTGGCTGCTTTTCAGAACTGGGGCACATCTGAAGGAGACCCCAAGTTTGTGTTGCTACATTCTTGCCTGAGAAAGAATTCAGCAACTTCACTCCCCGTGAGGGACCTGGAATTTGACTTTAGAAGATTCTGGCAGACAGGGAGAAGGAGGAGCAGCTAAACATTCCGTGCAGTATTGGGGACATACTTATTCCTTAAAAATTATCTGTTATTTATCTGAAATTGAACATTTAATATTATCATTTGTTAAATCCAACAAGCTGGATGCCCAGGCAGGAAACAGGTACTCACTTGTGTGAATATAAGTCGTGCTGGCATCGGGAGTAAACAGTTCTTCTCTTGCTCCATTGAGAGCATAGTTCACTCACCATGAGACATTGGGTTCTGTGGGAAGGACTCAGTGGGAGCTGCTTCTGAAAATTCCAGAAGGTCTCGGGCTCTTGGGGGTCTAACCAAACTGCTTAGGAGGAGCTCTTCTGGAATCCATTTGACACAGGCTTCAGGGCCACAGAGTTCAGGCTTCAGAACACCTTTTTGCTATAGTCCCATTTGAAGCCCTAGTGAATTTGTAAGCCTGGGAATTCATTATTAAAATGGGGCTGCAAACTATGTAGGACTCGGAACCCCCAAAACTGGGCAGAGGGTTGGCTGAGAGGAAACGCCTCCTCCTTTGGGGAGATTGACAGTTTATGTTGGCTTCTGGACACCTGTCACACACCCAGCCACACTGAGCACACGTCACCCTTACACCAACTTCCTGGGCCACGCCTCACCATGAGTACTCTGCAAAGAAGGCAGTAAGGCTCAGAGAGGAGGGCTCACTCCTTTGAGGCTACCCAGCTGAAAAATAGCAACAAAAGGACTTGAGGGCTAGTTGAGTTTCTCTCTGCTGTCAGGATGGCAGGCAAGGTTGTGGGGCCCTGAGGCTGGTGGGAACGAGAAAGCCAGCTCACTTCAGCCTATGCGTTTCAGAAAGGGACTGTCGCCTCAGGTAAGGCTGGGACCCCATCCAGAACCAGAGCAGGAATAAAAATTTTAGAATTCTGTTCCGTGTCTAAAAATAGCATCAAGCACCAATTTCATGCCAGGCACGGTTGCTAAGAGACCTTCCAGGCGTCATCTCATTTACCCTCAGAGCTGCTGGTGACGTATGTTGTATTACAGGTTTTTTTTATCAAATGAGAGGGCCATATCAAAGACTTCATGTGGAGAACCCAAGGCCACCTAGTGCTCACACAGGGTGAGGCCTTCCACACAGGCTAAAGGGGAGGAGGGAGGCACACAGGAAGTTGAGACTAGGAGCCTGCTCGGTCAGGGCACAGAGGCTCTCATTTCCTCCTGCTACTGTCACAAATTAGTACAAGCCCGGTGCCTTAGCAACACAGATTCATTATCTTCCAGGTTGGAAGGTTGGAAATCCACAATTGGTTCCTCTGGGAAAAGGCCAAGGGGCTGGCAGGGCTACACTGCTTCCTCTGTGCAGGACGTGACTCAGGAACCCATCCTGCTCCTGCTCCGGGCCCTGAGAAAGCCTTTTTATCAACAGCTGGAGCTGGTGTTAGCTGAGGCAAGGCTCCTTCCAACCTCTACACCTACAGCTGGATTCCTTCTTCCTCTCCCACTGGCTTCTCCTCATCCCACCTCCGCACACTGGAGGATTCCAGGCTTAGCCTGGGGACCTCGCCACTTCTCCCGTTTTATTACCCACTACCCCTTCGTGTTCATATGGCCAGATGCACAGATTTAAATTCTACTGGTGTCAACATTTGATTCACTGGACTACATGATGGAATTATTTAGGGAGCTTTAAATTTTCCTGATGTCATCAAGTCCAAATAACTCCATCAGACTTCAGGGAATCCAAAATTTAAATGTAGATTTGTGTGACCAGAACCACACTGGGGATACAACACAGTTCCTGCTTCCTAAAGTTTCTGGGACTGGAGATGTGGCCTGGGAGCTTAGCATGAACCATGCCCTGCTTAGAGAACAAGGCTCAGCTCTGCTTCCCAGGCTGGGCCTGCTCCCATGTTTTCAAAGGAGAAAAAAAGGAAGCCTGAAAAGTCCCTGCTAGACTCTGCAGCTGCCAGTCTGCCACTCTGCAGAGCACACAGGGATCTTGTTCTCTCTCACTGTTTCCCCAGTAAGCACTGGACAGAGCTGTCTGAAGGAAGCCCTGACTAAAGGGACCCCCTCTTCTTCACTGCACAGCATGGCTGCTAATTTCATGGCCATAACTAGAGGTCAAGGAAAGCCGATTATGTAGACAGAAAAGAGAAAGGCAGGAGGGAGTCTCAAACTCCAGAGTCTTAGCTGAGGATGATACATCCCAAGCAGTGTGGGAGAGAGGCTTGAGGTGGCATAGAATTCCATATAAGCTTGTCCATGCCCAGGTGAGCCAGTCCTCAGAGGGGCTGGGGTCACGTTTTATGGAGGCTGTTTGTGTACTGAGTTCCTCCTGTGTGCCAGCACCTTACTCCATCTCTGTCTTTCCTACATCCCAGAGCATAGTTGCCCTTAATGGCTCTTTGCTACTTATGGAAAGAGCGTTCAGTAAGAGTAAGAAGCATAGCCTGGGATATGCAGAGTAAGAGGATATCACGGCTGAGATTTAACTACAGATTCAGGACAGTGAAGCTAAAGACTGTCAGAGGCCATGACGGCATGGAAGCCATGTGTATTCAGAAGAAAGCTGCTTTGTATTTGGAATCTGAATCTTTCCCCAGTTCAGTGGTAAGTGGTACAATTCTCCTTTGAGAAGCTGGGCAGACAGCTGAGAGGGATACAGCTCCCAGTCAGCCTCAGGGCAGCAGGCTGTTACTGAGCTGGGGTTAGGAGGCTAAATGGATTTAGTGTTTTTCTAACTTATGTTACTTTCTACTTACGATAAGGTGTCTTAGGGTTTTATTGCTGTGAAGAGACACCATGACCAAAGCAACTAAGGAAAACATTTCATTGGGGCTGGCTTATAATTTCAGAGGTTTAGTCAGTTATCATCATGGTGGGAAGCATGGTGCTGGAGGAGCTCTCTGTCTTGATCTGGTGGCAATCAGGAGAGAGACTCTCTTTTCCACACTGGGTGGAGCTTGATCACTAAGAGCCCTCAAAGCCCGCCTACCCAGTGACACACTTCCTCTAACAAGGCCACACCTATTCGAACAAGGCCACACTTCCCAACAGTGCCACTTCCATGGGCCAAGCATATTCAAACCACCACATGGAGTTATGAAGACAGAACTGCACGGTAAATCAAGCAAGCATCTGTACACTTTGATAGTGCCCACTATGAGCTTACACTCTGTGCCCAGTCCAGTGAAGACTTGTGTCCTCCAGAGTCAATCCAGGGGATCCAGGGTGTCATCCAGGGGCTGATATTCCGTGTATCTTAGAGGAGCCCCTTAGGCTGTTGGTTGGGCATCAGACTAAGAGTAGCACTCTTTTTCGAGCTCAGTGCCGGCCCACCCATTCGTCTACTCGCCCACTTAGCATATCTTCACTCAAGCCTATGACCTACTCCGCACCACTCTGTGCCAAGACCCAACCCTGTCACAGCCTCCCTGTGATGAGGGTCTCGATGAGGAAAGAGGCTGACACGGGTGTGCTGGTGTAGCTGAGAGTACGCCAAGAAGACAGAAAGATCGGTGGACAGCCAGTGGCTGAAGAAGGCAGAGGGATGGGCTGCCTGCAGAAGTGGACTCAGCAGGTGTACAGTTCGCAGAGCACAGGAGGACGAAAGTGCAGCAGGACATAGGCTGCTCCAGGAGACAGGTCTGTGGCCAGTTCTTAATTTGCACACAGCATCTGTAGCAACAGGTTCACCTAGCAGCCAGTGCCTTTGTTCTTGCCCTGGGGCCTCTCCTGGACATGTTCCTGGCTGGAACTGCTTTGGTTACAGTCAAGGACCTGTCCCTCCCTAGGGAGGGACATGCATGGGTCACCAGTTCCTGAGAGCCTAGGTCAAGGACTCCTTCCTGCATGATGCACCTCTGTTGGGCCTCCAAAGTCTTCCCAGTTTGAGGCTTTATTAAATCTCCTCTTCCATGGCAGAGAAAGTTAAGAAAAACAAGCTGAAGTTACTCATCGGGTCTCCTGGGTCTCCTGTTCCCTAGGTAGCTTCTCTGTGGGCTCAGTACTTCCTTCTAGTCCCGAGCCTTCAATCCAGCCCAGCCCAAAGAAAGCAATATATTGACAAAGAACAAGGTTTCCCCGACCTCTGCATCTCTCCTTTAATATTTAATCTCTGCACTTCTCTGTCCACCTGTTTATTTCCTTGCAGGAGGGCATTGATTCAGCTGAGAATTACAGAGGGCCTACTCTGTGAGTTACCAGGAAGAAGAAATAGAGGTGGAGTCTCCCTTGGTTTCATAAGCCAAGCCAAGGGGTGGAGACAAGAAGAAGGGGAGCAGAAAGGATGGGGGTGGGGAGTGGCTACCATAGCAATGTGCGGTGCGGTTGTATGATCAAAATACTATTGGAATACAGAACACAAAGTATTTAATTTCTTAATTTCTTGGGGGAACTGGCAGAGGCTTCCCAGCAGAGGTGACATTTAAACCGGTCTGGCAGAATCAACGGGACTTTGCTAAGTAAATCATGGAAGACAATGTCATTCCAAGTAGAGAGGGACACAAGTATGGCTGACTCAGGAGGTGAGAGGCGGAACCAAGAGAAAGCAAACAAAAAAGCCTTTCACCCGGGTGTCTGCGCCCAGCACCCAGTTACTCTTCATAAGCGTCTGGAGTACGGCCTGCTTCCACTACTAGGCAGAAAGAGACTTTAAGCAGGGAGGTCACTTGTCCAAGAGCACACAGATAGCAAGAGACTGAACCAGGACTTGTGCTAGGTTGGTTGCCACCTGCACTCTCCACTCCACTCACAGGCTGAGACGGTGGGATGACAGCAGCTGTATCAAGGAACTCCAACTGGTGGCTTGGTGGCATGGGAGAGGACAGTGGTGCCAGAGCCCTTTCCTTTCCCTCCACACCAAGCCTGAAGTCTTGGTATGGCAAGAGCCACCTCTGTAATGCCCCATTGTCTGTGTCACCCAGGCCTAAGAGGGCTGTGGGAAGAGCCACCATTGCTTAGTTTCTTATAGGAGCTGGGCTCTCATCAGCAAGCAGAGGCCTAGTGCTGATGGGCACTCTCTCCAAGACCAGGCAGCCATGTAATTAAAGGCCGGCTGGTAAGAAGTGTGGGTGGGCTGGGACCACATGGAAGAAAGGGGCAGTCATGCCTGTTGAGGCCTGCAGGAGGGCTCTCTGGAGGCTACCAGCTCAGCGTCTTGCTGTCTGGAGACCACACACACACTGGCTCTGGAGACAGACAGGGGTGATGGGAAAGAGCCATGCTGAGTGCTGGCCATGGGCCAAGGGCTAATCAGGTCTTTATCCCTACTCTCACATGTAAAGCCCCACCCCAGCCCCACCCCTAGCCGCACCCCCAGAGCCTAGAGAGAAAGGTGTTCTCTGATTCATAGAGAAAATAAGGCTTCCTAAAATGAAGCAAATCACTCCTGGGTCACAAGCCCTGAGGTTCAAAGTCAGCTTCAGGGAATCTAAACATCTGTGGGGAGAAAGAAGCCATGATGCTGTGGACATACAAGGGACCATGAGGACAGAAAGAGGGGACATCATTTTGAATGTCAAAGCAGAGGATGGCATCAGAAGGTTGAGGGGTTTAGGGACCTTTCTGTCTTTGTCTTTTCTTGTTCTCAATTCCTAGGAAAATCTGCTGCCCTAGGGCCTCTGCATCAAACTGTGCCTCTGATCACCTCCAGACTGTCCTCTCCTTCCACAGGTCCTCCTCCTCTGTTGTACGTCTCTTTGTTGGCTTTTTACCAGGGACTGGAACCTTATCAAATTTCCATCAACTTTAGCTGGGACACCCTTAAGGGTGCCAAAGAGTTCTGACGAACCTCTCTGAGGTACCACTGTGGATAAATAAAGTCTGCCAGCATGGGAGTCCTCTCATCTATTCTGGTAGCATCAACTGTCTCCACTCACCAAGGACTTGCAAGACTTACAAGTACCTCGGCTGGCCTAGCATTCCCACAGAAACATCAGCCAAAGCCTGTAAGAGCCTGGGTCTCCTGGCCTGGCAGGACTCTTCACGTCTTATTCTGCTCAGGCTTAGATCACACAGGGGCTTCCTGTTTGTGCAGTAGCCGGTCACCACTAGACAGCCCCAAACTGTTCAAAACAGGTGAGTGGAGTTTGGAAAGCAGCAGACAGTATTTCAAATTCTGGCTCCACTACTTGTTGACGTGAGAGGTCTAATCTGATCTCTTCAGGCCCCAGTGTCCTCATATGTCAATGGAGAACGCCTCGTACCTGTTCATAGCAGCACCACAAACCTCACAACGTGTGAGGCTATAGGTTCTAGAATGAGACCTCTGCTACAACTTGGATTTTCAGTGTCTCCGACAGGCCCATGTCTTGTATTGCTTATCAGCCTGTGTCATTACTGGGAGTTTGTGGAGGCTTAGGAGGTGTGGCCTAGTGGGAGGAAGTGAAATCACTGGGGTGTGCTCTTGAAGGGTGTACTGGGGCCCAGACCCCATTCTTTTCCTCTATTTGTTTTAGCTTCCAGACATGATGTGATAGCTCCTTTTGCCATGTGCTCCCTGCCTGATTCTGCCAAAAGCAATGGGCAAGATGACTGCAGACGGAAGCTTCCACCTCCAAGAGCAACCTTGCCACCTTCTAAGTTGATGGTATCTTGTCTATTGCTATAGTCACACAAAGCTGACTAACACAACCTTCCTATTCGAACCCTGGCTCTGCCGCTCCAGCAGTTGCACTTTGGGGGCCTCCTTTGGCCTTTTACAAGCTTGTTTCCTTCTCTGTGACAAGCTAGTGATTTCATCCTCATTACAAGATTGGGATGAAGACCCAATGAAGTGGCCTTGGTGACACCTAAGGTGACAACTGCCTTTAGCAGCTCTTCACGTAGCATCTGCTCAGAATTCACCTGGAGAGGCAAAGGCTTTGAAGCTGTCTCAGTTGCTGACATGTATTCCTTCTTGGGGGCTCGACAGTCTCTTTCTTATAGTCTACAATGGAGAAGAGCCAAGCTGTGATTTCATTGGCTCCCCAAATCTCAGGGATTGGAGGCCTAACCTTCAAGGTCATATGTTGACTGAATTTGGAATTAAGGTGGCAAGGGGGTAATTAAAATTGGATAAGCTCAGGAGGATGGGAGAACTTGTGGTGTCATGGACAGCTGGATGAGAGAGGGGAGGGTGATGAGGGTGAGCTAATGTAGTTGCTCTGCCTCCCTTGTTACGATGCAGGAAGAATGGAAGTATCCCCTCATCTGATGCCTGAGCTCTAAGGTCCTAGTCTCCAAATCTACTTGTTTTCTCTAAAGATTACACAGTCTTGGGTATTTTGTTAGCAACAGAAAGCTATTCCTACATTGGCTTGAAAATAGCACCTTCCAAAATGGGTAATTTCTTTTGACAGTAGCTAAGGCAACTGGCTCACAGAATGGGGCTGTCTGCCAGCATCATCCTGAAGGCTGGTGCAGGGGCTGACTCAGTAATGAACATAAATGCCACACAGTAGGACTTTAGCACCTCTTGCAAGAGCAAACTGCGGGCTCCCACTTCCTCACAGAGGGATGGCACAAACTGAGCCAGAGTGGGCCAGCTATAGACAGGAACCCCTGGGAAATGAGCAAAGGCTGGTGTTAAAAGCAAGTGAGAGGGCTTTGCTTGGACTGTTCTCAGAGGCTCTCACAGCCTCTGTGACCACTCTGCCTTGCTGTGGAGGCAGAAGGAGCTGGCATTGCCATGGTAACCAGGCAGCATCAACTTCCAACTCACCTCTGAATTTTCTATAGCAACAAGAGCTCCTGATAACACATCTGGAAAGCAAGAGCCTTGAGTGGAAAATTATGCCAGGGATCTGCAGAGAGCTTCTCCTTTATGCTTAATAATAATAATAAAAAAAACCATAAGCTAACCCACATCCAGGCCCAAGAGAAAGAAATGCTACCAAGATGGAGGACAGGGATACTGTTTCCATGACATTAAGACACTATCAAGACTACAGATCAGGCTCTGATTAGACAATAGAACCAGGGGCCATGGAGACAACAATAATGGATCTGGTTATCAATGAGTGGGTTTGGACAGTGGACATCAGGAGATCCCTAAGCAGTGGGCATGGCCCCACTAGGAGGGCTACAGCAGCGCTTCTTAGTGGCTGTTTACATGTGGGCCACAGAATGCCTGCAGGTGGCCGCCTGCTGTCCACATATCGCAGCTAGCTACAGCACCCTTGGGTTTTGTCCACTAGATACCATCAGCATCCCCTGAACTGTGAGAACCAGAAATGTGTTCCCAGAGGACAAACCTACTCCATCTTGAGAGCCACTGTGTGGCTGTGGTGGTGGCAGCAGTGGTGTGTGTGTGAATGTGTGTGAGTGTGTGTTGTGAGTGTGTGTGTATGAGTGTTGTGAGTGGGTGAATGTGTGTGATTGAGTGTATGTGTGTGAGTGTGTATGTATGCGTGAGTGTGTGTGTGTGAGTGCTAGTGTGAGTGTGTATATGACTGTGTGAGTGTGTGAATGTGTGTGTTCATGTATGTGAGTATGTGAGTGTTGTAGGTGTGTGTGTTGTGAGTGTGTGAGTGTGAGTCTGTGTGAGTGTGTGAATGTGTATATAAATGTGTGTGTGTGAGTGTTGTGTGTCTGTGTGTGAGTGTTTATGAGTGTGTGAGTGTATATTTGTGTGAGTGCATAAGTGTGAGTGTGTGTGTATGTGTTCACGTGCACACACGTGATTGGCTTGTTGGAAAAAGCAGAGGCAAGTTTAAACCTCAGGAACTGAGGAATGGGCATAAGGACATTAACTAATAACGTTGTTGCTTCTCTGCCCCCCTCAATCCTGTTCTGCTCTGTGAGGCTGAGAGACTCTATCTTCTTATCATTAGTATTGATTCCATAACTGCCCAGTGAGGGTGCCAATTAGCTCAGCCTGGTCATTCTTATGGCTCTCATGGTCATTTGTAGTGAGAGGGAGGCAGAATTCTCAGTCCACAGAAGCAGGGGAGCAGTGGATGAAGTGGGGGGAAGCCGAAGCGGTTTTCATTCTCCAGGGTACCCAGATGCCCAGGACTCCAGAAAGAAGGCTGTGTGAGGTCAGCAGTGGGTTCACCTTCACCAGAAGAACAAATGCAACAGGAGAGACGGAGAGGGCCTCAAATTCGAACCTCTGAAGGAGACAGAATAGAGACGTCTCCTGGCTTAAACAGTGAACTTCTGGATGCTAGGATTCTTATTTACACAGCAGTCTCCTTAGCATGGGGAAGTGAGCTGTTAATAAGGGTGACAGGTAAGGTCATGTGTCAGCTAGAGGGGTGGGCTTGGGGAATGAGATTAATGTTTAAGTGGACAAACAAACTCCACGTGCCCTTCATAATGTGGGTAGACCTTATCCAGTGGTCAAAGGTTCCAGGCGTGGTTGGTGGCTTGCACCTTTAATTTCAGTGCTTGGGAGGCAGATGTAGGCAGATCTCTGTGAGTTTCTGGCTGACCTAGTTGACATAATAAGTTTGAGGACAGATAATACTACATAGAAAGGCTATGTTCAAACAAACAGATCCCCTAACGATTGAAGAAGGTTGAATGACCATCCTCTTAGCAGGGAGAATTCTCCAGAAGGCAGCTGTAGACTTGTTTGGTCAGCTGTCCTGGGTCTGTAGCTGCTGCTCCATACTGCAGAACCTGGACTCCTGTTACGGTTTGTACATGCTTGACCCAGAGAGTGGCACTATTGGGAGGTGTGGCCCTGTTGGAGTAGGTGTGTCACTGTGAGTGTGGGCTTTAAGACCCTCACCCTAGCTGCCTAGAGGCCAGTATTCTACTAGCAGCCTTCAGATGAAGATGTAGAACTCTCAGCTTCACCTGCACCATGCCTGCCTGGATGCTGTCATGCTCCTGCCTTAATAATGGACTGAATCTCTAAACCTGTAAGCCAGCCCCAGTTAAATGTTGTCCTTATGAGTTGTCTTGGTCATGGTATCTGTTCACCAGTAAAACCCTAACTAAGACAAGTCCCCACCCTCCAACAATGTGAGCCACTCTCTGTACACGGTTGTGTTCTGGGCTCACGAGGATGAGGGTTCCACAGACTTTAACTTGCCACTTCCTGACTAAACACTAAACAGGACATAGAAGAATTCAACTCCTACATTTCTTGTAGGCAGAAAAGAAAAAGAAAAAAAACAGAAAGCAAAGAAAGTGTTGAACTCTGATAGCACTGGGTGAGGTCTTGGAGTCAGATACAGGGAATGCTGGAACACTGGAATGCCACCCAGAGGCAATGGGTTTAAATAAGATCTGGGCTGAGGTGAGGTGTGGCCCAGGCTGGGTCCCTGTTGGGCTCACTGGGTGAGTGAGGTGGAGCATGAAGGTCTGTCGTGCAGAGCAGCGATAAATCAAATCATTGGGAACTGAGGCAGCTGAGGGATTTGGGAGATGGAGACCCAGTCTGTCAGCTAAACAGCTAGGAAGGACCCCAGGGACAGAGAGGACCAGAAGGTTCCAGGGGACAGTGACGCATTCTTAATAGTAACTGCTTGCAGAGTCACCACCTGCTGTGGCCATGACTCCCTAAGAAAGGGCTTTACCCAGTGACAGACAAAGACAGGCTGCTGCCCTGCTTCCAGGAACCTTCCAGCTTCCTACTGCCTGTGGGGAAGCAGGAAGCTCTTCTAAGCCAGACTTATTAGCTTCCTCCTGGAGGCATCCCAGATGCTAAGGCTGGTCTCATTCAGTGACCTGCCTGGGGACTGGGGAGGGAAATTAGTTAGGAGTCCAAAGCCCAGGGCCCAGTCCATCTGTCTGGGCATCTGCCTCCTCTCCTTCCCCTTTTTTCTCTTTTCCTCTTTCCCTCCCCTCCTCCTCGTTTTCTATTCTCCAAACTTCCAGTCCTTCCCTTTCTACCACAAAGGGAGAGGTTCTGGGTTTGACCCCTGCACTGGCCACTGAGTCTCAAGGGAGGATGCTGTTCAAGGAGAAGGGAGGTCGAGGCTCTCACAGGAGCATCCGAGATACAGGAAACAGGAAACACATTTTCCATCTGGGAACCAGGAACTGATGAGGGCTATGCCACACCTGCTTGTTTAGCTGTAATGGTGTCTTCCTGTGTGTGCTGCATGGAAACCAGATCCCCTAAAACAAACAATCACCTTTAAAGTGAAAGAGAGAAGTGCTATGTCACTTGCTGACAGGTGGCAAGGCTGAGGAGCAGAGGGACAGACAGACAGATGGACAGACAGACAAATGCCCGGTATACCGATTGTGTTAAGACCACAAAGCACGTGACCTCGTATGTATACATGCTCATATGCCTGTAAGTCCTCATGAATGAGCATAGTGTTGCAGAACTTACAAGCGTATGAACGTGTGTACATCACACAGTGGAGTGACTTTGCTAATACTCTGTGCATTCCAGAGTCCCCAGAGGACAGGCTCTGAAGGATGCCCAGTGGAGCTGGGGGATGTGCTAACATAGTCAGAGACTCATCCAGAGCACTGAGGTGCATTCCCACCCATCCCTTTTATCAGAAGTTATGTCTTCGTGTGTGAATTAAACTGTTCAAAGGGGGTAAACAGAAGCACATGGGTGGAAATTCACAGGTGCCCATATTTACGTTTATAGAAATGTATTTATCATATATGTAAATTTTAAACCAGGATACCTAACCTACGATTGCATAAACACAATCGTTTTGAATAAGGCTAAGCTGGTTTTTCTTACCCTTGCATTAAGTGGATTTAAGGGGGAAAGTGTATGAATGGCAGGAGGCCTAGAGCGCCTAGCAATCCTGGAATGTAGGACACATTGCTTCCAAAGACCAAAGCATGTGGCAAAGCTGAAGGCAGTCCACCTGGTGAGGGAAGCCACAGCACCAGGTGACCCGAGGAAGGAGGTCACACTGACAGCAGCTGCTGCGCGCACATGTGTGCACATGTGCATGAGTGGGTGAGAGTGGATCTCATATGCACACGTGCACCTTAACCTCAGAGGCCTAAGCAAATAGGCCCTGGGCTTTAGCAAATGTTGAGCCTCACTGACTGGCTGCCAGAGGCCCCAGGCCTTCTGTCCCTGCCAGCTGGCAGTGTGGGGGCAGGTAGGTTATAGGGATGGAGAAAGACACCCACCTAAGAGATGCTAAGACCCCAGGAGGCTGAGGAGAACCAGTGGAAAATGGTGTTTGCAGTTTGCAGTTGCTTTTGCTGGGCGATGGAGCAGTCACAGGCCTCAGCCACCCCGATATGTACAAACACACAAAGCACTGTCCTACAAGAGAACCTCAGCAGTGAGCAGTGAGCCTGGGGCAGTTCTGCACTGGGAGGCAGTCTGAAGAGGGAGGTGCCAAAGAGCAAAGAAAACGATAGCAAAGAGCGAGACACAGTGACTTACCACAACAACTGAGCCACGCCTACTGAAATACAAAGTACACGAACCTTTTGATGAAGTAACCCCTTGCGGGGGAGGGGGGGATCAAAGTCTATGTAAAGCACTAAGTTACAGCACTGTTCCCTGTGGCAAAGACCTGGAAAACAGTCTTCACGTGGCCGTCAACACCAGGGAAATGGTGAAATGAATCGTGAGTCACCCACACAGTGGGATAGTATGCAGCTAATCAAAAGTTCACTGTGTAGCCATTAATCTTAATTAATGTCTTAGGAGTTTTTAAATTGAGATCAACAAGGATATAAAGTAACACCAATGAAAGAATCCTACCTTTGAGAAAAAATAAAATAAAGAACTAAAACCCTGTCTTTTGAGTGTGTCTGACTTGGGGAGTTAATTGTATGATGACACGGGTAGGAGATTATTCTTCATATAGTCACAACCCCCAGGGGTCTAACATAACTCTCTTTGACATCAGAATGCTATAAGAATAACACACGTTTCTCAGGCCTCATACTTTTGAGTTTTGAGTTGGAATTTTCCTGAGCTTGCCATGCGAATGGTCTGATGCTGACAGCAGAAGTTTCCAACCAACCACACAGTCATGAGGGGAACTTGTCCACCCGGTGCCTGCTCTGCGCCTGAGCCTGGTTCTCCTTGGGTCAGGAGGATTGGCACCTGAGGACTTATCAGGTCCCACCGGGTTACAAGGGGCATGAGGTGACTTAATCATTGTCTCCCCTTAGTTATGCAAATAAACAACCCTGGTTGTTTTTACAAGGGGGTTTAATAAGTATTGAGGCTAAAAGAAAGAAAACATAGCATCCTGAGCGGCTCTCCAAAGCTGAGCTTTTCCGATCCCAGAGGCCACTCACTCACTGGTGGGTTTGTTCACTTCTCCAGAGCGAGTGCCTACTACAAGGTCAACACACTTCTGGGTGTCAGTGGCACAGCAAGAAAGTGAGTTCCCAGGCTGAAGCACAGAACAGCAGGTTGCAGAGAGAACAGTTGTAAGAAGGTTTCAGCTCCAGCCCAGACCGGAATGCCCTGAGGGAATCAGCCCAGGGAGGACCCCTCAGCATCCCTCAAGGGACTCCCAGGGACTCCCATGGAGCACCCACAGAGCCGCATGATCAGAGCACAGGATGGGACGGGGCTGGAGGAGCTGGCCCAGACAAATGGGAGCTTTTTTCTCCCTGAGCATGTTCAAGGCTACAATGAGCCCAGGAGCCCCCTAGTCATGGGAGGTCCCAGTGAACTCCTGGTAGGAACGGGAACCCAAAGTCATGCAGAAATGCCCTGGAAGGACAAGTAGATGCACCCTGCCCTCTCCAGTAGGGAATCCTGGTGGAGTGGTCTCCTGGCATTTTTTAAGTCCTCAAACATGCATGTACCTCAACACGTCTCCTCCAGGAGCTCCTGTAATCTGGGGCCAAGAGACGTGTGTGTATACAACACACAATTCCCATGAACTTAAGCATGAACAGGCCAGACAGCCTCACAGTGTAACGGATAAGAAATCGAGGCTGTGTTCCTCTAATAGAGCACCACGTGAGAGGGGAAACGGTAAAGCTGGCATGGCACAGACTTGGACGCTGGTGGGAGGGAGTTAAAATTGTCAGCATCCTACGTTCATTCTTCCCGCCTCCATTTGCTGTGGGATTTTAGACTCAAAGCAAAGAATGTTCCATAACATCTTATATTCTTCGAAGCAAAGAGCCACACTGGAGGTAGGACGTGGGCCCAGATGCCTCATTCTGACTCTCACCGCCAACGCCTCTGGGAGAGCTACGGACTGTAGCATAGGCAGCCATAGCTGCACAATGTAGGCTTTAGTTAGCTGGAGCGAAGGGAGACACTGGCCGGATGGTTCTCTTTGTGGGTGGGCAGAACAATGGCTTGAAAAAAATCTCAGCTAGTCATTGCAATATACAATCAGGTTTCCTGTCTTGAGTCCAAACAGCCACCCTGACCTGTCTTCCCTATACAGCACCTGGAGCTGGCTGTAGCTCTGTGTTCTGTCCTTGTCTCTGGGTGCTCTGCTTGGCCACAGTCCATACCCTTCTTTATTATGTGCCTGGCACTGCAGCCTGTCCTCCCTGTGTTTTTCCACCATGCTGGAGCCTCTCCCTTGTCTGTGTGACCTGCCCTATTCTGCAGGAATGCAGTTCTGATTCTGCCTTTAGAGAGATCCCCTTTCCAAAAACAAAAGCCGTCTTAGGAGAATAGGACATACCCATACGCATATGCAGGGGAGCAGGCCATACCCACACGCATGCGCAGGGCCTTCCCTCCATGTTAACTAGAGTAACTATGCTTCATTACTCAGAGTTATGTCTGCAGATATTTTCCCTCTAAAAATTTCTGTCATCTGTGTAGAAATAGAAATCTGTGCCTACAGTTGTAGCTGGGCCATTTCTGTAGCTCTTAACCTCTCTCCCTTTCCCCTTGGTTCTGACATCCCTTCTCCAGCCCAAGTCCCTGACCTGGCCATCTCCTCCTCTGATGCTCTGGTCGACTTGAGTGGTTGGCCTTTCTTTCTGCACCTGGGAGACAACAGCACTAACGAAGCTGTTGGCAGGAGGAGAGGGCAGAGTTCTCCACCTGCTATTAACCCCAAGGTCTGCCCCATCAGAGGAATCACAACTCTGGGAGCTGCCAAGCCATGCAGGACACCCTGTTTCCTTTACAGTTTGTTTTTCTGCCAGGAAAAAAAAGCACAACCCCCACCACACCACACCCCCGCCAGATTAGGTGTGGGGTCCACTCCCATTTCCTCTTCCACACTCTGGGAGACCAGTAAGCAGAGGTGCTCCCTGTGAGGCTCCCTGTGGGCAGAGGTGTCCTCTAGTCTTTAGACAGCTCATTACCTGCTTTATAGGGGTGGGAGGGGGCACACATAACCATTCCCCGTAGAGACAGGTGCTAGGCCTCCGTTCATCACTGCCAGCTATAATCTCCTTCCTCCTCTCATGGAACTAGGCCTCCCGGCACTGGGAACAGGACCCTGTTCCACAAAACCTCTTGAGTTACTGTGGTTTATCTCTACTTCTAGACAAATCTTGTGTTTCAAACGGACCGTTTGCTCCTTAAGGGTAAATCTGTACTATCCATCCATCCATCATCCATCCATCATCCATCCATCATCCATCCATCATCCATCCATCCATCCATCCATCCATCCATCATCCATCACATCCATCCATCCATCCATCATCCATCACATCCATCCCATCCATCACATCCATCCCATCCATCCATCCATCCATCACATCCATCCATCACATCCATCCATCCATCACATCCATCCATCCATTATCCATCCATCATCCATCCATCACATCCATCCATCATCCATTGATCCATCACATCCATCCATCCATCCATCCATCATCCATCATCCATCATCCATCCATCCATCCATCCATCCATCCATCATCCATCATCCATCCATCCATCCATCCATCCATCCATCCATCCATCCATCCACCACTCACTCCACCATCCATTTATCTCTACCCAGCTCTGCGTTTGCCCATCTTCCATCCATCTACTATCCATACATCCACTCTTCAGCTAGACATCTGACCGGGTATCTTCACTGCCACTGCCCAGTGGGTGTTGGAGAGAAGACAGACATCAAAACCACATGAATCTCTGCCCTCCATGCGGCTGACGCCCTGTCTGGTAGAGGACACTATGATTACTGCAAATGAACAGAGCATGTCTGCCAACTGTGACAAGGGCAGTGTGAGAGAAATCAGCTGCAGTAGGAAAACTTAGGATGGGGGTTGATCTTACTGTGAAGGACAAGGTCTGCCCAGCAGACAAGTGCAGCCAGCATGGAAGGAAGGAGGGTGAGGCTCCAGTGACAGGCTGTAGAGCATAGAAGCTGCACCCTGGAGACTTTGGCCAAGACAGCAGCATTGGACCCCGACCTGGATCCCAAATGTTTCTTTTTCATCGTGTACACAGATATGCTCAGTGATATGTACGTCTTGTGAGAGCCTTTTCTCATTCCTGATTCCCTAGATCCCCAGTTATGTAAGACACAGGGTTAGCCCTGCCATGAGCAAACACCCACATGCAAGGAGTCAACGGAGACCTGGGCCTTGGGGTTGCTCTCCCGGTTTACCGCACACCCTGTATTTCTTTGTTATAATTTTTTTTCTGTACTGGAAATTGAACCTGGGGACTCACGTATGCTGGGCAAACACCACATAAGCCATGCCCCATGCCAGACTCTTTTCTCTTATTTCCTACATTACGTAGCTCATGACTGGTGAGTGGCATTGCTTTCTCAGCAAAGCGATGTGCTCCCAACATGTTCGAAGGTGGCTTGGATTTTCTCATTGGCAGAGGTGCTCAGAGAGATGGAGCCAGTCACCCCATCATGATGCCACAGTGTGAAACACCATGGGAGTCTACCTCTCCTTCGTGTTGGCCTGCCTCACATCTTAGGGCTCAAAAGGACCTGAGAGGCCATGGACAGCTGGCTGACTCAGCTGCCCATAGCTTCCAGAGGGGCTGCCTCTATTTGAAGAAAGAGTCATTCAGGCAAAGGGACCATGACCTTGGCAACATTGTCCAGCTGGGCCCTGAAAACTCAGTAGAGCTGTCCGGCCATCAACAACTCTTACACAATGCCTTTGATGACCCAGCAGTCAGAGGTGACCCCCAGAGGTCACCAGCTTCTGGCCAAAGAGAAGAAGCACAGATCTGTTAACCCTTTCCCATGGACCACCCAGGAGGATAAGGGAGCTCTGAGCTCAGATTAGACAACCTCAAGGCCCACTGGGAATTTATCCCAGGCCTTTGGGGTCAGGCTTAGATTCTTGTGTAAGCAGCTGAGGCCATGTGGCTGGTATTTGACTGTCCTGTGCATCTTTCCTTAGCCTTCAGAGTGACCCTCTGAAAGTAACACAATTAATATCCCAAGTTAGAAGGGAAGGAAAGTTCAGGAAGGTGAAATGTCTTGCCTAAACTCACACATCATCTAAGTTGTAGGTCACACCTCTGTATGGTCAATCAGCTGTTTATCCTTTCAGTTGGTAGCCACAGGTTGCCACATGTCACGTGTCAGCCTTGTGCCATGTGCTTGGACTACACAGATGAGCAAAGCAGACAGAATCCTGCACTTATGGCTGATATCTACATGCCACAGAGCTAGAACCTGTATAATCACTGCTGAGCAAACGAGGGAACCTGAGACCCAGTGTCTGCCTTCAGGAAGTCATAATCTAGTGGAAGTGTGACATTTAGGGACAATTTCCCTGAACTGTGCCTATTAAGTTGATTGATCTGGATTAGCATAGAGGCTGTGGGAACAGAGGTGGTCATCGAGGAAGGCTTCCTGGAAGAGGTGTCACCAAAATAAACCCTGAAGTATCTATCAGCCAGAGTCAGGAAAGTTCACAGGGTACGGAGCCCAAGCCTGGTCTTTGTTGGCTGTGGATCTCTAAGATGGTTGAAGGGACCCACTTATTCCGGAGGCACTCTCTATATGAGGCAGTGAAGGAGAAGGGGCGGGTCTCAGGTTCTGGAACTCTCTTGCCAGGCAGGACAGAGAACTGTGAAGCTCAAGAGTACAAAGCCTGGGGCTTCAGAAAGCAGGGAGTGTTAAGCAGATAAATGGCTTAATGTCGTTTGTGGAGGCTGAGATAGAGGCAGGAGATCCTACTGCATGAGCTCAGGCTAGCACAAGGTGCTGAGGGTCTATCCCAGCCCTAGGCTTTGGACTCTAAGTCCAGTGCCCTTAAATTTAAAAAAAAAAAATTCTAGAAGCAAAATCGTCCTTGTTTAATAGAAAGAAAATCAACAGCAGATCAATCTTGTCTGGTAACAAGGATAAACCTGTTACGGGAGCTTTCGTCCTGGGAGATTTCACACACAGGGCACACATGGTTTGTGTTTTGACATGGAACATGCTAATAAGATCATCTGCTCCTCAACCAGGGGAAAAGCAGAAGTTGCCCATCGAGGAGGCCAAGCAGGTCCCCTCAGTCCCCACTTTATCCTACCCTCTAAGCTCTGACCTGAAGCCAAGCTCCCGCCTCAAAGCAAATAAGAGAGAGTTTATTCCAGAGCTGGACATGAGTGACAGGGGACCCAGGATCGTGGCTTCTGACTTTGCCAAGTCCCATGTTCCAATGAGGCAGCAGTGTCATGAAGCTTTTCTGAAACACAACAAAGAAAGTTGTAAATCAATACTCTTCAGAGATATTCACAGAAACATCAGGGGTGTCTGTGGGTGGGGGGGGGGAGTTACAGCAGTGGGGGGAGGTCGGTGTGTGGGGGGGGTTACAGCAGTGGGGGGAGGTTGGTCTTAGCTGTAGGACTCAGAGGCTGCCTGAGGACGACTGGCCTTTAGGTGAGTGGAAGCTAGGGTTCTCGAGGAGCCGGTGCATTCCAAAAGGTTTTATCTGGTTGCCTCAAGGATGTTAGGTCAGACCCTGAGGTGGGCAAGGAATGGCTATCAAGGTGGCTGAAGACAGCTCCAAATAAATACTAATGGGCTGTAGACTGGCAACATTCCAACCTCTCCATGGTCATTGACATTCCAGTCACCTCGTAAAAGGTGGAGTGCACGCAGTGGCTTCTCCACGGGGGCTTTTCTTATTACATCACACCACAGACTTCAGTTTCATAGCGGTGACTTCCTGTGGTTTCCTGTGTCCACCAATGTGATTGTGACCCTAAGTGTGACGGGGCTCGTGTTGCTCCTTTGTAAATTTTCCAGATGAATAAACACCAGCCGATGCATCCACCCTTCTGCCCGTAGCCCCGAACTTCTAACCCAAGCAAGCCCATCTGACCCCACTTGACCTTTAGTGGTACCACTGAGCACTCAGGGAGAGATAACCTGGCACAAAGGCCCATGCCCACTCTGCCCACACTGTCTGGGGCTCTATAGCCCTGTTGCCACAGCTTGTGAACCCAGGCATTAATGAAGAGAAGGCTATTAAGCTATACGTGAGAATGTTGCTTTAACACTCGCTCCCTCTTCTTCACCACTTGGGATAAGGGAGGCCGCATCACAGCCACTGGACCCGAGGGAGACGCTGGCAATGGCAACCGGATGTATATGATTGGCTGCTCACAGCTTTGCTGCGAGCCAGCGCTCTCACAAGCAGCTCTTGAGCATATGTATAATTATGGACCCATTTTACAGAAAAGAAACAGAGCAATCTATCCCATCTCAAGATGGATCGTTCATTTGCAAGGAAAAGCAGAGGACCCTGAATGTGTGGAATCGGCCTGGAGATGTACTGCCTGGGAAGACAAATACTGAAAGGAGGAGTGCTCAGCAGACAGTGGGGTCCTCTGGACTCAGGCAGGCAAAACCACCTCACTGAACGAAGCCTTCCTTTTTACTGTCACTTCACTGTCTCACCCTTAAGGGGACCAAGGGACTGTGATTGAGTACCCACCTCATCTAACAGGTTAAGAATCTAAACACAACCAACAAGCCCCCAACTCAGTCCCTGGGCAGGGGCCTGATTAGTTCATTTCTAAAGCTTGAAGCTTGAAGCTGTCCATGACCACAGGGCCTTAGGGGAAGGCAAGAGTGATCAAAATATCCAGATAAGCCACCTAGTTTTCAAAGTCAGTCAGGCCTTGTGTCCCTTCTGTGAATTCACGATGACATGGGTGACTCTTCCTTCTCCTGCAAGGTTTAGGTTTTCTCAGTGTTCACAGAAATGGACTTTTTGCCTGAAATTTTTAACTCAGAAATCTGCTTCATTGTAGCCCCTAGAGCTGGAAAACAGCAAAGAATTCTGGGTATGAGGCCTGCCATCCTTTCTCAAAAAAGCTGCAGCAGCTGTTTACTGTGTTTACTATGGTGGTGCTGGGGAAAGAGACCCCAGGGAACCACATGACCTCACCCTGCAAGCTCAAGGACCAGGGACAGGGTCCAAAAGGAGGTCACAGGACAAGATTTGACATCAGAAAATACTACATAGCTTGGTCTCGTCTTCAGCTGCATGTCCTTTCCTAGTCCTTACCTGGCCCTGAAACAAACGACCCTAGGGGCCCAAGCAAAGGCCTGGGTGTTCTCGGTGAATCCAGGTCATACGGCAAGCAGGCAACAAATTTGGAAAGTCGAGCAGATGAAAATATGGACAAGAGAATATAGCTAACCAAGGAAACCCAACCTGATTCAGCTGCAGGGCACCTAGACTGGCAAGGCCAGGTACAAAAAAAAAAGAAAAGAAAAAGAAAAGAAAGAAAAGAAAAGAAGAAAAGAAAAGAAAAAGAAAGGACATTTTCACTGGCTTGCCCTGCCTTCTGGGCAAATGGGGCCACCAGCATCCTGTCCTTTCCTAAGAGACCCAAAGAGATCCTGAGGGGTCCCTCCCTCAGGTTGTAGAGGAGATGAGACAAACTTCAGGACAAGTAATGTCACTGATTGGCTTCAAGGTCACAAGGCTCTGGCAATAAAAATAAAGTAAAACAAAAGCCAGTGAGGTTTGTCCTAGAATCTGGCTTACTGACAGAGTAAATTCAGGAGCAACTGGGGCAGGTAGGAAGGGAAGCTGGTTTCTTTAAGGAGCCTGTGTCTATTTAACTGCTTAATCATTTACTGGGCCAAAAGATCTGGAAGTGACTCCAAAAGACAAAAGACTCAGATAGCCACACACCATGTCCTGGCAGGGCATCTCAGGGCTGGGCACCCGGGACATAATTCTTGGCTGCAGCCCTCATCACCCCCCTGAGGGAAAGAGCAAACACTTAACTGCCAGAAGAGGCCCTACTATGGATTCTCAGCTGCTTCGCCTGAAGACAACTGTGCTTTGACAATCTTAAAGGGAGGCTCCTGGCATGGACCTCAGTGACTCATGAGCGGGATTCCTCTTTGCCACCGAACACCACCTGCTCCAACCAGTTCCAGGAGCCCTTCTTTATCCTTTTCCTCTCAGCTGCTCATCCACAAGGGAATCTGCAAGTTCCTTCTCCATCAACAGAGTTGACAGGGAGCTGACATATGGGCTGTACCGTAAGAGATCCAGGAGATGTGGCAATCAATGTGGGCCACCAGTTTTTTACCATCCAGGGGAGGAAGCAGGTCTTAACTGAGTGACATCCCTGCTCTGTCTTTGCAGACTGCCATGAAGTACAGAAGACTGGATGCCAGAAGGGTGGGAGACAGGCACTCAGAGCTGCAGGGCCTGCACCTTTCTGGTTAAAACCGAAATAGAGCTGGGAACAACACATTTGTCAGAACTCACCCAACAGTGAACACCAAGAGTGAACCCCAACCTAAGCTATGTACTTTAGTGAATGATAATGTATCCATGTGGGTTCCCCTGTCCAGTAAGTGTCTCACCAGTGTGGGAGGCTAGAGGAGACATGGAACCATGGTAACACGAACAGCCTTCTTTATGCTGCCCTGACTTTACGATGGTGTGAAGTGCTCCATACCCCCTAGAAACCATACTTAGATTATGGAATGTAGCTCTTTCCCCAGGCGAGTGCTATCTGGTCTAATGCTCCATCATCCCAAAGGGAAGCAGCAGACACTCCATGGTCAACGAACAATCAGCTCACTGAGGATGGTCAACCTGAAGGACTAGAGAATCGCCTAGGAGACAAATTTGTGGCTAGATCTGTGGAGGAAGTTCTAGATCAGGTTAATTAATGTGGGATATCCTATCCTACATGTGAGTCGCACCCTTCTGTCTACATGCTGGAGTACCGAGCTGAATAAGAGGAGGTGCATCTCAGTCACAGTGGCCTTGACCTTTGAAATGTGAACCAAAATGAGTCTTCCCTCCCTTGCTTCTGTGTCGGTTGTCATCACGAGTGCACTGAGAGAGCCCCATCCTAAGGTAAGCTGCATCTCATGTTGTGAATTCTCTGCATTTTTCTCTGCAGCTTTTCTCTAAACCTAAAATTGAAGTAAGATTTAAAATCTATCTCACAGAAAATATGAATCTGTAAGGGCCCACTGTGAAAGGCTGTTTGGGGGCCTCAGCAGACCCTGTGAGGGGAACCCACAGAGCTGTTACTTGAAGCTGACTATCACTTGGTCATGGGCATAGCACCTATAGGTGTGGCTCATCTCTGCAGGGTAGGGAGGGTCCCACTGTCTGGTGAGTGTTTGTCCTGCCTAGCACTGCCTCTCTCAGCATCATGACTATGGGTCACTCTTCAGAAGGGCGCGGCTGACAGGAAAGGCAACGAGGCAGGAGTGGGTATCGTTGGGAACAATTGAGCTGGCATATGAGTAAGAATTATATTTTTGTTTGACAAAAATATCTCCCTCGTTTCGTAAAGCAAATTGTGGCGAAGCCAGATGCAGCGTGCTTGGCTGCTCGCAACGTTGACAGCTCATTATCTGGGTGTGGAAACCTGGAGCCTTCAGCAGAATGCAGAAGTTTTCATGGTTAGCTAAATGGTTCCCAGGTTAGAGAATTCTGGGAAACGCTGGAGCTCAGCTTCTCACAGTGAACAAAACAGGGTGATCCTCACTACCTATAAAATCCACTGAAGCACACTGAGATGGAGGTGCAGGCCGAAGTCATGGGCAATACAGCAGTAGGAGCAACATCCACCCCACCCTCCCAGCTTTTTACAGAGAGGTCTGAGGGAATGCCAGCAGCATTCCTTGTTCCTTGGAACCTGCTCATGAGCGAGTCAGCTGGTCAGTTATTGTTAGTCAGCATTCCATGTGATAAAATGCCTGGACTAGTCAGCTCAACACAAACTGGAGTCCCCTGGGAAGAGGGAACCAACCTCAATTGAGGAAGTGCCTCCATCTCGGCTTGTGGGCATCTCTGTGAGGCATTTTCGTGGTTACTAATTGATAAGAACTCAGCCCACTGTGGGCGGTGCCATCCCTAGGAAGATGGGCATGGACATTATAAGAAAAGTAGTGGAGCAAGGCAGAGAGAGAAAGCCAATGAGCAGCCTTCCTCTGGTGTCTGCTTGAGTTCCGGCCTTGGCTTCCCTTAGTGATGGACTATGATGTCTAAGTATAAACAAAATAAATCCTTTTTTCCCCCAACTTGCTTTTGGGAGAGACAAAGCAACAGAAAGCAAACTAGTACAATTCGTGAGATAATGTAGACAGAAAGATTTCTTTGGGCTCAGGGTTTTAGTCCATGGCTCCAGGCAGGCCCTGTTACTCTAGGCTTGTGGAGAGGAAAGACAAGGCAGAGAGACAAGGAAGGAGTCCTATCTCTCAAAGGTGCCACCACCTTCCAGACTTCCATCACAGACTGAGAACTAAGCCGTTATCATGTAGGCCTTTGGGGTTGTTTCAGATCCAAAAGTAACAGTCACTCAACCTCTGCCTTTATGGAGTGAGTTGGGTGTCAGTAGTGGGAGCCCTGGGGTGTGTTCCAGGAACAGAAGCCTGTCATCTGACTCTCTTTGGAAGCCAGAGACATCTGCACAGGAATCAGAGATAAAACCCAGTCATGTGACATGGTCGCTAATGCAGCACAGGTACCTTGCAAGGCCTGAGTGGGCCTCATCCAGCTTCCCCTGTGGACTAAAGAGGTGTGCAGAGGGAGGGGAGATGGTTCAGTGGGTAAAGGTGCTTGGCACGAAGCCTTAGGACCTGAGTTCAATCTCAGGGGTGCCATGTGATGGAAGGAGAGACCAGATTCCTGAAAGTTGTCCTCTGTCAGTCTGACCTCTGTATCCCTCTCTCTCTTTTTCTCTCTTTCTCTCTTTCATGCACACATACCAACACACACACACACACACACACACACACACACACACACACACACTAATTTGTATTTTATTAAAAGTTCTTGAGAGCAAGCACAGGGCCAGCCAGGAAGGAGAATGCATGGCTATTCCGGCTAGCTGTATGAACTCCAAGAGTATGTTTAACGAGTAGGCACTGAGCAGATAGATCATGTGACAGGAGACAGCCACTGCATACTCCTTCTGGTCTTTCTCCTAAAAGGAAACCCAAGAGGCCTTCTAGTGGTTTGGGCTTTGTGAGTGGCATGCAGATATGGAAGTGTCCATAAGGCACAGTATTCCCCATGCTCCCAGCTGGACTCCCCATGCTCCCAGCTGGACTCCCCATGCTCCCAGCTGGACTCCCCATGCTCCCAGCTGGGCTCCCCATGCTCCCAGCTGGACTCCCCATGCTCCCAGCTGGACTCCCCATGCTCCCAGCTGGACTCCCCATGGTGGTGGATGAGTCCCTGTCTGGAATGCTCAGGATGACAGCTCCTCAGCACACGTGACCATCGGGCACCTGCACCAGCTGCTCTGCTGAAGGACTCGTGGTTGGGCTTGAATTAATGTAGACACTGTGCGCAAAGCTGCCTTGGGGGAGCAGGGTGTGGTCTGTGTCCTCTGACTTCTTCGCCTCCTAAGCCTACATTCTCACTGTCTTCAATGAAGCCACAACAGAACAGAACCTGTTTTCATGCCATCCCGGGGACTAGTGTGTCCTCTGAATCAGTACAAAGCCTAGAAGAAAAGGAGGGACTCCTGCATCCCAGAGAGGATTGACTCTCCTAGGTCTCGAAGCTCTGAGTGAGGCTTGGCTGAAGCCTCTTGTTTCTACCTATGGCCTTCTGGTCTAAGCTTCTAGGAAAAACAGACATGTATTTCCTCTGGTCTGTAAGAAGACTAGCTGACAATGGCCCTACTTCCTGTAGCTACAATAAATAAACATTTGCCACTAACAAACAAATACATGTGGAGAGGGGGGGAGAAGAAAGGGGAGAAAGAGAGAAAGAAGGAAGGAGGAAGAGGAAAGACAAGAAAGAGAGAGACAGACAGAGAGACAGAGAGACAGAGAATACCAAGCTGGACTTTTCCTGGCCTTGGAGGAATCCTAGCCACTGAACCATTTGAACTGTGAGGGAGGAGAAGCTTTGTACCTGACAGGAAAAGTGACAGATCCTAAAGACCTGGTATCTGTTTCTCAGGTTCTCTATGCTTAACCATGAAAAGATAATAATAAGGAAGAAAAGTGGGGGCATAGGGAGGAGGCAAGGAGGAAGTGTAACTTCCTGGAAGCAATGAAGATATTCTGAACGGACATTTGTGCTGTCACACTATTGAGACTATGATCCCCAAACAACCAGACTCTGCTCAGAAGCCATCTTCTGCTAAGAGAAGCAAAAGACAGGGCCACATAGCTAGCCAAGCAGGAGTTTGTCTACCAGAAGTGGTTTTCACACAGTTGCAGAGCTGAAGCCAAGACAAAGAGGCGTCAGGAGTGGCAGGACTACCCATTAACTAAACTGCTTAGTTTTCAAGCCGCTGGCCTACTTAACCCTAGGCCTCTGGTCAGAACCCCAAGATAGATGGGGGCAGGGGGAGAGTCCACTGGGGCTCTTTATCTATTCCTCTACTGAATAAATCTATTCTCTGCTTTTCATAACTTGTCTCATGGGGATGGGTGGCTGTCCTGTTGGGCTGCCAGTATCCAGGCTCTGACCATAACAACAGCAGGAAAGAAGGGAGGAAGAAAGGGAGGGAGGGAAGGATGGAAGGAAGGAGGGAGGGAAGGAGAGAGGAAGGGAAAGAGGGAGGGAGGGAGGAAGGGAGCAAGGGAGGGAAGGAGGGAAGAGAGGAGAGAGAAGGCAGTCAAAGAGAATGAAGAAAATGATTGCATCTGGGCTAGGAAGCCTTGCACGTCACTGGGATCCTGCTCTCTCTCCACGAGCCTAAAGGATGATTTCTCTCTAGGCAGAAGATCACAGAAGGGAAGCTGTTGAAAGTGTGAGCAGAGCGCAGGGTTTCACTGGCCTTTCCTTCACATGCTTGCCCTGCCCAAGTCTCAGCAGGGTGGCTTTAGCAGGGCCTTTTGGAAGCTGTAGAAGACAGACATTGGGAGAACAGTGTATCCTAGGCCCAGCCTGAGCAAACATCCTGGAAATTACCTCTTCCAGATACCTGGTGGACATGTAGAGAGAGGGTAGTTAAACAGGGAGGACTGTCTGGCCAGCCTGGGAAGACCTTAGCTGCTAGGTAAGGAAGAGAAGTATCTCTGATCAATTGTTACCATCTTCCCCACAGAGCACTGTATTACCCTGAGCAGAGAAGTCCAACCCAGTGGTACACTCTGCCCAAATACCAAGAGCTTAGGGCTCAGTTGGTGGCCTTGCAAGGAGGCATGGAGCAACTGCAAAGTGAGACCCAAGCCAGCCCTCAGGAAGTAAGCTGGCCTGTAGCACACAGCCTCTCGGGTCAGACTTCTTGGCTTTGTGATCTTTCTGCTGGGACACGGGCCTTTCGTTTTACAGCTAGAAAGCTAGAAATGTTTAGAAAAATAAATTGACCTGTCTGAGCCTCGTCTGTAGAATGGGGTAGCAGTTACCCATTGCCCATCGTGGGGCTCCAAGAGGCAGACAGTGAGGGCCACCTTGGTTGGTGCTCCCCAAAGGTGCGCCTCAGGACCAATCACCTGGCTTGGGAACTGATTGGGAATGCCAACCTCAGGTCCTACTATGGACCCACTGGCTCAGGTACTCTGGGGAAGGGCCCAGCAACCTGTTTTAAAGGAGACTTCCAAAGGCCAACATTGATTGAGTTTGCTTGGTGCTTCTATGTGGGTGTGGGGGAGTTGGCTGAGGGTGCTAATACCCTCCCTAACTCCTTTCCAGCTATAGTGCTGGATCCACAGGGGTCCCAGACCTGGAATCTTCATATCTTGAGAGTGGCCCTTAGCACCCTGGTTGCACGCTGGAGCCTCAGCTCCTACGGCTTTTAAACGAGGAGCTGCAGGTGACTGGAAGGCTTACACAGAACATCTTACAGAAAGGCCTTGCCTTTGAGGCCGGTGCCCTGGTGTTGCCTAGTAACAGAACTTAGGCTATGGCCAGGATCCTCATTTTCTTAAGCCAAGTGACAGAGGTTTTCCTTTCTAAAAGTATCAAGACTCTAGCATGAATCTCCATCCCACTGTTATCATCTCTGAGAGAAGGTCCCAGTGACAGACAGGTCAGCTGCCAGAGGGCCTCTGATGCCCATCAGCTGCAGTTTGCAGAGGGTGAGGATCTCAGTGACCCTGATCACAAAGGGGGACTGCAATGCACATATGGCTGGGCCTGGCGGCCTCGTCCTCCCTGCTTGTGTGCGATATTAACATAATGTCCCTTGCAAAAGCGATTACAGAGTCACAGGCAGCAGAATGTCATTTGGTAGCTCCTTCCTGCTTCCACCAGCAACGGTGACTAAACAAGCTAATTAAATCAACACAAATTTGCACACAAGCTAGGCAGCTGGGCCCAGAGCACTGTGGCTGCAGCATAATCCTGAGTGTGGGGGTTGGGAGAACCTGACTAATGAGCTGTGGGGGGCAGCCCACCCCAGGGCCAGGGCTCTGCCTGGCAAGTCTGTATAGGGAAGGCTTCTTGCATTCCTGGGAAAAGAGGGCCTGTGCCCTGCAACAGAGCTAGCAGGAAACAGCAAACAGGGCCTGCATGTCAGCCTTGCCAGCCTTATTGTGGAGTTGAAGAAGGGGTCACCACGTGTATCCCCCGTGGTTTCTGGAGAAGGTAGCATGGAGACCACCTTTATTCAAGTATCAATTCTGTCATGTGCTGTAGCTCCTTGACACTTGAGATCTCTTAGTCAATGTCCCCGTTAATAAGACGGGGTTGGTGTCTGGTTTTATGCTTGATGCTATGGGGAAATTTTACAAAGATGGTAACATAAAGTTAATGTCATTATATAACACATGACACAGCTGGTGTTCTGTAAACTGAGCTGTCATTATTTCTATTCTTGTTCATGGAATGCCACCATGGACCTTCTCTGGACCAGGGCCAGGCTCTGAGGATGCAAAGCCCAGGATGTGCATATCCTTGCCTTCGAGGGGCACATAATAAAATAGAGTGACAGATGAGTCACCTATCCCATGGTGGGGTCTGTGGGAGATGAAGAGAGTGAAGATGTACAGCCCTGGGAACTCGGGATCTAGTCCTAAAGGAGTTGATGCTGCAAAATTGCACTCCCACGACAGACTGGTCCAGAAGCTGGAGTCCCCTCAGGGACAAACAGACATCTACTGTCCAGGATATAAGCTGGCAGGTCTTGGCTCCAAGGCACAGAAGCAGTAGAGGCTGTGGAGGAGGTTCTACAGGGTAGAGGGAAGAAAGGTCGGGGGAGGGGACACGGGACAGTCTCCAGGATAGGGTGGCGGCTGCCCCTCCAGAGAGACTGGACCGACAGCTTGCAACACACTGGAACAGCTTCCTTCCTCTGTCATGTGCAATGTTGTCACAGCTACAGCACCCTGAAGTGTTGATGACCTCATGCTTGTCATTTAAATCCCTCACTGGAAAAACAAACAACAACAACATTGTAAAATGTCCATCCTGGAAAGCTAGTGCCTTTGACAATGGACAGAAATGTGTAGACGAAATGAAAACTAAACCATGTCACATGCTGCTAGCCATCACTGTCACTTCCTGCAGACTCCCAGGAGTGGGGAATGGGGTGAGGGCCTGGGGAGCTAGAAGATCAGCGGGTGTTGGAGAAGTTAACCCTGTCACTGGGGAGGTTTTCTTCTGGACAAGCAGATGGAGAGCTGAGGAGGCATGGCGCCCTCCCGGGTGGTGTCCACAGCCACTGATAATGGGGTGTTCAGTGCCTCCTCCATGTTTTTGTATTGCATAGGTAAATCCCTGTGAACTAGGGTGTGTACCAGCCTCTGTTCTTGTACCCCATAGGTAATCTCCACCCTCTAGCCCCATGCTTTGGGAATTGCTGGTCACAATGACCTTGGTGGCCATACTCTTTCCAGTCATGTGAGTTTATCACCTCTTTACATGGGAGGATTGACCAGATGTGACTGTCTGGCCACTGCACAGATCCTCCTAGTAATGGAGCCTGTGTGAGAGTTCTGGGAGGCACCATGTACAGACTTGGTACCCCCTGACTGTGAGCAGAGCAGTGGCTACTGGTTGGCACTTCATCGCTGCTCAACACCACTACTCTGTGTCTCCCAGCCATGTGACCTTCTGCAGGACATCACACGGGCTGTGAGCACTGCCTCCTTATCATTGCTCTCAGAGGCTGTGGAGATCAAACAGAAGCTCAGGCCCTCTTCTTGTGGTTCTTGCTATTTCCGTAGAACTCATTCCACAGAGGGTCCGATCTTTATGTTTATCCATTTAAAATTTACCTTATTACAAACAACTTTCATCTCGAATGCGAGGGTCTAAGATTAGACCTGCTTCCCAGTGTTCCCCATCTCTACCTCAGTGGAGGCTGAAGAACTCCATGAGCCAAGGAGAAAGGCCCAGGGCTGATACTGTGGGAGAAGCCACGGCCTAGAATGTCTTCATGGGTTATTTCCCATTGCTGTAACAAAATGCTCAAGGCCAGATACTCATAAGGAAAAAAATGTTTATTTAGCTCACAGGTCTAGAGGCTGAAAAATCCAAACAGCATGACACCAGCTCTGGCCTGTCACCTCCTGGCTGATGGCACTGGAGTCCATAATGCAAGACAGGGAACCTGAGAGCTGGAAGGAGCTTGTCCTCCTTTTGTAACAACCTTCTACGGAGAACTAAGGTCCCACGGGAGCTAGACCATGGCAGCAGCTTGCCCACTGACCGCCACCCCCGCCAGACCCCCCACCTCTTACCGTACTGAGTACAATCTCCAGCACACAATCCTTGGAGGGCACATCCAAACCTCCAGAATGGATGGTGGCCCATCTGCCTCCTGCCCTTTTCAGCCCAGCTAAACTCACTAAGCCCTCGAGGTGTTGCAGAAATTTCAACTCCCGCTCTGTCACATACACGCCCTTGACTGAGGCCCATGTCACAACCTTAGCAGACAGGAGAGACAAAACACTAGGAAACAAAACACCAAAAGTGAACCTGGGAGCCACTGCTGCCCATTCTCAGGCTGCTGCGGATGAGCAGCCTCTCGGTGCCTCAGCTTCCTCTTCTGTAAAAATAAGGATAGTGTAGTGAGCCATGGAGGGAACCGACTTACACAGTCTGCCCAGGGCAAGCCCACAGAGGGAGGTGTGTGGTATTTAAGGGCTCATGGCTCTCCTTCCAAGCTTGCGTAGCAACTTGGGCTTTACTGGAATGGAAGTCAGGAAGATGACACAGGCTCTGGAATCAGCTCCTCCGTTCTGATAAGGAAGCAGCACAGCCTTTGGGTCTCACAGGAGACTGGCTCCTGCATCCCCACAAATCCCCAGTCGCAAGTGTCTGAGCCCTTTATGTATAATGGCACAGTAAATTCATGGACCTTACACACCCTCCCGTGCACTCTAACCTCTTCTTGTGGGTTTATAATCCCTAAGGCAGGGTGACTGCTGCATAGATGGCACACTGTTCTGCTGGGTTGTTTTTGGGAACAGTGACAGAAAACAAGCTGCAGGGTCGCTAAGAGAGAACATTTTCCACAAGTGCTTTCTATTTGCAGTCGGTTAAGTCGGGGGCTGCAGACCCCACAGGGATGCAGGGTGACTGAGCAGCATGTGACCTGGATTAGCAGTTCTTAACCTCCGCTTCACATTCCACTCAGTCGGGAGGAAAATCCCACAGGAAAGCAAGCACGCCTCAGGCCAGCTGCTTCAGACTCCCTGGAGGTGACAGCCAGGTGAAAACCTGAGTCTCAAGGCAAAAGAACAGATTCAAGTTCTGTACAGTTATCAATGCAACCTTGGACAAGTCACCCACCCACGTCTTGGTCCCCGCAGCCCAAAGGCAGCAATAATTCCACACCCTCCATTGAAAAGACGAATTAAGATAGAACTGGAAGAAGCAGAGCCTCTGGACAAGTTGATATTTACAGATAACGCCTCTTCAAGGCAAATCCTCTCAGCCTCAAGCTCCTAGCATTTTCTTACACGTTTATTGGTCCACATTTGCTTGGTGTTCGTTCAGCCCCACCTTGCCATAGGAAAATTGTAAGCATGCCAGGCACAGCTGCTTCACAAATATGATGAAGTTATTCAAAGCAGGCCTCACCTGCAAACCCAGATGCTTTCCCAGCTTGTCCTTCACTGTTATTTTTGGAAGGAGGAGGGAGTCTTTTGGTGAGATGGGGCACCAACCCAGGTGGGAAGGGAGACAACCTTTGAGAACCATCTCTTTCCAGAAGTAGCTGCTAGCCTGTCTGGGGGAAGCTGCTTTGAGACCTTGTAAGCCTTCCCTGGCTGCAGAGAATCTTAGTTGACAATCCTTCAGTGCCGGTTCGGGAGGAAGTGGATGTTCCAGGATGGACTCGGGAAAGCTGGACTCCAGGCTCACTCGTGGTGTGGCTGGAAGCATTGACTTCCACTTCCCCAGGGCTTGGTGGCCTTCTGTATGACGGGAGCGGCACAGCTACCCTCTTGCCTCATTCACTCTTGTAGCTCCAGGGAGGCACTTGGGGAGACTCTACGTCCCTTTCCTGTGGCCCTCAAACCATCGCCACAGACTGGGTGTTTATTGCTGTGTGGTTGTGGAGGCTGCACGTGTAAGTGAGCACACTCCTGGGCAGCTCCAGGGTGATTCCTTCTCTTCTCCTGCAGCTACCATGGCTGCTGGCTTGCCTAGCTTGTGACTGCATGGCATCAAGCTCTTCCTCCAGTCATTGCCTCCTCCTTTCCTGCTGTCTCCTCGGGGATGTGGGGATCACTTAGAAAATCCAGGTTGATCTCATCTTGAGACCTGTTTTAGTCTATTTTCTGTGGCCATAACTGAATACCACAGACTGAGGTTTTTTAGTTGTTTGTTTGTTTGTTTGTTTGTTTTTAAAGGAAGAGAAGTGTGTTTATTTAGCTCACTGTTCTGGTATTTGGAAAGTCCAGAAACATGATATCAGCACTGAGGAAGGGCCATCATCTTCATCGTCAACATTATCACCACCACCACCACACCACCATCATCATCCATATTTTATTTTATGTTCAAGCATTCTGGGAGATACCCACTCAGGTTGAGTGTCCCCGGGCCAATTTGGAAAATTTTTATATTGGATTTCTGACTTTGGAAATATTAGCATATATGTTGAGCTATCTCAGGAAAGGGTCCAAAGTTTAAACATGAATTTAACCTTTTTTCAAAATATACCTAATACACAGCCTGAAGATGATTTTATCTAATTGCTTTGCCATACCTGGGTTGACTGAGACAATCTTGGAAACCAGGCGTGGGGTTTCCACCTGTGAAGTGACATCTATGTTCCTTTCAGGTTTGAGAGGATTTGGGTGTCTGGGGATTTTGGATTTGGGGATTTTCAGATTTGGGATCACCCTGTTTACACTCTTAAAAAAGACTCCCGAACGTGGCAAAAAAAAAAAAAAAAAAAAAGCGGGGAGGGCAGGAGAGAAGAAAGTTTTGAAGGGAGTGGCTGAGCCAAAGAAAGAGGCTGCAGTGTCCAGAGGCTCTGGTGTTAGGCTTGGCCCTGGCTGAAGTACCTCTGGGAAGATGGGGTGCAGAAAAAAAGGGGCTCCAGGCCAGCTGAACATACACGGGGGTCTTAAATGCAAGCCTCCAGTCCAGTCTGCCAGGGCTATGCACCATCCTCCCCAAGGGCCAACTGCTGCCATCCACATCTCCTGACATGCCTGTTCCCGTCTCCCAGGCTCCCCACCTCCTGCCCACCACTGCCCAGCCCTCAGACCTAGGCCCCACCTCCTGTCTGATGCTCCAGGGAAACCTTCCACATTCTGCTCCTGCCCATGACAAGTCCTCCTGACAGTTCTCCACATTGGCTTCTCCCAGCTCCTCCCTAGTTAAAGCCACCCATCCCTTCTCAGCTAACACAAGTTAGGGAGAAACTGAATTTCAGCCACATCTGTCCCATGTGTTAATTAGTTTTATGTCACTGTGACTGCCAAATAGCATGGAGGATGGAGGAGGACATGGAGGATGGAGGAAGACATGGAGGATGGAGGAGGACATGGAGGATGGGGGAGCACATGGAG